>NC_090930.1:1232697537-1233002050 GCF_040938575.1 Ambystoma mexicanum
GTGTGGCATATGCTAACATTCACGTTTCTATCTAGCTGCAACGCCAGCTAAAGTTAAGAATTCCGTCTAAGTGTGGCACATGCCAACATTCACAATTTTGTCTAGATGTGACGTAAGCTAGAGTTAGGAATTCCATCTAAGTGTGGCACATGCTAACATTCACATTTCTATCTAGCTGCAACGGCAGCTAAAGTTAAGCATTTCTTCTAAGTGTGTCACATGCTAACATTCACAATTCTGTCTAGATGTGACGGAAGCTAGAGCTAGGAATTCCATCTTAGTGTGGCACATGCTAACATTCACATTTCTATCTGCGACGCCAGCTAAAGTTAAGTATTCCATCTAGTTGTGGCATATGCTAACATTCACAATTGTATCTAGATGCAACGTCAGCTAAAGTTAAGAATGCAATCTAAGTGTGGCACATGCTAACATTCACATTTCTATCTAGCTGCAACGCCAGCTAAAGTTAAGAATTCCATCTAAGTGTGGCACATGCTAACATTCACATTTCTATCTAGCTGTGACATCAGCTAAAGTTAAGAATTCCATATAAGTGTGTCACATGCTAAACATTCACAATTCTGTCTAGATGTGACCGAAGCTAGAGTTAAGAATTCCATCTCAGTGTGGCACATGCTACCATTCACATTTCTATCTCGCTGTGACGCCAGCTAAAGTTAAGAATTGCATTTTAGTGTGGCACATGCAAACATTGTTACACCTGTCTAAAAAAGGTGACGCAGGGCAATCTTGACCGTTTTCTATATGTGTGGCAATAGTTAACATTGGTTAGTACGCTAGTATGTAGTGGAATGCAACATTTACAGTTCAGCCAAGAATGGATTTAGGCTGGTGGTCACAAAATCTCTCTAGGTATACACTCCACCCAAGCCACACTCACAGTTTTGTTGGTGTCTGACATCCTTTGCTTTCCCTGCAGACACTACTTGGAGCCACCTCTGTAGGACCCGCCCTTTGCCTTAGGCCCTTAGCCCAGGTTCAGTTAAGGCCAGACACTCAGCCAATCGCGGGTGGAGGGAGATCCAAGAGGCGGGCGGAGGGAGGGGAAGGGGAAGCAGAGGAGACGGGAATGAAGCGACACAGGGGATCTAGGGGTACATGGGGGACATGACTATAGGCCTCAAATGGCAAATTGGAGAGGGGGTCCCTGCAGCTCACCTGAGATCGCCATGCTGGTAATGGCGTAGTCCCATGGTGCAGCTGCAGACCCAAACACAGTGTGGCCCGAGTGACCAATCAGGGTGCAGGGAGGCCAAGGAGGTGGGCAGTGGGGGGTAAGGGGCAGCAGAGGAGATGGGAACGGAGCGACACAAGGGGATCTAGAGGCACATGGGGGACATGACATTCATGGGGGAATGTAGTGCACTAGGAAAGGGGCTGCTTTGGGCACAAGACTTACTATTTGTTCATGCATTGCCTGTGCTAAAGCATACCCTGATTAGAGTACTGCTTTCATTATGCCTGCATGATCAGGCAGGACGGGCAGCATGGGGCTCTAGTTACACTGCATATAATACCACAGCTGGCAAAGACAGCTTGATGCTGCTTTCACTATGTGTTAATGATTGGAGCAATGGATTCCCATTGTATGTCCGCGGTCCTGAGAAGGATTGCCCCCTTTGCATTCACTGTGCACGATAGCTGGACTGCGAGACAAGCTAGTTGGTATGGTTCTATGTGAATTGATCATGTAGATTTACCTGCAGCCATGTTAGCTATCATTGGGGTGTTGGAACTCTAAGATTGGACTCTGACTCCTTGGAGAGATTACAGTTCTTTAGGGTGATCTTGCAGCCAGTCATTATTGGAATGTCCTAAATTTCAGAGGATTGTGATTTCCAGTGAAGGAGCAAAAGTGGGAGACTTCACAGGGTGAATAGGGGACGATTAATGTGAGGATTGCTTGGGTATATAGAGTGAAAGATAATTAGTATCAGGTGACGGATATAGCCAGGTTGTGGGGTAATGTTGTTAGGATGGATTTAAACGCAAGGAGGACTTTAAGTAGACAATGATTTTGCATGAAAAGCCATTCCATGTGAAGACGGTGAACAGAGGGGGCTTGTTGTAAAGCTATGCATCTTAAAGATGGAGAAGAGAAGTCATCCTATGGAGAAGTTGGCTCAGTAATACTAACCTCTGAGGACTTGAGTGATGTGTTTTTTAGCGGAATGAAAATTGCGATGGGGCAGATTTTACAGATGTTTAGGAGGTTAAGCCTTGCAGCCCGGAGAGTGGAGTGTCTAGCTCTAGAGCTGGGTGCCCTGATATTTATGTTGCTCACTGTATGGTGTAGCGGAAAGTCTCCTTTGCATAAAGGTTAGTAAGTGCATTTAACTGCCTTCTGATAGGTGAGACATTTGTAAAACTTGTAACTGTCCTCAAATAAGCATGAACAAAGCTAATCACATAGCTTAAGTCAAGTGTCACAGATGGCTCAAGGAATACTCTGATTCTGGAAGATGGTTAACAGGTGTTAATTGAATGGTTTCTCAGGGCTTTAGGTCTCTGTCCCTCTCCTAAAAAAAAGCATCAATCCTCCCTAGCCCATGTGGCCCAAGTCATGTGAATATTGACCCCAAATTTCTAAATTCTGATTAGGATATGTGGGGCCCCCCAAAAAGACCAATGCCTTGGCTACCTAAACTCCTTCAGGGACTTCCTAGACTGATCCTACACTATCACTGTTCGATGACTAACGGGGATTATAAGAGTGTCCCTCTCAGCCATGCTGTACAACTCTCTCCTTCCTACCTTACTCATGCACTCCTCTACCTCTGTCTGATGTTGCCCGTTTACTACTCTCCTACTTAATCTCCATCCACCTCCATCACTCCTACTGCCCGCATCTTCCTCTTCTGCCACACCAATATTTCACTCATTCTGTGCCTTACCTACGCCTTTGGATATCACCACTCCCTCCTCCACACTACCACTCCCTCCTCCGCACTTCCCAGACTCCCTACTTTCACCCAGTTACATTCACTTCACTATCACTCCTTACACTATTTACTCTAGCAACACTTGCCACTCGATCAAGCACATTCATGCTGCAGTACCACTTCCACTACCTCAACTTCTCCAGAATTTACCTCCACAATCTACCGCTCCTTCCTCCTGCTGGTCTTCTGGTCCATCGCCACCTCTGACCTCACTGGCGCAACTCAGTCTTCTTGCTTCCTGTAGTTTCCTTGGATGGCTCTGCTCAAAAGCAAACTGAGGTTACAAAAGTCACAAACAGTTGGCAGATACTTTCCTTTGTCTTCCTGGATGACCGACAATTGGAGCCATACATTTTGACCAGCAACCTTCATGGCAGTCGGCTTGGTGCAAGTCACTTCAAAGTGGCAGAGAAACGTCTGCTCACTCCAATTATGCGCTCTTAATGAAGACTTTGTCCATCGGGTAAAGTTATGGTTGCTGTAGCAGTGATACTTCGTCTTCTGGCACTGGCATGTCGGTTGTTATTACAGCCAACTTCAGTGGGCCCAACATGTTGGTATATGAACTTCAGAGAATCTGGAAGCTCCCTAAAATATCCCTGAAACTCATCTCCCAAAACCTCTGCTGAGCTCTGAGCATCAGAACCTGTGCAGACAGGGGTGAGCGGTGCTCACAGACTCTTGGCTGTAATGATCTCATGCAGGGTTAAGTGATGATCCAAACCAGGCTGATTCGTCAAAGGGAACAAAGCTAAAGGTAAGTAACACAGCCAGCTCATTTGAAGTGTTTTGCACATATTAACAAGGTGTTCTTCTAGTGAGGTGTTAAGCCGCACCGCAAATCCATTGGCTTTGAGGTGGCATAAAGGTATAAAAAAACAGTTGTTTTCTTTATGCCCAATATGGAAGTGATTTCTCTGAAGAGGTTTTTGAAAAAACGTGGCCCTACACCTCACAAATGCCCTGTTGTGGGAACACCTTGCATTTGAGAAATGTAGCTACAGATTTAGCATCACTGTGGGCACAGGGATGTGCTTCACGCCAACGGGAGAATGGGCACATGGCAACAATCAAATAGTGAAAACCTTTGCATGTAGTAAGCAGATCTACACAGTCTATATGGAGATGTCAAATATGCACTGAAAGTCAGTGCAATGTTGCCTTTATCGTTTTCAATGTATGTCGAGTAGTATAACGTTGACCTGTTACACAATTAGTAATGAAATCTGCCACATGTTCCTGCAAGTTTGGAAAATAACATTCCTCATGTAGGTCAGCTGCAATTTACTTTTCGGATTTGTGTGCTGGGTAATGCAATTTTTCAAGGGCAATTTGAAGAGCTCCTGGGGCATAACGGGTTCCCTGAAATATTTTGTCTCTGTATTAAATCTTTGGGGGATAAAGAACACCCTCTCTTTGCTCATAGTGCTTGTTCTTCTGACAGGTATGTCCCTGCAACTCTATTATTTGATCCATGGGCAGGACATTATAGGGTTAAGCAATTTGTACCTGCTATCGTGGGATGTTTGTGATCATACGGCTTTTTCTGTTATATGTGGCAAATATGGTGCCTATTTTGCTGCCATGTCTGCTTCATCATTGCCCTGAGATATTAATTCTGTACCTTTTGTACAGGCCGCACACTTCACAACTGTATGTCGAGTAGTATAACGTTGACCTGTTACACAATTAGTAATGAAATCTGCCACATGTTCCTGCAAGTTTGGAAAATAACATTCCTCATGTAGGTCAGCTGCAATTTACTTTTCGGATTTGTGTGCTGGGTAATGCAATTTTTCAAGGGCAATTTGAAGAGCTCCTGGGGCATAACGGGTTCCCTGAAATATTTTGTCTCTGTATTAAATCTTTGGGGGATAAAGAACACCCTCTCTTTGCTCATAGTGCTTGTTCTTCTGACAGGTATGTCCCTGCAACTCTATTATTTGATCCATGGGCAGGACATTATAGGGTTAAGCAATTTGTACCTGCTATCGTGGGATGTTTGTGATCATACGGCTTTTTCTGTTATATGTGGCAAATATGGTGCCTATTTTGCTGCCATGTCTGCTTCATCATTGCCCTGAGATATTAATTCTGTACCTTTTGTACAGGCCGCACACTTCACAACTGCTAATACTGAAGAAAGGGACAGTGCTACTATTAATGTGGAAAGTATGTCTTAATGTTGCACTGATGTGTCATTTGATTTTCTAAACTCTCTCTTCTTCCAACTGGACAACTCTGAGTGCACTGTTAATGTGGCATATGCAGAATTTGAATACATGGGGGCACAACATTCTTTTCACATTTCTATTGCTGTTATTAATGCCACACGTTCTGCTGATTGTGCCAGGTTGTTAGGCAGAATCCTATGCAGTGCCCTTAGGGACCACTGCACAGAATTAAGACTACATGTGGTAATTCAAGTTCACCTTTGGTACAAGCCTGTACTACACAGAAAGAGTGATAGCAGTGACTGAGCAGGCAGACTTATCTCAAGAGCAAATGAGCAGTAGTAGAGATTACAAAAAGGACTACAATTACTGTGACTCAAGGAAACACTGACTCAAGGTTTCTGGTTAAAAAATATAGATACATTTATTTTTAAACCATCTGTTCACAAAACACTTCACTTCTAGAAAAATAAAACCACACTTCAAATACACTACACACAACCAATTCTCCTTGTGCAGAACAATTCAAGGTAAGTACCTTAGGATTTGACAGACCGGTGTTATGAAACAAAAGACGTTACTGGGAAGGATTATTAGTGAGGAACCTGTTATGGCAGGATTGACCTTTCAATGGACCTCAGCGCCCTGTTGGTGCACTTTTGATTGTCGGATCACGGTCGCACGGGAAAGTAACAACAGAGTGCTTGCTTCCTCAACTCTGTTTTGTTGAACGGAAAGTTTTTGGAGGTTACATAGACATATTCCCATGCGCCCACACTTTACCAAGCAATGAAGACAAATGACTCCTTTCTTGGTGTTCAAACTAAACTTTGGTGTTTTTATTAGTATAATTGTGGTGCCCTCTGATTACACGTGTTTCGACAACTTGCTCGTCTTTTTCAAATCAGGGCTAATCAAATGTTGTTTCCCATTCCCCAATAGTTCGGGTTTGAGAAAGTATAATTTCTGTCTTCGGATTAAGTTCAAGGGTTAAATCCCAGGACATCTTAACTTTCAGGTCTTGTGCAAATACGTCCAGGAAAGCCAAAGAAAACCTTCCTTTCTTAATACAAGACTTGGTAGCTCATGTGTCGACCAAAAACAAGAATGTCCTGCTGCCTATCTTCAATGCAGCCTGTATTTTTTTTCTGGGTCTGCAGTTACTGATATAACTGGGCACGTCACAGCACCCTGTGGTCTATCCTATTGGAAGGTTGTATCTATGCCTGAAAATGTGAAAGGGTTACCTCCCAACACTAGTTTATCCATTGGTGAACCAGTGCTTGTGCCTGTGCTTGGAGGGGATTTGCTTGGGGATATTGGTGCATTTCCTGCTTCTGGACTGTACTCTGTATATTTTGGGCAAATTGGGCTGTGGGGTGCTTTGAACATTTGGGGGAATGGTCATTGCATCTGTGGTTGTTGCATTTGTGGCTGTGAGGGATAGGTGGCATTCTGATATGCATTGGTTATATGTGATTTTACCAACCACAATTACAGAAAGGTCATTGTTGACAAAAAATACCCATTTTATCTACCTTACAATGCCACTCCAACCCCATTCTGACCCATTTTAAGCCATTTACCCCAATAGCATTAATTTATTAATGTTTGCAGTGTTTTTCAGTATTATGGTACACTCTGAAATGTACCACTCTGTAATCTGTTAGATATATTGACAGGATACCATATGCATCGATACCACCAGGGCCATACTGTACTCGATTTCCGCTCCTGCATTGTCATGCAACATGTACCACTTTCTCACAATCCCAACACAGCCCTCTGAACCTGGGTCTTACTCCTCCATATCCTAATCCAGTCCCCCTGCCTCTCTGGACAGTCTCTCTTCCTTGTGAAAAATAACTTGCTTGTGGAAAATTCCCTCCCTGTGGAAAAAACCCCCTTGTGGTGAGTACCCCCCTTGTGGAGCATGCCCTGTTCCTCCAACCCCTCATCGGGGGTTCTATGTGTGTTGTCCTTCTGGGGTGTTTGTAATTACTGCTCCTTCCATACTAAACATTGCTAACTTTTTCTGTACCAACTTTGCTTATGCCTTCTGAGATTGGTTTACTTTACTTCTCTTTTTGTCCTGTTTCCCTCTACCATGGTGTACTATGGCAGTTATTAGGAGCATACCGGTCCTGAAATAAGGTGCCAGTAACAATTTGACCTAGCACGTTTTCTGGGCTGCATACCATGAGTCTGCCGGTAGGGACAGTCAACTACCGGCAGTCAACTACATAAAACATAGTCTGTCCCGATGCCCACTGATCTGTTGCTATTGCTGCCCACTCCCCTCCTCCTCTCCTGCTGCTGCTGCTGCTCTTACGAGCTCCTCCTCAGCTTCTTTCAACACATCTTCTATCTGCCTTTGTGCATTTTTTCCTATCTCCGAAAGTGTGGGGTTACTAAGAGTGTCTGTTGAGGTTTTTCTAGTAGCCTCTGTTGGTTTCTTTGTGAGTCCTTTATCATCCTTAAATGCAGGTGCATACCAGGGAATGGTACAGCTTGCAGCTATAGAACAAAAAGGACCCATAAAGAGGAAGGGTGGAAGTGTGTCATCTTTAGAGACATCCTCCTCTTCCTGAAACATTTTTCACAATTCAAAAATGTGTTGTCTACTGTTCCGATTTTCTCTTTGTCTGTCAACAATAAATGTGTATAAATGTGTTCTAAAATGTCTTTTGCATGTGTGTCCTCTGTGGGACATTGTATAAACATTTTTCCACCAGTCCACTGTACCTGTTCTGCGTGGTACTTTAATACTTTATCCCAATACTGTGTGAGTGCCTTGCACATGTGTTCTATCAGAGTGTCCACAATGTCACTAAATCCCCAACCCTTCCCTACTCAATATCCGCCAACACGGTTCCATCAATTTCGAATACTCCCTAACCTCTGTGTCACTTTAATAATCCAATTTGCAAAATATCCAATTGTCTTCATAATAATTCATCCCAGCAATAGACCAATTTGCAAAAATCCAATTGTGAACCAGTTTTCTCTTAAAGGTGCCTGTACTCACACATCAACCTCAACTCTTTTTACTCCACATTTCTCATACCAACCAATTCATTCACATCTAAACACAAAAACCTCCAAACTCACCACTCTAACAAAATTATTCAAAACCTCTAAATACACCAGCAATAACATTTACAACAATATCTTCCTCTTGCCCCTCCCGCAGAGGGACATAGGGGTCCCTTTCTACTTCTACACAGTGCTGTTGTTCCCCTTCTAAGAGGAGATCCCATATCAATTCATAACTCTAGTCTACTTATCATGACATATTTCCCACCAAATGAGGAGTTTCCCTTCAATATCTCATTAAAACCTCATGGAATACTACATGGCGCCGACTTTTCCCCCCAACAGAGGAGTTCATTTTCATTTCACTTAATCTACTAGTCAATAAAATAACAAACAAAAAAACAGCACCTCTATAACGCTGCGCTTTCATGCAAGAGTGCACTCACGTGTATGTGATTCCTCTGAGTCCCCTCGATGCTGAGTCCCCCCTCCCAACTGCCTGCACCACCTGGATCAGCAATCCACCAATGGGATCAGGCAGACTTTCAGGTAACTCAGCATCTGCTCAGTTTGTGCGCACAGAAACCGGTCTCTGTAGGCTTGTGCTGCTTCCCCAAGTGTGCAGAGGGAGGCCCACGGCTCTTTGGGGGTACTGGAGATCTCGCTGGGGCCTCCAAATGTAAAGGTAAAGTACCCCAAAATAATTCAAAAGTAACGCAAAAGTAATGAAACATGCAGAAATTGCAAGATAAAAACTGCTTTTGAAATGCAAATACGGCCAGGAGAAGCATACACCTCAGTGGAACTTAACTGAAAAACATCTCAACATGCCCACTCTCGGCTACAATATTTAAGGAAAGAAACCACAACATTAACATATTCTACAAATGCAGTACTAATTCTATTCCTAACATTTCTATTGGCTAAACATCATTAAGCCCCTAAAGAACACTTTACAAAGAGAAATGTGATGTGAATAGTTTTACAACAATGATAGCAGAAGACAACAAGGATATTGTTGGGCTTTGAAGTCAGAATACAGTTGATATATGAGTATTTCACTAACTGGCAGACATCACGACACGAGGAAAGGATGGCCGGTTCAAACTGTAGCTAAAATCCCAATCATACAGCCATTTTCCAACATGATCGTGCGAGGTGCACTTTAAAAGCGTTTACTAGTGCCTGTAGGACTGCAGATGGATACTGTGAGGTTTTATATTTATGCAGGCTCGACTGCTGCACCTGGCAGATGCAGCCAGTGCCTCCATAGCGTGCACCAACATTCTAAATTAATCATGATCAGTGCTAGATGGAGGGGTATAAATATGTCCCCCAAAGTTGCGTGAACAACGAAGCATATTGAGTGAGCCTCAAATACTAAGTGGATCATTGTAGTTCTCCCCCTGACAATCATGTAAAATATATGTTGATTTTATGCATTGTACAGCACATTTGTATGTAAAATGTGAAAAAAACAATACACTGTACAATTGGTTCTCTAGGCTGAACCATGAAAATGTACAATAGATTGCAGTTCACCAACAGTGCACAGGAGAATGTTAGACTATTTTCATGTAGTCTTGAACACACTCTTGATGGTGTACCAGACGTTTTTGTCATCATTCACATTGTTGAAAAATGTCACGATGCTGCCCACTCTGTAACTTGCACCTTTAACACTTTGACATGTGCTGATTGTGTGCCTAGAATGTCGGTCAGCATTCACCCTTTATGGTGCTTGCACAATGCCTGCGCTCACAATAAATGTCTCAATGTACACTGTAAACTCCTTTAATAATGCTGTTTTTACAATGTTTTCCAGCCTGACCACTTTAAACCCCATTCATGAAGCTGTGCTTAAAATATGTGTCAGCATTAACACTGTAAAATCAAGCATGGTGCTGCAATCACAATATATGCCATCATTCACACTGTAAAACCTGTTCATGATGCTGTGCACACAATATATGCCAAAATCACCACTGTAACACACTTTCTTGATTTTGTACCCACACTGTATTATGCATTCCAACTGTAATACAGTTTCATGAAGCTGTGCTCACAATATATGCCAACACATCCACTATGTTACACTCACACGATATTGCATCCACAATAAATGCCGGTGTTTCCAATTAAATGGATTTATGATGTTGCAACCACAATATATGCCAGCATTCAAATGTCAATATGTTTGTAACATTGTACCCACATTCTGCACTCGGATCCCTGGCCTTGAGGAGCTGGAGCTCCCTCCACCCACTCAAGGAGCAGTAGCCCACCCAAAGATGCCATTGCAGCATTGCCAGAATTAAGGTAGGCCACCTGCCTACTTACAGCTGCCCTCCGTTATTTGCAGTTCGAGCCCGACTTCTTTACCAACCTGCGGTGGAACATCTCTAATAACATCCGTTATTTATCCCATGCGGATTTGTGATCCGTTTCAGCAGGATCGCTGCCCAACTACCCGGAGTGCTATCTCCCACCATTATTTACCACAAGGTTTTTCACCTCTTCAAAATGGCCACCTGCCATGGCCATGACCTCCCCTTTGGCCAACATCACTTCGCCTGATCCCATTGGCTACCCACTCCTATTTGGAAGCCAATCGCAAGCCGGCAGGCTTGGAGCCGGCCCACTGAACGAAGGCACACAACAAAGGCACCATCCCCTGTCATGAGCCAGTCAGGAGCCGTCGAGCATAGGGCCACGACCCTTGTTCCCTCCAAGATGCCCTCCTGCCTAGCTGGGTTAGCATGCTGCTTTCTCACAACACAGCCCCTCCCTGTGTCACACCACTCTTGCCTATCATCAGCGGTTATCCATTTTAGCCTAGTGCGAGAAAGTGAACTTTTCATTGTACTATTATATCTATTTCGCACTAATCGCGCCGCTCAGTGCACTCATTATGTAGATGTACTTGTGACTTGCTGCTGCGATTTGATTGTTGCTCCTGTCTCCATATGCCAAAGTGGCTCCAAGCCACCAATTTAAAGTAGCCTGCCTGAAATTTGCTTAACCGTTAATTGCATATCTCTGCATTCCAAATACACTGCTTCACACTGAACCTAGCTGCTTATCTACGCCTCATTTAAATCCAGGTGATTATCTATGTATTTTTGCAAATCTGCCTCATTTCAAATCTAGGCGATTATCCATGCATTCCTGCTAATTCGCCTATCCTAATGCTAGGCATCTATCTCGCATACCTGCCAAACTGCCTCATTTCATTTTTAGGTGCACTTCTACACATTTTAGCCAAATTGCCTCACTCTGCCCGTAATTGCATACTCCTGCTACCCAGATTAACTACCATAGCTTGATGTTACTATCTAGTATGTGTCTACTCACTATCTACCTGTTGGCCTATATCCTGATAAGCCTCAATAGTGCACCACCTACTAAGATGTCTCCACAACTACCCAACATGCCAGCTTTACCTAGATTTAATAACCAAGTACCTTATTCAGATTCTAATGACCCTCAGGTGCTGCCACCCTCCAGTCACCCTCGCATCACTATAGAAAGGAACCTAGGACTTAGAGCCAGGCTAGCCAATATCCATGAGCCTCTGGCCCGCTCACTGACTAACATACAAAACCGTAGAACGCAACCTCTCCGACTCAACCCCGCCATACAAATCAGTAACCCATTACAAAAACCTTATTCCACACCCTCTCATAACTCCCTCAACTTGGGCACTCCTCAAATTTCACAGGACAAGCGCCATACTACTACTTCAGAAAGGAGAGACTCTACTTCTAAAAACATAGTTAGTCCTAAAATTAAGGGAGCTTTGATCAACGCCAGATCTTTGGTAGCCCATGCTACAGAAATCGCAGACTTAATACTGTCAGAAGACTTGACTTCCTCGCCATCACCGAAACTTGGTTACACCCAGCAGCAGGTCCTATGCTCATGCTGGCAATCCCAGACAACTATACTATCCTGAGACAAGACCGACCCAACTCGAGAGGAGGTAGTGTCGCCATTATCCACAAGTGCAGTCTTACCATGAGACTAGCCACCTCTCTAGATGTCCCCTCCTGCGAAACATTAGCAGTCAAAATACCTCTTACTAACACCCAAACTCTTAACATCTACTTGATCTACCGCCCACCTGGCCTCATTGTTACCTTCAATGAAGACCTCAACTCTATTCTATCCAGCAACCTTAAAAGTTCCACTCAGGCACTCACCCTAGGAGACCTCAACTTGGGTTACAATGACCCGGAAGACCATGCCGCCAGCATTGTAGCCAACACTCTCACTGAATTAGGATTTGCGCAAAGATGCACAGCACCAACACACTTGAAAGGCAGAACACTCGACTGGGTGGCCGACCACAACTGCCTAGCGAGTATTACTAATATCTCTCCATTAGCCTGGACTGACCACTACTTGATATCCTTCTTGCTCTCCACCGATAGACCACCACCTCCGTCCATTATTAAGGCCCCACCCACCCTTACCAGAAACAAGAAAAACATGACAGCAGATAGACTTATCCCAATCTCCTCCCCACTCTTAACACATTGCCAGACGACCTGGACCCCGAGTCCCTGGTCGAAGAATATAACCAGATTATGGCCACCTCGCTAGACCGCATCGCCCCCCTCAAACTGAGATCCAGTAAACCAAAAACGCACCACAACAAATGGTATACACCATTCCTCAAAAACCTAAGGCAGCAAAAAAGAAGTTGCGAGGCCATTTGGAAAAAATCCCCTACAGACTCCAACAAACTCAAACCCGCCAAACTAGCTGCACTGTACAAAAAAGAAATCTACCTGGCCAAACGTACTTCATTTGACTCTCGTATATCCCAAGCCAAATCCAACATGAAAGAACTTTTTTCAATCCTCAAAGAAATAGAAACCCCCACAGCACCCCTCGATACTTGCACCAAAGATAAAAGCTGGTGCTCAGATATTCAAAATGCCCTAACAAATAAGATTGTGACTCTTCAAAGTAAAATCTCCAGCAAAAGAGCTTCCCTGAATAACACTCTCAATTCAAAAATTCATGACAAACCCTTACCCACTGACCTAGCTCGTTTCCAGTTTGCCAAAGTCAATATCTTGGAAGTGGAAACAATCATCTTATCCCTGAAACCGTCCAATTGCCAGGGAGACTTGTGTCCTGCTCAGCTCATCAAAGATGCTGCCCGGGACCTCTCCCCTTTCATCACAAAATTGATCAATGCCTCCTTCGCCTCTGGATCCATCCCCACTAACCTCAAACAATCCTGGGTACTCCCATTATTGAAAAAACCTACCCTCGACCCTGCCATACCCACAAACTACCGATCTATAACAACTGTTCACTTTCTCCTAAAAATTCTGGACAAGGTTGCTTATGTACAAATACAGAAGCACCTGGAAGAACACAACCTCCTAGGATATAGATAGTCTGGGTTCCGGCCCCAACACAGGACCGAAACTGCTCTCATTGACTTGAAAGCCCAGATCGATTCGCTCAGAGACAATGGGCAAGCTTCCTTACTCCTTCTCCTTGACCTATCTGCAGCTTTCGATCTGGTCGATCACTCTGTCTTATGTTCACACCTCCATACTGCAGCTCACTTCTCAACAGAGGATATCACGTGGATCACATCCTTCCTTAACGGTAGGACCATGAGGGTCTTCTCTCCCATGGCTGCAGCAGACCCCATACCTATCACCTGCGGTGTTCCTCAGGGCTCCCGTGTCTCCCCCGCACTATACAACATATTTACCAAGCCCCTTTTCGATGATTTGGATCATCTCGGTATCACCTACACTAATTATGCAGATGATACGCAGATCCTCCTTCCGCTTTCTGGAGATTATGGAAAGGATTTAGCCTTGTTAAATAGGGTGTACATCATCATCCAGGCATGGATGGCCACTCATGGACTATGACTGAATGATGATAAAACAGAACTTATCAACCTAGGTACCTCACTCAACATAAAGAAACTTGGCCCGGCCTACAATTCCTTCATGATTGACGGTAATAACATCAAAGTTGAACAGCAGGTCAAAACATTGGGATTCTAGCTAGACTCCAATTTTTCCTTCAAAAGACAAGTGAGCTCCCTTGCATCCTCAACGGCTTATACATGCAAATTAATCCGTACAGCTAAACCCTTCCTGTCGAATTCCAGCTGCCTGACACTCGCCAGAGCTCTTATTCTGTCTCGCCTTGACTACTGCAATGCCCTATACCTGGGATCTACAAAGGCTACCACCACTAAACTGCAAACCCTTCAGAACAATGCTCTAAGTGCAGCTCTGGGCATTTCCAGAAGGGAACACATTACTAATTATAGCCAACAGAACAATTGGCTAACCACTAAAGATAAAATCCTATTAAAAACGGCATCACTCACTCACAAGTCTCTGAACAATGCCGCTCCAACTTACCTGATCAACAGATTCCACCGACAGACCTCTTCAAGACCTACCAGAACCGCATACAAAAAATGTCTATCTGTTCCCCACTTCAAGCTGGCCACAATAGGGGGCAACAGCTTCCCAGTAAAAGCTGCTTTGTTGTGGAACTCCCTGCCTCCAAACCTCAGAATTGACATGCCTTACCAGAATTTCCGCTCACTGGTAGTCTCATGGTTGAAACTCGAAGCCCACTAAGACTATGAAGTGCCCAGCACCACCTGCACAATCTGTAACCACATGTGCCTTACTGCTTACCTGCTTGTGTGCCTTGCTTACCTGTATATAATGGCCTGTAGGCCTATTACTGATTTGTATATAACATTGGTGTAGTTTATTATTGTATTATGTATACCCTTTGTACTGTAACCAAGCTTCGAAAATTATTGTAAATGCTGCGCCCTGATACTCCCGGGTACGCTCGCGTATTATAAATAATAAAAACAAACAAACAAACAAACAAATGATATACCAGCTTTCCCAATGTAAAATATGTTCATAATGCTGCACCCACAATATAAACCTGCATCCCCGCTGTTACACACCACATTGATTTTGCTTCCACAATGTACACCAGCATTCACACTAATATGATTTCATAATGTTACATCCACAATATATGCTACTGTAAAATGTTTTATGCTGCTGCATTCACAATATATGCCAGCACAGCCAATCTAGCACTCTCTACCACTAAACAATGTAACTCATACTTGCACATGTAAACACACTCAAATCTACATACACACATGCACACCGACAAACTCACACATGCACCCTCATTCAAACACACTCTCATTCAAAGACATGCAAATACAAACACATACAAAAACATTAACTAATTTTAAAAAATCACCCTTCATTTCTACACAATGGTCCACCTCTATCGCCTACCTTGGAGGCCTGTAATCAGTGCCATAAGTCTGGATCAAGCCCAAGGCAGTGTGAACTGGGTTGCCTAGAAACGATACTGAGCCGCAGGGTTTGGTTTCTTTGCACAACAACAAAGTGTTCCTTTCAGCACCTACACTGTTGTTTTAATGTATTGGATAATTTCTTCAGCCAATTAAGACATTGGTGCTGCACCCTATGCAGAGAAGGGTCACAAGGGGCATGGCGACCCATCCTTAACCCCATGGCTCTACCTCTGTTTCCAATTACAAGAACGAATAAGGAAAAAAGAAATAAAAAAAATATCTACAAATGGTTTGAAGATCTTTAGCCGACCCTATATTCCAACTTTTGAAAAGGGTATTTAAACCAGAATAGCATGTTTGTCTGACTGCATTGGGTCTTTACGGCCTGCTGCTGAAGTTCATACGCATACATGCAGTGAGGGCCTATTACAAGGGTGGCAGGGTATTTCCACCCCTTTTGTCCGGCCACCCATGCTCCAAGAACTACTAAAAATCCCACAGTGCGCATAATTTACTGGCTTATAGTGAGAAGCATGTACTCTGTTTCCATGGCAGAAGCATAAATGGCGAGGAAGATTGTGGTGAGTGGGGATGAGAGAATGTCATTGTAAGTGCTGCAGCAAACGTGGGCTGGCAAGCAGCAATGTGGGGACAATGAGTTGACTGAAAGAGAGGTGGAGAGCACGGATAGAGTGTGCCATGGATGTGTCAAGAAGCCAAGCAACAAACCAAGTTGGCCTGAAGATAGGCATGTCCCTGTATGTATTGGCAACCATGCTAACAGCCTGGTTAATTGCCTGGTCTCCATCACATGCTAATTTGATTTCTAGTATGGTATGAATGTATTTACTATCATTAACTACCAACACTGTTCATGTAGATTTGTCTCAGGACTTATTAATTGTTCTAATTTTACAAAGCGATAATTTCCTGTTTACAATTTGAGAAAAAATGTTCCAGTGCAGATAAACATCTTCTGAGAACATCTTATGGTGAAGGCCTTTTCTCCGGCACTCCATGACGTATCTTAGACTAGACTAAACACAAGGTTTTTTTCAAAAAGCAATGGTACTGGGGCCTTACATATTGGTGCACATGAATGCAGTATGGGGTTTGGCCAGTCGCCTCGATGTCATACTTTAATCAAGATCAAATGGGGATTGCATAAAGACTTTTGTGCACTAAAGAAGCACTGGCTATGCTGCACCGATTTGAAAAGAACAGATATATTTGGTGGAAAACAACAGAGCAGGCTTTGGAGAGCTTTATTCTGTAATGTGTCAACCAACACACATTGCCGTAGCATAGCCTGTAAAGTAATCTGGTGCTCTTGGGGTAAAGGGATGGGTTGCTTAGAGGAGCTGTTTTCCCCATCAGATATGTGATGCTGGACCAAGGGGCAGCATGGGTTGCACACCTTCGCCTAACACACCATGCCACAGTTATTGGTCAAGGGATGTTCATGGGCAGGAAGAGCATGCCCCTGCCATTGTAAATGGAGCTTCCATCAGGAGTAGACCTTCTACAACATCAGCACCCCTTTGTATTATTTGCACCAACACTGATCCATGTGGATGCTTATCGGGACCCCATCTCCTGAAGTAAGTCCTTGCAAGAGAATACTAACTTCCCGGCTGTTTACAGAAGGACCACAATGGATTGTGTGGCGCTTAAAACCTGCCTGCCAAGAGAGAATGATTCTTGAGGCACTAGGATCTGGGAATTACGTGGCTTCACACAGATACACAGAGCCTCAATATCAGGAACAAACATGCAAGTCCCACTTTAAGAAACCTTCATTTTTCTGAGCCAGGTGTGGACGTAAATCATACTGTCTGGGAATCCTAACCACGGAGCTCTGCAGTTGCATCCCTGGTTTGTGCGTACACCCAATGTCATTTCGAAATGTGTGTCAGCCTACACAAAGTCCCATGTGGTATTGCTGAACTGTTGGTGGCAGAGCAGCAGCGATGATAGAGGTCTGCTCTTGGTTTTTAATACACCAATACATTTGCGCAACTATTAATTATTTCCACCTAAAATATAATACATGTTTCCAAATGGTTGTCCCGCCCCTACTTAAGACAGAAGAATTCAAACAGTGTTTTGGGTGTTTGGTGGAAAAGGAAAAACAGCTTGGGAATATTTATAGGGTGAAAGCAGAAGGAAGCTGAATTGGAGCAGGAGGAAAGAGTCTGGAGGAAGAATGCAGCAGGGCAGGTGGAGTGTAAGGATGAGATGCAGAGTAAATAGGCAGTGAGGGCCAAGGAGGTGAAGAGGAGTGAGAAGGAGAAGATGGGAAGCATTTAAAAAAATGTGAAGTGGTTCAAGGAAAAGATCATTGGTTGAAATATGAAGAGAGGAGTAATGGAGAATCATAACGTGGAGGTTGGGAGATATACTTTGAAGAACCACAAGATAGGCAAGGAGGAGTGTATTTTAAAAGCAGGTGAGAGAAACATCAGTGGGAAAGAGGTAAAGAGTAATAAAGAGTGGGGCAGGAGAAACATCGGGCAGAAGGAATGAGTAGGCACTGTCATTAGTCACATGACAAAACCTAAACCTAAAAACATTCTGGAACCATCAAAAGGCCTTTTCTCACACACACCCCAGCTCCAGCCAAATGCAAGAGACTCTTTCACCAGTGCATCATCCATAAACAGTTTTCAATTATGGTTATTGCATCCTATGATGACTACAGTCTGGAGATTCCTGCGAGGGGCATAGGCTCTCCACCAACCCCCAGAGGACATCTAACCATTTATGATCAGTCCCATTGTTTTTATCAGTTTTTACCTGGTCCAGGAAATCATGTGTGTGTTGGAAACGTATCACTAATGCCTTTTATAAAGTACTTTTCATTCCATCTCACATTGCACGACCAAAATGACTCATGGGGACAATAAGCAATGGCAAAGTCAATGTAATTGAAAAGCCTACAAGAAAAGAACAATCTAAGGAGCTTGAGGCTGTGAGACAGCTTTATTTTGTTGATGAGTATTGTCTATGATGGTTTATTTCCTTTATTTGTTTTCATTTTATTTCTCGCACTTCCACCACAGTGCTGATAACGTGTCATCATGGATTTGCTTATTCCAATTACTTAAGCAATATGCGCTGAGCCACAGGGCCATTACCAAGTCAGGTAATGCCTCGGGCCATAGTTCCAATGAAGGCCCTGGGCCATGACCTGACTCGCTAATGGCTTCGCGGTGAGGGGCATATTAGTACCCCGGCCTGCAAGACTGAGGTTCTAAAAGCAATCTTTTTCTGTCCCGAAATGCTGTAGCGTTTCGGAACAGAAAAAAAAAATGTAAAAGAAAATGGACGCCGGTGAAGGGAGTCCGTTTTCCATTTCTATGGCCGCCATCGGGAGCGGACGTGATGGGAACAGAAGTGTTCCCAGTGCGTTTCGTCAAGAAAAAAGACAGATAAGAAGGTAAGTGGGGTTGAGAGGGCAGAGAGGGGATTGGGTGTGTGGGGGCGGGGGGGTGCGGGATGGAAGTATCTGAATCCCCAGCGGGGGAGAATGGCGGCCTACAGCCGTGGGCAGGCTCGGAGCAGGGATGGCCCCATTTCGAGCCACCTCATTGACTGAGGGGCTGCCACACCCCCAGCCGGGGACAAAGGAATGGAATCCCGGGCGAGGGATTCCCGGCGAGGTATGGACCTGGCAAGGGCCAATCAGCATATTTGTGGGTCACACCCCTGCTCCCCTTGCTCGGTGTAATGGGGTTCACAATTTTGGTTGCAGCCGAATGCACAGTAAATGCTCATTCAGCATAATTTATTGAAATTCTTGTCTGATACCATTATTCTTTATTGAGTCTTTTGGCTTATAGTCATCCTGCACCTGGCTTACAAAGGCTGGTTGTACTCTTAATTAATGTGGGAATATATGGCTTGCGTCTTGGGAATCGTTATCTTGTGCTTTCTCTCTGCCGTTACTATCCTCCCATATTAATGGTAACCTTTGCTTGGTTTCCTAGCTACTGTCTGAGCTCTGCACGATCTGTATTTTGTTATTTCAGCATTTTGAGTTCTCATGAAGCCTTGACACCTTTCATTTACTGAGAAACAAGTTGTGGCTTGCATTTTGGAAAAGATGACTGCCCATTACTTGTGTGTTCTATGTTAATGAGCTATATACGCGTGTCAGTCATGTTGCATTCAGCTTACACACAGGGACGTAAATTCACCAAAATGCCACAGGTAGCGGAAATTAGATCACACAACCCTAGAGCACTGATGACCCCACCCTGAAGTGACATGTTATGTTTATGTTCTGTTTATTGAATTTATATGGCGCTTTACGCCAAAGCGCTTTACAGAGTAACAACAAGATTCAAAATTTAAAGAAGCTTATTTACAAATGTGAAACAAACCAGAGATACAGTATATGGAACAATGTACTCAAGGGGAGGGGAGTAGGAGGGAGGGGAGGAGGAGGAGGAAGGTTAAGGGGTATGAGAGTCAAGTTCGAGGTCAGCAGGGTGGGAGAAGGTGGGAGGTGGGGGGCAGGAGGGGGGAAGTACCCCAGGTGCCCTCCTACCCCTCTTGGTAGCAGTGTCCAGTGAGGTCAGTGGGAGGAGGGGGAAGGAGGGAGGTGAATGGAGGGGGGTAGAGGAGAGAGTGGTTGAGACGAGTCAGGGAGGGGAGTGGAGAAGAAAGGATTTCAACGAGGAGCGGAAGGATGAGTAGGTGGGGGAGGAGCGGATGGAGAGAGGTAGGGAGTTCCAGTGGAGGGGGGCCAAAAGTTGGAAGGAGCGGAAGCGTGATGTGGCACAAGGGGAAGGGGGTACAGTGAGAAGGTAAAGATCGGCGGACCGGAGAGAACGGGAGGGATGGTAAAATGAGAGGAGGGAAGAGAGATGGGAGGGCGAGGTCATGGAGAGATTTGTAGACTAGACAGAGAAATTGAATTTTCAATTGTGAGAGGAAGGGAAGCCAGCCGAGTTGAGAGAGCAAGGTAAAAATAGAGTCATGAGGACCGAGAAGACATAGAGTACGGATGGAGGAGTCGTAGATGGATTTTAGGGGAGTCAGGTGAGAGACAGGGAGACCAAAAATAAGAGAGGAGCAGTAGAAAAGCTCATGTCCAATCACATGAATTGATTGGACATGACCTTTCACCCGTTGGCAAAACAGGAAATGGCATCACATAGAATTGTTCTTAAGTACACTGCGAAAAATATGGTTATATCACTATAATTTGATATACATTCCATCCAAGAATGGATCACCATTTGTATCCGTAATATCAGTGTGTATAGGCCCAAATTACCAAATCACTGCGAATGCAAGCAGACATCCAAGGCCAAAATATATTGATGTGTTATTATATAGCACTTACACTTAAGTGCTTTATATAGAACAAAAATACATACAATATCACCCAACCTGTGTTGGTACTCATTTATCGATTTATCAACCTCAGAAAGATAAAAGGCTGGGTTGAGGTGTTTAAGAACAGATTAAATCACTGGCTCGCTCCCTGAAATGTGCCGTGAAATAAACCTTTCATGAGTCTCCCAATTATTGTATAGAATTCCAGAAAGACAAATTATGTGTTATTCCTATTCGTTCCTATTTAGGGTCATTGCTTAAAGTGTTATACTTGTGGAAAACCCTGTTGTTTTTACGAGGCCTGAATAAGAAAGCTTGCCACTCCAGAAACAAGAGCTCCCTTGATCTCACAAGCCCAAGCCTTTATTCCCTGCAAGATGGAGCATGACACTACCACGATATCTGACCTTGCCTTGCCCTTCATCAAGAGCACTGTCTCATTATGGATGGTGGCTGCTCTACCTCCCCATGACTCCATAGCACCTACACAGTTTCTACCTCCACTGACTCCCCAACTGTTTCAGACCCTGACTTTAGCAAATAGCACTAAAACTCTCTCACCCGCCCCATGGATCCAATGTTATGCCTCCAGACCAACGCCTAATGAACCTTGCGCCTTAACCACCAGGAAGCTTAGATTAGGATCCAGACTTAAGTTAAACTACCTTCAATCCCCTACCACCAAACCATTAATCAAGGCCAAAACCACAACTATTAAAATACGGAAGCAATACAAGCCTCCCACAAACTCTGTCTTATCCCCCTCTACAAAGACCCTAGCCAGACCGATTATGCCTAGCAACATGACCATACCAATTAAAGGAACACTTATCAATGCCAGATCATTGATAGCACACGCCCTAGATGTGGCTGACCTCATTACTGCCAATCAACTAGACTTTTTAGCTGTAACAGAGACCCGGCTGCATGCCGCAGAAGGCCCCTCACTTGCCCTAGCCATCCCAGACAATTATACGTTTACTAGACTTGACAGAGAAACCTCCAAAGCTGGCAGCATCGCTGTCATTAGCAAGACTTCTTTGGCTTGAGAGCCCTCCCCCACCACACAGTCCCATTTGCTCAACTACTCTCTCTGAAACTCTCTCAGCCACACACACTTTAAAAATGAATCTGGTCTACAGACCACCTCGACGAAATCCTCATTTGAAGACGACATGCTACAACTCCTTGCAATTTACACGAAACCCAGCTCCCAAATCATGCTGCTAGGTGACCTTAACCTTGCTTCCTAGACCCAAATGATACCGCTGACATCTTAGCCAACTCTATCTCAGAACTAGGATTCTCCCACCATGTCATTAAACCCATGCACAACAAAGGTAGAATCCTCGATTGGATTGCTGACCTCAATTGCGAAACCAACATCATCTCCAGTTCATCTTGCACTTGGACAGATCACTACTCCATAATGTTCACCATACAATCCTGCACACAACATCACATAGCCAAAGCTTTAGCTCCTCCCTCACTAACAAGAAATAACAAAAACATTACACTAAAAAACATACCTCCACTCCTACAACCAATCCTAAATCACTCAAAAACTGAAACAGACCCACCCACCTTCGTGGACCTCTACAACCAACGCTCCACTGAGCCATTGACGTTATTGCTCTGCTGAAAGCACAGAAAGCCAAGCCTCAAGTGCACCTCAACAACTGGTTCACCCCTAGCCTTAAAATCCTACGTGATCCGATTGGAAAAATCACCCCTCCACCTCTAATAGAGACACCTTCTAATGCCAAATCTGGCACAACAGAACTATTCAAAATCCTTAGAGAGCTGGAATCACCTATCCCTCCCACTGAGACCTGCACCAAAGACAAAGCTTGGTGCTCTAAAATACAAGCAACCTTACTAGACAAAATATCGCTGCTAGAGACTAAAATAGAAGAAGAAAAATGTAACATTCGTTCTGACACAAGCCTTCCCAAGTCCAAAAATCGAGTAGGGAAACCTTGCATCCCTTTCAAATTCTCACCGCTATCCATTCCAGAAGTGGAGAATATAATCGTTGGCCTAAAATCATCTCGTTGTCAGGGTGACTTATGTCCTGCAACTATCATTAAAGAGGCAGCGAAAGATCTGGCACCTGCCATCACGTCAATTTTAAATCCCTCCTTTGAGACAAATACAGTCCCTACTAACCTAAACGATGCCTGTGTCCTACAACTTTAAAAAAAGCCTAACCTAGACCCTGACATCCCCACTGTTAGGGAGAATTCTCTAGAATGGCTAATTTCCCTTACCTACTGAGTCCCTCAGCAGCTTTGCTGGATTTCTAGGATTTATTTGTTTCACCTGGTAAGAGTATGAGCCTTTTTTCCCACTCTTACATGTGTTTTGCTGTGGGTGGTTAACATTTTTGTGTTCGTAGACTGTGGAGCCTCACCTACTCCACAGGCATCATCTTTTTACTGTGTGTTACACAGCACCTTCAGTGCAGTGACACAGGGTTGTCTTTTAGACTTCCCAACTCAGACTCCATTTTCTGGGACTCACTACTGTCTCCCAGAACATATAAAGTTGCCATTAACTTTATTAGCCTCTGTAAAACCACAGACCCAGTACAAACCATCTTACATGGAGTACTGGAAAGGGTGCCTACTTATCCCATTTTTTTGTAGCATTGTTTAGCTCCCTTTTCATCAAGACGTGGCTGGTGGCAGTGGTAATTACCCTATATTTCCTACTGCGGTTATCTTAAATTACCTTGGTATTGTTTTAGGCTGTCTTGGTAGCCTCGAACTTAAACCCGCTAGACCATATATGTTTTATTACGGTTCCGGATGGGTTTATTCACCATTTATTTTTACAAAAGTCTTTCTCGTGTTTTAATCTGCACGCCAAACCAGGTTTGGTTCCTTTGTTCACCGTCTTTTCGCGGGCTTCCACGCAGAAGCCCTCCTTAGGCGTCTGTACGACTGGGGGGACAGGAAGTGAGGGAGGGGTTTAGGACTCTCCTTGGAGACCCATGTTGCACTCTGAACTGATTGGCTGTGGTGACTGTCCCGGCGGGACAGCCACCCTGCTGTGTGATTGACAGCCAGGCTGTGTGAATGGGGGAAAACAGAATAAAAAGCAGGTCTCTGGGTCTGGAAAGGCAGAGTCACCACTGGAACGAAAGAACCATGGAGGAGCTGATGGAAGAGGACCCCTGGCACGACTGAACCACCCTGTGAAGCCCTGCTGCAGGTCCGAATCTTCGAACTCCAACGACAGAGAAGATCCTCCAGGTATCTTCTTCCCCTGAGCTGGTGGGACCAACCAGTTTGCCCAAACTGCAAGCCAGGACTCCCTCCTCTGGTCGAATTCACTGTACAGAGCTACAGTGGCCGGATAGTCAGGAAGGTCGGACACTGCTTGGGTGTTAAGGAGTGCACCTTTTATTTGTTGCTTTGCTTTGCTGTTGTTTTCTTCCCTGGGCAGTGCAGAACCCTCCAGTCTTCCTACTTCATGTCAGTCCGACAGTCACTTCAGGAACTGTGAGCCTGGAGGAACTTCCAGGAACGTCAGCCTCAGCTACAGCTTCTTCTCCATTTAAAGGCACTGTACAAATCTGGTTGTTCGTTTCATTCAGCCGCGGTGAAAGTGTGTGAAATCATTCTCCAATCCGAGGGCTTGTCCTTCTCTACTCTTTAAACTAACGTTTCTGCCATCCAACTTCGTCCGGAACTCTTGGCAAAGACTTAACCGCAAACTACCCCGAGCTGTGTGATCTTGACCAAAAGACTTTTGTCCTATTGACTTTGGCCCTAAGCCTGTTTGATTTGATTCCATCACTGTAGTTCCTCTTTCTAGATTTCCCTGCTTACTTACCTGTTGGTGCTGGTCAATTTCTGCCTAACTTTGTCTTTCCCTCCCTTTTAAATTTCTAGAGTGCCATTTTGCTCCAACTTCATTTGTGAGCTTAACTTGTCTGGAACCTATTGGGAGTGGTGTGGTGTATTAAGAGTGTGATTTTTAAACTGCTTTACTTTAGTGAAATCTTATACAACTGATGTGTAAATAAATGTATATTCTTTTACTCAGAAACCTTGAGTCAGTGTTTGTTTGAGTCATAGTAATTGCTGTCCTTTGTGTAACTATTGATACTGCTCACTTGCTCTTGAGATAAATCTGGGTGCTCAGTCATTGCTACCAATTTTACTGTGTAGTACAGGCTTGTACCAAAGGTGAATTTGTACTGTCACTTGTAGTCTTGAGTGTGTGTGGTGTTCCCAAAGGGTACTGCATATAATTCTGCCTAACATTTGGTGCCTGGGAGAGTCCTGTTGGGTAATGACCTGAAAACTCTAGGAGTTGTGTCAAGCACCCCCAGGCCTCCCAGTAAAAGGAGACAGGAGCTCACTAGGCCTGCACGTGAGAGGACCTTGAAGGGCTCTCCAGAGTAGTTGATAGAGAAAACTATCACTCCCACTCCACAGGAGTTGCTCACTGCTATTTCTAGAAATAATGAGGCAAAGGGGAAACCCAAGACCTCAAGGAAAAAGTAAGACAGCACCCCTGTTCTACCAACAAGGACATCCCCAAAATTGTCCAAAGTCACACCTGTGACTCCTCCAGCTGCTGAAACAGAGTGTGAGGTGCAACCTTGTGTGGTTGAGCCTGTTTCTGAAGAATCAGATCTGGAAGAAGACACTGTCTTAGTTGGAGATCTTGACCTTGTTAACCATCCTGAGCTGCAGCCTTTACTGGCAGAATGTGGACCCAACAGGGTAGACTTCAGCAGAGGAAAAAGAGAGTGTCCCACTCTCGAGGGTCTTTGACAACAGGCTGCTAACCAACTTGATGGGCGAGAAGTTGGAAAGCATATGTTAAGCTGGGAAGATAGCCTCTTATACAGTGAACCGACTGAGTCGATCCCTGGGGACTGCAAAAGAATGGTAGTGCGCCTTGCTAAGCGACTCCAGTTCCTGCAGTTGGCCCACGAGATACCTTTGGCTGGTCACTTGAGCTTCAAAAAGACCAAGGAAAGGCTCTCCCTCTACTTCTACCGGCCAAACATGGGTTGAGAAGTTGACAAATTCTGTAGGAGCTGTCACACTTGCCAAACCTCTGGCAAGAGTGGAGCCAAGAATGTGGCACCCCTAGTGCCTCTCCCAGTGGTGGGAGTTCCTTTTGAGAGGGTGGGCATCAACATGGTTGGTCCCCTTGACCCTCCCACATCTTCAGGGAACAGGTTTATCCTGGTTGTAGTAGACCATGCTACAAGATACCCAGAAGCTATACCTATGAGAACTGTTACGGCTCAGGCTGTGGCTAAGGCTCTACTTGGTATTTTTACCATAGTAGGGTTTCCTAAGGAAGTAATCTCCGACAGGGGATCCAATTTTATGTCCCACTACATGCAAGCCATGTGGAAAAACTGTGGTGTCACTTACAAGTTCTTTACAGCCTACCATACCATCCACAGACAAATGGACTGGTAGAGAGGTTTAATCGTACTATGAACAGCATGATAGGTGCTTTAGAGGAACCCCTTAAAAGAAAGTGGGACCTTCTACTGCCATGCCTTCTATTTGCTTACAGGGAAGTCCCTCAGGAGGGAATTGGTTACAGTCCCTTTGAACTTCTCTATGGCCATCTAGTCAGAGGTCCATTGGCCCTGATTAAGGAGGGGTTAGAGAGTGCTCCTTCCCCCAAGCCAGTCAGAGTGACTGACTATGTGATAGGTCTCCGGAGGAGAATGTCACACATGATGGCAGAAGCTAGTGATAACTTAAACGCAGGTCAGGCTCTTTTCAAACATTGGCATGACCAGAAGGCAAGCATGGTTGAGTTTACTCAAGACCAGCTTGTATTATTTATGGTGCCAACAAGGCAGAGGGCCTTGCAAGACAAATGGATAGGACCCTTCCAGGTTGTGGGCAGACTTGGAGAGGTGAACTATTTGGTGGATTTAGGCAGACCTAAGGAGGCTCCCAGAGTCTTTCACACCCAGCTTTTAAAGGCATATGTCTTGAGACCAGAAGTGGGAGCCTTACTTCTAGCTTCAGCTCAAGAGCAAGAGGAGAGTGAACCTCTACCTGACCTCCTCAGAGGCTAACCTTTGGATGAGAAAGTAGAAGGAGTCAATCTCTCTTCTCAACTGACTTCTGAACAACAGGAGGAGTGCAAAGTTCTGTTAAATCAGTTTGCCTCCCTGTTTTCACTATCACCACGCTTGACCCCTTGGGGCCAGCATGATATTCTAACTGGTCACTGTTTACCTGTGAAAAGCAGAGGTTACAGAATGTCAGAACATGTGAGATCCCACATCAAAGGAGAGGTCAACAAGATGCTTGAACTCAGGGTTATAGAGCCCCCTACAAGTCCATGGTCTAGTCCAGTTGTTCTAGTACCAAAGGCAGGATCCAAGGAGTTGAGATTCTGTGTGGACTATAGAGCTCTAAATGAAGGCACTAAGACTGATGCCCATAATTTGCCAAGGACAGATGAACTGGTGGATAGACGTGGTTCAGCCAAGTACCTCAATACATTTGATCTGACGTCAGGCTAATGGCAAATAGCCCTGACAGACCATGCCAAGGAGAAAACTGCATTTTCAACCCCAGCAGGCCTCTACCAGTTTAAAGTTATGCCCTTTGGACTACAGAATGCACCTGCTACATTCTAAAGGATGGTCAATCAAGTTATGAATGGGATGGAGGACTTCTGCATGGCATACTTGGATGACATTGCAGTGTTCAGCCCTACATGGAAATAACATATTGATCACTTAGGATATGTTTTGCTGACTCTTGAGCAGGCCCATCTGACCATGAATGCAAGTAAATATCAAATTGGTCAGAGCAAAGTGATCTACCTTGGTCATGAGGTAGGAGGAGGTGAAATAAGGCCATTCCCCAGCAAAGTACAAGCTATGCAAAACTGGGCCACCCCTACTACTCATACCTAAGTGAGAGCTTTCCCAGGTCTCACTGGGTACTACAGGAATGTCATAGAGAACTATGGGACCATAGCTTCTCCCTTGAATGAGATCTCCTCTCCAAAATTCCCTATAAAGGTTAGATGGAATGAGGAGTACACTCAAGCCTTTGAAAACCTGAAGAAAGCCCTTTGTCAAGCTCCACTTCTAAGAGCTCCTGATTATCACCAACCCTTCATTGTGCAGAAATATCCCTCCAATATAGGTATAGGTGCACTCCTTAGTCAACTGGATGAGAAAGGTAGGGAGCACCCCATTTGCTTCATCAGTAGGAGACTGAAGGAACCAGAAACAAGGTGGGGAACCATAGAGCGTGAATGTTTTGCCATTGTGTGGTCTCTGAAGAGGTTTAGACCATACTTGTATGGATCTACTTTTGTGATTCAGACAGACCACCAACCCTTGAGATGGTTAATGCAAATGAAAGGGGAAAACCCTTCTGAGATGGTCAATTTGCCTGCAATGGTTTGATTTCACCATTGAGCACAGAGCAGGATGTCACCACCAAAATGCTGATGGTCTCTCTAGGATGTTTTTAACCGACTAGAGGTAGAGATTCATCCAGATGTGGATTAAATCCTCCTGTTTCTTACTCTGAGGGGGCAAGTGTTAGGGAGAATACTCCAGAATAGCTAATTTCCCTTACCTACTGAGTCCCTCATCAGCTTTGCTGGATTTCTAGGATTTATTTTTTTCACCTGGTAAGAGTGTGAGCCTTTTATCCCACACTTACATGTGTTTTGCTGTGTGTGGTTAACATTTGTGTGTTCAATGACTGTGGAACCTCACCTACTCCACAGGCATCATCTTTTTACTGTGTGTTACACAGCACCTTCAGTGCAGTGACACAGGGTTGTCTTTTAGACTTCCCAACTCAGACTCCATTTTCTGGGACTCACTACTGTCTCCCAGAACATATAAAGTTGCCATTAACTTTATCAGCCTCTGTAAAACCACAGACCCAGTACAAACCATCTTACATGGAGTACTGGAAAGGGTTACTACTTATCGCTTTTTGTCTGTTTCTCTTGGAGCATTGTTTCACTCCCTTTTCATCAAGACTTGTCTGGTGACACTGGTAACTACCCTATTTTTCCTACCGCAGTTATCTTAAATAACCTTGGTATTGTTTTAGGCTACCTTGGTAGCCTCAGACTTAAACTTGCTAGACCATATATGTTTTATTACGGTTCCGGCTTTGTTTATTCGCCATTTCTTTTTGTAAAAGTCTTTCTCATGTTTTACTCTGCATGCCAAACCAGGTTTGGTTCCTTTGTTCACCGTCTTTTTGCGGGTTTCTACGCAGAAGCCAAACTTAGGTTCTTGTATGTCTGGTGTAACGCTCACCTGATTCTCGCAGAGGCGCCGGTCTTGACTGGGCGACTACCGTATCTTCAAAGGTGATGTGTAGCACCCGGTTGGCTCTTTGGGCTGGACCTCTGTGCACTGTATGCCTGACTTCAAGAGTAAGATGTCTGCAGACAGAAAATATGGGATTAATGAACTGGGGTTATTGGGGTGTCCCTATCTCTTCCCTTTTTTTGCTCTCCTGTAGACCCCCAAAGGTTAACGCTCTCACCTTAGGTAAGTGAATGCCGAGCTCTCCATCTGCCTCGGGGCAGGGTGCTGTAACCAGTTTCTTCACTGGATCGGTAGCGCAGGCTTCTTGACTTCAGTTTACTGCACGAACGGTAAGTTTCGAGTAATTCTATTGTCTTTAAAGTCTTTAGCAATGATGTCTCTTGTTTTGCAGGTTCCGGCGATGGCGGATGACGGGCTGAAGTGAGTTGAAGATGGAGTCCGTATGATGAATAGAAGCGCTTGGAAGCACGTAAGTAAGTGCTTGTTGCCTGCTTCACGATGCGCTCTAACTGTCTTTTATTTTGCAGGTACGAGTTCGGAGCGGCTGCAGGGTGCCGGAATACCCACTGGGGTTGATGTGGAAAGGAGTAATGGCACGTGAGTATCAAAGTTCCCCAATGTCTTTAAACGCACCTTGTTTTGTCTTTCAGATGCAGGATGCAGCGCCGAAGGCCTCCGGAGCGTGCGAAGAGTAGGTAAGCCTTTGTCTTTCAGATGCCGGAATGCTAACCTGTTCTTTCTTGTCTTTATAGGTGTTGCTGAAGACTGGATTCAGGATGGTAAGCCTTTTTCCTTAGGCCCAGGATCCGATGCAGAAGACACGATGAGCGTTCTGCTGCAGAGGATGCAGAATAACGCAAAGCAAGATTCATCCACCGGGTGTGGTTTAAATAGCCTCCTGTAGTGCTTAGGTGTCTCCTTCCACAGCCACGCCTAGGTAAGAAAAGAGTTCCTGCTTTCCAGAAGAGTTCCAGTGTTCTGAATCTAGGGAGTGGCTCCTGCCCCACCCAACAGGAAAAGTAGTTCCAAACAGAAGAGGATCAGAGGCTCAGCTGGCAGGCAAGTAAGCAGCATGGTCTGCTGCAGGTAAGTCCACCCAAGCATCATGAGCCCGGCGCTTCCAGCGCGGGGACTGGGCACATTTATGAGCCTGGTGCCACTGGCGCCAGGACTGGGTCCAAAAGGTCCCAATTGGGACTGGTTGGCCCTCGGAACCTGGGTTATGGATCTGCTTCCAAGGGAGTTGGGAAAACCCTGACCTTTTGGAAGCAGAGATCATGACAGTACCTCCCCTCAAGGCCCCTCCCAAACCGGGCTTCTCCGGGGGTTTTGGCTTGTCAGGAAATGTTCGGTGAAATCTTTTGATTAGGCGAGGAGCGTGGACATGTAAATTCCTCCATCCCCAGCCAGGTCCACCACACTTCCCTATACCATTGCAGCTCCCTTGGCTCTTTGATTGTAGTATGATGTAAGTTATCTACCCTGTCCCCATGTTGACGGTAGACAGCCGTCATGCAGTATTTTGGGGGGTTTGGATCTCCCGTTCGCATTTATGCATCTATCATGGTTGATACCGTTGCTTGTCGGTCCATTGTTACCATCATCATTGCTGAATTAGGCATAGATTTTGTGCAACATCGGATCCCTAATTGGCACACACAGAAAAATAGTAACATAAAAACGATGACTGGAAGAAAAGTTTTCATCATGATGCCGAACCAGGATGGTACCCAATCGAACATGTTCTCAAACCAGCTGCTTGGTTGCACTCCTCCTTCCTCCCGCATTCATTCCCCCAGGCTGTGTACTGCTGAGATAACATGAGAAAGGGTCCCATTATCTGCGTCCTCAGAAGGTACGAATGTACAGAACGCGCTTCCGATTTTTTGACAAACACCGCCGTCCATCGCTGTGAGAAGGTCTAGGACGTACCGGTTCTGCATTGTCATTAGCTGAAAGGCACAGAGTTCTACTCTGATGACATTGAACCCCTCTTCATTGTCATTGGCCAGTTGGATCAGCTTCCAGCGGACGATCTGTAACCATTTGGCGTTGGTTCATGATTGGGAGCCCTGGCGTTAGAAGAGATGCAAAGAATGTCTCTGCTGAGTTGAAAAGCTTGTATTTTGCATGAATCTCAGCTGGAAGGTTGGAGAATGTTCATGTCATTTTCAGATATTATATCATATGAGTACGATTCTGTAGGTGCTCGATGGGGCTCTGCTGACGTGCCAGCCGATTGCTCTGCTGCGGTTCTGCCAGCCGATTTTCCTGCTGCTGATTTGCCAGCCGAATCTTTCCCCCCTTGGATGTTGCTTTCTGGGATCACCATAAGCGCGGAGTGCAGAGTTGCCAGGGTACAAGTGCCCCTCCATGATGCCGGAAGGTGCAGGTAAGCTTGTTTATTGCACACCCACTACATGTCCATAAGCACAGCTGTACCTTTTTTCATGTCTGCGATAATTATGGTTTTGTTGCATTCTTTGTTGGTAGCCATTGTCACTTTCCCTTCTCCAGGGAAGCAAAGTTCATGTGGGATCTCTTTTTGTGTTTTGAGGGGTTTTTCTAGAGTAGTAACCCATGTGAGTTTTGCAATATGTTGGGACCAGACAGGGGTGCACGTTTCCTTCACCCATTGGAAATTTTCTTCAGTGAGTCCCCTTAGTCCTTCAGATTTGCACTCTATTGTCTCATCCTGCCACTTATTTTCTGTGAATCTCGTTCCCGTTATGACGAAAAATCGCTCTTTGATGCAGATCACTCCTTGGAGCCTGCTCGTGCACGTTTTCTCATTCTGCAGCATTTCTATTGTAACTGTGTGTGCCTGGAAGGTGCCCCGAATCCTACATACCACAAGAGGAATTAAACGTTGGGCATCTTGCAAGGGTACTTCCTGAGGTACAAGTATTTTAGGTGTGCCTGATTGTTTTGCGGTTGCACTCATATCTGAATAACATTTATTAGATTGGTCAGGGTGGAGGGGGTCTTCTATTTCATCTAGTCCCTGCCCATGGTAAACATCATATCTTTTCCCTTTCACCCCCCCTTTTTCCATCTTTTCCTCCCTCCCTTTTTATCATTAGTCATTTTTACTCTCTGGTAGTGTATGGGAAATACCCCAGCCCATGCTGTGTTACTGGGTTCATTAGCAGCTTCCCAGGCCTATGGGTCTGGAGTTTCTGGCTCATTAGTAGTAACAATGTTAAAGTGCATTATAGTGCTTTGTGAGGTAGGTTCTGTCGTTGCATGTACATTAGTATCAGGTTCATTTTCCCAAAAATAATCCCCATTTTACTGATTTGTCACATTTACAGTTACTGGCAGTGGAAAGGGAGACACATGATTTGTACGATTTGTATGCAGCGTAGTGAGATTTGTATTATCAGAGGGACTGTGTCTCCACATCTTTTTTTACCCCGGCCCATATTAGTGTTGAGCCTTCTCATATCAGGTATACCCCTCTCCCCCCTTCTTTTAGGCCCTCTACAATAAAAGACACAGTGTAATACCAGGCCATAAAAAATAACATCACAGAAAATAAAATAATCAAGTACTTTATTCCGCACTCGTAACGGTACCACTTGTTATTCCTAATACCTACACTATCACTAACTTAAATGGTGTCGTCCTCGGTGAGTGCAGTCCTTTCTGCCATTGGGTTACCTGAAGGGGCGATATAAATTGGTTAAATAACATGCATAATAAACATTTTTATTTTTACAGTTATTATTTTCCCCTACTCGGTTACTCCATTTACTATTTTTTCTTAGATGTGCACACCTCTACATTATTTTCATTTCTTATTTATCTTAGACACAGTACTTTTGCTTGTACCTTTTCTACTACTTCTATCATCATGAAATATGTTTCTCATTTATTATTTGCTTAAACCATTTACCCCAGAACCTTTTTTGGATGGAGAAGCTGTGCTAGGGAAATAGAGAGGTAGAGAGAGAGGGAGAGAGAGAGAAAGAGAGAGAGAGAGAGAGAGAGAGAGAGAGAGAGAGAGAGAGAGAGAGAGAGTGAGAGGGAGACAGAGGGGGAGAGAAAGAAACACAGTGAGACAGTGAGATAGTGAGAGATATCAATTGATAAATACATAGCTCCATTTTGTTCCTGATTATCTTATGTTATTTTTCATTTGCTCTTTTAAAACTTTTCTCATACTTTTTCTTACCCACTTGCAACTTCATTGCTGTTACCTTGGTCAGTTTGAGGGATCGCGTGCCTTTCTCACATCTGACAAATGCACCCAATACTTCAATCCCTTCACCTTCACTGCGGTGGGTGTGCAGTATATGACCTCATACGGGCCATGAAACCTTGGAGAATTCCATCTCCTTACAAAACTCAGAGCATACACGTTTTCACCTGGCATTAATTGACCTTTTGGGCTGTCATGTGCTGGCATGGCAGTATCTGTTGCAGCAATCTCTGTAAATGGTGGTGCATTTTGTCTTGCTATGCTATGCACTGCACAAGTCAAATTGGTGAGGCATTCCTTGAACTCATCCCCCAACACTGTGGCAGATCTGTGAGCATCCGAAGCTCCTCTTATCTGGGATAGCGGTGTATGAATGCACCTGCCCGTGACTATTTCATGGGGACTTAAATGGTGGTCCTTGCTGGGTTGCGTTCTGAGTTGGAACAGTGCTAGTGGTAAGCAATGAACCCAATTCTTTTTTAATGTGTTGCACAGTTTGGAAAGCTTGCTTTTCAGTAGGCGGTTGATCTTTTCCACCAAACCATTAGCCATCGGATGATAAATGGAACACAGTTTGTTCTTGATCCCCAACAACGTCGTCTTTTCTCTAAAGAGGTCATTCACAAAGTGTGTACCATTGTCTGATCTTATCACATCGCAAATACCCCACCTTGAAAAGACCTCCTCTACCAAAAACTGTGTGGCACACATGGCGTCAGGGTGGGGGCACAGTCCAGCCTCAACCCACCTTGAAAATGGGCACACAATCACAATTAAGTACCTCGCTACATTGCACCTTTCTCCCATGTCCCCATAATCAATATGGAGCTCTCCAAATGGTCCTATTGATCATGGCAGCGTTCCTCTTATTGGCCTCAGTGTCATTCCTGAGCTGTATATCTGACATGTAGTACGCTCTATTGTGAATTTTGATAGCTGTTCTTGCAAGTTCAGCATGAACCAATGTTCTTGTATGTCTGCAGCAATGTGTTGTTTTGTCACATGTGTTGGGAAGTGCAACTGCTGAAATGATATTTCTAGTAATTCTACTGGCATCACTACCTTCCCTGTTAACTCTTGCCTCCATATTAAATTAGTCGCTGATTGTTTGCACCCTCTTTTAGCCCATAACTCCTTCTCCTCCGTGGGCACACGCTTTTGAAGTTCTATCACTTGGGAAATTGTAGTTTTGTTATATTCTTCTCCCTGTATCTCTGTTGTTGCTATTTTTATGATACATTCTGTTGTTGGTGGCATATTGAAATGTGCGGCATCTTTCGCTGCTGTGTCTGCTGCCGCGTTTCCCAAAGAGATGAAGTCTGTATTTGCTGTGTGGGCCTGGCATTTTACCAAAGCTACTACTGACGGTTCTGCCAGCGCATCTATCAATTCATTTAACAAGGCGCCATGTTGCACCGGTGACCCATCTGTCCTGTGAAACCCTCTACATCTCCATCGTGACAGCCCTGAGTGAACCGTGGTTGTTACATATGCTGAGTCAGAATATATTGTTACTGCACAGCCTTTAGTAGTGCGCAGCGCTTCAATTAGCACAGTCAATTCCGCTGCTTGAGCTCAGTATTGAGAGGGTAGGCGTTTCTGCACAATGATCTCATATTCTTCCTCTTCCATTCTTACAACTGCCTCCCCCACATGTTTTTCTCCCGTGTCACTGTCTATTGACGCTGATCCATCAACAAAATATGTCTCTCTTGTAATGCATTTTCACTGGCCTTAGGAATATCATCCCCTTCACCTTCATATGTAGCGCAATCGTGTGTTTTAATGTCTTCCACTGTGCACGGCTCTGTGATGAACGTGGCTGGGTTTACTGACTTGCACCTGACGACATGGACATTAGGGCTTGATATGATTATCTTATAAGCTGTTGCTCTCTGAGTTGTCAAGGTTGATTTTGATCTTTCCAAGATTGCAGATAATGAGTGTTCAGCATACAGAGTTACTGAGAACCCCATGACAATTGTGGCGCTCTTTTCTATTGCGAAGGCCGCTGCAGTGACAGCTTGTTCGCATACGAAGTGACCCTGCATCACAGAATCAAGTGCGCTGCTACAATTGGCCAATGGCTTTTGACCTAATGAAGTTTTTTGAGTCATCACTGCAGTTATAATATGCCATTGCTGTGTGAAAAGAGATACAACTTCCGATCATAGTCAGGGTTCGCTAAAACTGGAGCGTGTGTGATGAGATCTTGTCATTTGAAGTACTCTATCATCATTTCATTCGACCATTTTATTGGGACATTATTCTTCTGCACTTCTTTTAGGGTCTGCAACAGTGGGCGCTTGTAAGCTGTGTAGTCTAGTATCCATGCACGGCAGTGATCACATATGCCAAGATATTTATGCATGTCTTTCACTGTTTTTGGTATGATCATGTGACGTATTGCTGCTGCCCTGTCTGGTAGAATTCTCTTACCATCTTTTGAAATCAATTGCCCTAGGTAAAGCACCTCTGCTAGGCAATATTGCAGCTTCCCTTTGTCCACCTTGTATCCTTTCGTGGCCAATAAATTTAGCAGTGCTATCGAATAGGCCCTCACTTCTCCATACTATTACTACAGACGAGCAAATTGTCTACGTATTGTATTATTGTGCTCTCTACATCAATGTTGCCAATATCTTCATGCAATATTCTGTTAAAAATGCTGGGGCTCTCACAATACCCTTGAGGTAATCTACAATGTTCATATCTGTTTCCCCCCAGTGTAAACGCTGTGAGATACCGGGAGTTTGTGTCGAGTGGTATCGAGAAAAAAACATTTTTCAAGTCCACCACTCTAAAACACTTAGCGTCGTTTGGTATGCTGCACAATATTAATGCTGGATTGGGGACTAATGGGAACTCTTTATGTATCACGTCATTGAGTGGGCATAGGTCTTGGATCATCATCCAAGCCCCTCCTTTCGCTTTTTTGATTCGAAAAATTGCTGTGTTACATGGTGAATTTGATGGCACTATTATCCCTTGCTCCAGTAATGCGTTTATTGTTTCTCGTATCCCTTCTTCTTCCTCCCTTGATATTCGGTACTGTTTTACTCTAGGTGGTAGGGCAGCTGGCTTTAATTTTATCCTGATTGGCATGACCTCTTGCAACAACCCTACGTCATGTGGGCTTGTTGTCCATATTTCTGGTAATACCTTCTCCATGTCTTTCTCAAAGATAGTGAGTGGTATGGTAACACTTGCCATGAGGGGGTTGTGTATCTCTCTGTATTGAATCATGATGTCACATGGCACAATTATTTCCATTATTATCTCCCCATCACACTCTTCATCAGAAAATAGCTCTTCATCCATTAAATTGCACAACAGTATGTTTGGGTCTATACACAACACCGTCTGCCATTCGCATCCATGTGTGTCCAGTCCTATCACCGCAATACGCTTCCTTGACACTTGTACCCCCTTCCAAATCAATAGACAAAATCGTTCCCGGGACAACATCTGTTTTCACAATTGGGCGGAAAACAAAATCTGAAGGCACCTTCCATTGCTTTCTTGTTATCTCAGGCACCACTCTTGCCAGTACCATGATGCCATAAATAAACATCTCCATATCGATAGGCACCCCTCTTACCGCATCTTCATTTGTCATGATGCTAATCATCAACATTGCTCGCACGGGGCATACTCCTGGGGTGGAACAAACTATTCCCCTCTCAGTAAAGGATATGGTCATGTTCAACTTGCTCAGGAGGTCTCTTCCTAACAAATTGATCAGCAAGTCTTCATGATACAATAGAAGTGCTTGCTCTGTTTTCCTCCCTACTGTTATGTCAAGATATTTTGTGTAAGGAACTTTTAAAATAGCCCCAGAGAACCCCTGCGTCTCTGAATTTCTGCCCGAGAGCGGAAACCGGCCTTCCATGAGGCATGATTTTTCAGCTCCCGAGTCCACCATAAAGATGAACTGTTTGTTGCCTATCTCCGCCCGCACTAGTGGTTCCTCCTCTGCACGTAGGGTGGTGGATAGGACTGGACACGCAAGTGCTTTGTCTGGGCTGTCCTAATTTGCATACGTCTCTGTACCTGGAACAGAGAATACATTGTCTCCAAACACTAACACACCACGGAAAGGTGCCTGTGCACCGTTTGCAGATGTTGCAAAAAATATTGGGTTTTGTGTTTGCCATGGTGTTTTGTCTTGCCATTGACTGCGGCATACCTCTCTGCTGATCGGGTTGTTGTGGCGCTGCCTCTGCTGCAGTTGTGGTTCGGTATAGCATGGTTCCTGTTGTCCATTCCCTCCCATAGGTAGCCCAAAGGGGCTGCCTGGGTGTGGGTGGCCGTATTGCTGCTCATTTCCCATGGGGGGGTTACCCTTGGTAATATCCCATAGGTCTCATTCGGCATTCCCGTGAGTAATGCCCCCACCTTCGGCAGTTCCAACACGATCCTTGTGGTCCCCCCTTTCTCCAGGCCCTCCAAATCCTCTATTTCCCATTCCTCCGAACCCCCTTCTTTGTCCTCTGTAGCCAAATTGTCCTCTTGTAGGCCTTCCCTGCCATTGTGGCCCTCTGTACTGCTCCTCTCTGTCGCACTGCTCCTGCCCGTTTCCTGTCCATGTTGCTGCCATCCTCACTGGCTGCTCCCTCCCTCTTCTTCTCCTTCCTCCTGTCTGGCTGTTGATCTTGTAGCATTCATGGCTGCGACCTTCACTAATTTATTCTGCACCAACTTTGCTTCGTCTGCCAACCTTCACCGCACTATCTCCTTCTCTCTTTCTTTGATCCTCCTACAATGGAGTACAATTATACTTTGAATCTCTGGCCAGCCTTTGGCTCTATCTCGGCTATTTTATCCAAGGTCTTCTGTACCTCCTTTGGGAGCCCTTTTTTTATTATGAAATAGAACAAGGCAGTGGATTGGTCCCACGGTGTACCAGTTTCACTTCTCCACAAGTCTTGCACCCGGAGGATGAATTGCATAGGCTCCTCCTCTTTTCCCATAGTGCATTGCATCACTAAGTGTAAATCTGGAGTATCTGGAAATGTCCTTCGCAACGCATCCCATACTTGGGTCCTAACGTTGTTAAATGCTGACCCGTCATGGCGGTCACAATTCATAGTCACTCCTGGAAACCCCACCTTTACCCTCAATGCGTCTGATTGATCTCCAACAGCTGACCCTAACAAGCTCTTCACATCCCCTATAGCTAGAGGGACCCCTGCCGTGTGTTTTTCAAATGCGTGTATCCACTTCCCCGCCCCACCCGAAAGTGGGGGGAGAAGTTTCAATAAGTTGTTCTTGTCCATCTGTGCCCATGGTATGTAGTTGGGTCTCCCTGCCCCCTTTTGTATCAGAGGCATCTGTAGCTTTGTTTTTCCCCCTCTCTTGCTCACAGTTCCCTTATTAGTTTTAATTACCAGCATGTTTCCTACTCTCTGTCTCAACCTCCCTTGCCACTGGGGCGGTGATTTAGCATCCACCTGATCAAAGTGGAATGGCAGTGGTAGTCCCACTGCTGCCACTCCCTCTTCATATTCGTCTAAGTCACTCCATACTTCCTCTACCTCCTCTTCTGACTCCCTTTCTCCTTGTCCTTCCCCTTGCTGGCTGTCTGGGGTTATAGGTCGTATTATCCTAATAGGTTTTAGGTTTGCAGTTTAGGTGAAACAGGAACTGTCCCGACTGCCACTCTTGTTCTTGTCCCCTTGGAATTTGCACCGGTGGTGGCGGGGGGTGTGTAGACCCCCCTGCAACACTTGCCCCTGAAATGCTTGTCACTGCAACACTCACTGGAGGTGTAAGGTCACCTGTTGTCAATGGTGGTGTTTCCCCTCCCCCTGGCAGCATTTGGCCCTGATCACACAACGCTCTCAATTGTGTTATCTCCATCTGTGCATGCGCAAGCTGTCTATCTAAGCTCCCTGTTAATCGTGCGATATCCACTGGAGGCGCACTGGTTGGTCCATACAGCCCTGCTGTCTCATAGGGAGACGGGGCGGTGGGTGATGGTGCTGATCTGGGTGTGGAGGTAGTGCTCGCTGGAACATACAGGGGCTCGCTATAACCTACCGCAGGCTTTGTCAATAGTGGGTAAATGTTGGTGCACTTGCTCTCTTTTGGCGGTGTAGCACATTCTCCCCCTGCACACCTTTCTCCCCCCTCCTGTACTTCTTCCTTTTTTATAGTTTCATTTTTACTTACCTCACTACTAGGTGCTACCTCTTCAAACATCCACCAAAGATCTAGTACCTCCCTTCTATTCTGTAATTGCTTACCTTGGTATTTCGCCAGCAGGTGCGTTGACACCAGATCCAGTACCCTCTTATCAAATGACCCTCGCTCTAGCCATATAGGCTGTACACTGTCTCCTTTTATCTCCGTCACCCACTAATCATGATATTTTGGGATTTGTTCACTACACAGAGGGAGATGTTGACAGATGTGCGCTAACAGTGTGTTACTTCCCATTGTGCTGCATGTATTTCTCTGGATTGTGTTTAGCTCCTCTTTTTTTTTCTCAAAATTAATACGTTTACAGCTTTCTTTACCTCCCCCCCTGAAAACACTTTAACCAAACCCCTTTCACTTAGACCTCTTACTCTGGAACTCAATTGCATCGACAATTACCATTAATTGCTCTTCAATTATTCAAAACACTTTCGGTCATAAATCACAATTTTGCCAGGACCTTCTTCTGCTAGCCATTATATTTCGCAAACCACAGATAAAATCACACATACTGACAGACCAACATGTAACAGACACACAGAGAACATGTAACATAAACTACCTTCTCGTTGTCCCCCTTTTTACTTGTTTTACCTTATCGCCCCTTACTCTTGCTGTCACACACACTCCCCCATCTCTAAGCCCCCCCGGGCTAACTTTTTCAAGAATTCTGCTCACACAGAAAAAGAATAATCTAAATTACTACTCCAAGTCTATTCAATAGATATAGGACTCCTACTTTTTTCACTTTATCTTCACTTATTCCCTGCACTGGACAAGACAATGCTATGCGGCGCCACCTTCTACGCCGTTCAGGCTAGGCTTCCATATTTCTCTTCTACTTCTTTTAACCACAAAAATCTAATGGCCATATAAAAGGATAGATAAGAAAAAGCATCAGTAACATTCACCCAGACCCTATACTTTGTCCTCACTCTGCTATATCTTTACCCAAGCCGTTATCTTGTTTCCCTCTTCCCTGACCCTTTTCCTTCCCTAAAAAGCCTTGCAGCCGGTACACACGTGTTCAGTTGGATGGTCCGAGAGCCACTGTTCACGGTTTATCCACAATCTGGTCTGCTTCCCAAACAAGCCGTGGCCCGCCTTGGCGAGCAGTTTTTAGTTGGGTATTTGGCAAATGGGAACGCTTGGACCCGCTCTTTAGTGCGCACAAACTGGTCAACCTGGGAGGTGATGGTTTTGATGGGGGGCATCCCGGATCTCGTTGTATGGCACAGGGGCCTCGGGGCACCTGTCCCGATCACGTCCGGGGGTCACCAAAATGTATGCCCACTCCCCGACTTACACTTCCAAAATACAAGGAATAAGGCACATCCCAGCAGGGAATGAGACTAGGAGAACAGGCTGCAAGAGTTTAGTCGTTTATGTCAAATTGGCATCCAGAGAACTCAGCTTCCCGAGAGCGCTCTGGCAAACATTACTAGTGTGGCAGCTTAAGAAGGTAAAAAACATCACAACTGACATCATCATATAGGGGACTACATGGACACAGGATTGGGTAAAACATTCGGTTACATACATCTTTGATGACGTTACTCCCGCTGATTGGTTGTTCGGTTGGTGGGAGGGCGTGTACCACGAGGTCCAGTTGCCTGTGTCCGGGTGGGGTGAGGGTCAGGTCACGATGAAGCAAAGCAGGCACTAACTAATCTAACATAACATATTGTTTTGAGCATGCACTAAATAACAGTCACTAAGGCTCCTTTGAGCAAATCATTATACTCGGTTTATGATAACACCATTATTCACTGGGACTTGTGGGGTTTATCAGGACTCAGGGGTCTTGGTCTGGGTGGGATCATCGATCATGGGGCAGGTCTGAGCACATCAGAAGAACTAGGGGGCATGCTGACATTTGTTAGTTCTAAGGTGCAATATAGTGTGACAGAAGTTGGCTTTTGTTGGTAGGGGCACACCGGGGTGGGCATCACACCAAGGTTACACGCCTGGCACATCAAGAGAATACCTAGAGTTGCATGGGGTTATATCACAGTAATTTTCCAACAGCGGGGATACGAGGGCACAAGCAGGTTTGTGGAGATGGATGGGCTGCAGGGCCTGGTTCGAGCAGGTTCACGCACAGGACAGTGATCTCAGAGAAAGGGTGAGGTGTTATGTTTATATTGTTGCAATTGCCTCTGGCGCAGGCATGAGAATGGAGCTGCAAAGCTTTCAGGCTCAGGGAGAAAAGGTGGGGGCCTTTGAGCGCGCTGTGTGCGGCACTGCAGAGGGGAGAGAAGCCTTCACGTATTATCGCAGTGAAGCTTAGTCCAAAGATGGAGTCAGGGGTGCCTAAAAATGGATGCCAAGTGTCTCTGCAACAGCTCCACCAATGTCGCCGTCAGCACAAGGGCTGGTTATGCAGACAGGGGCGAAGGAAGCATCCCCCACTGTTGGTCAAGCAAGTGATGCATTTTAAGCTGAATGGGTGAGGGTGGGCCCGAATGGCCCGCCACTCCCACACAATAGCCTAAAACAGTACCAAAGCTATTTACATAGACCGCAGTAGGAAAAATATGGTAGATACCACTGCCACCAGCCAAATTCTAAAAAAAAGGGAACACAATAGCGTGCCATGAAACTCAGACAAAAAGGCATAACTATTACCCTATTAACCCTTTCCAGTACTCTATGGAAGATAGTTTTTACTGGGTCTGTGAATTTAAAAAGACTAATAAAGTCAATGGCAACTTTACATGTTCAGGGAGACAGTAGTCAGTCCCAGAAAATGGAGTCAAAAGTGGGAAGTATGAAAAAGCCAACCCTTTGTCACTGCACTAAAGGTGTTGTGTGACAAACATTAAAAAGATGATGCCTATGGAGTAGGTGAGACTCCATAGTCTATGGAAACAAAAATGTTAAACACACAGCAAAGCACATGTAAGAGTCAGAAAAAATGCTTACACTCTTACCAGGTAAAAAAAAAAAATCCTACCAATCCAGCAAAGCTGCTGAGGGACTCAGTAGGTAAGGGAAATTAGCCATTCTGGAGAATTCTGCCTAACACTCGCCCCCTCCTACCCCCAGACTAAGGGACAGGGGGATTTAATCAGCTCCTGGATGAATCCCTTCACTCTAGTCGGTTATAAACATCCTCGAGAGATCATCAGCATTTTGGTGGTGACTTCCTGCTCTGTGCTCAATGGTGAAATCAAACCCTTGCAGGCAGATTGACCATCTTAGTAGTTTGGGGTTCTCCCCTTTCATTTGCATTAACCATCTTAAGGGTTGATGGTCTGTCTGAATCACAAAAGTAGATCCATACAAGTATGATCTAAACTTCTTCAGAGACCACACAATGGCAAACCACTCACACTCTATGGTTGCCCACCTTGTTTCTGCTTCCTTCAGTTTCCTACTGATGAAGCAAATGGGGTGCTCCCTACCTTTCTTATCCAATTGACTAAGGACGGCACCTATACCTATATTGGATGCATCTGTCCGCACAATGAAGGGTTGGTGATAATCAGGAGTTCATAGGACTGGAACTTGACAAATGGTGTTCTTCAGGTGTTCAAAGGCTTGAGACCACTCCTCATTCCATCTAACCTTTTTAGGGAAGAAGCTATGGACCGATAGTTTTCAATGAAATTCCTGTAGTACCCAGGGAGACCTAGGAAGGCTCTCACTTGGGTTTGAGTAGTAGGGGTGGCCCCATTTTGTACAGTTTGTACTTTTCTAGGAAATGGCCTTATTTCACTTCCTTCTAAATCATGACCAAGGTAGATCACTTTGCTCTGACCAATTTGACATTTGTTTGCCTTTATGGTCAGATGAACCTGCTCAAGAGCCTGCAAAACATATCCTAAGAGATCAACATGTTCTTTCCAAGTAGGACTAAACACTGCAATATCATCCAAGCAGAAGTCCTGCATCCCATTCAGAACTTGATTGACCACCCTTTGGAATGTAGCAGGTGCATTCGTGAATCCAAAAGGCATAACCTTAAGCTGGTAGAGGCCTGCAGGGGTTGAAAATGCAGTTTTCTGCGTGCCATGGTCTGTCAGGGCTATTTACCAATAGCCTGACGTCAGATCAACTGCACTGAGGTACTTCGCTGCACAATGTTTATCCACTAGTTCATCTGTCCTTGGTAAAGGATGGGCATCAGTCTTAGTGACTGCATTTAGAGCTCTATAGTCCACACAGAATCTCAACTCCTTGGATCCTGCCTTTGGTACTAGAAAAACTGCACTAGACCATGGACATGTAGATGGCTCTATAACCTCGAGATCAAGCATCTTGTTTACCTCTTCCTTTCTGTGGTATCTTACATGTTCTGACATTCTGTAACCTCTGCTTTTCACAGGTAAACAGTCACCAGTTAGGTTTTGCCTATCTTTAAGAAAGGGTCCTGCGAAGCTCCAGCAAATTATCAAATGTTGGCTGTGCTGGATGTTACAAAAGTACTTTTAGCTGAACTGATACATGGATACATGACAATGCTATTCTGAGCTATAATCAGATATGCTTCACAAGTAAAACATCTATGTCTCATAATATTCTTACCCTGATGTCCTCTGTAGAATATGCATGGCTGAGAAGAGAGTCTCCAGTATTTTGTGCATGTATAGATCGTAGTGCCACATATGATATTCTGTTCGGAATAGACTATGGAGGAAACTGGTGGATTGGAAGATTTCACCTTGACTACTAAAAATGCTGATGTTGCTTCACACTGACACCAGTTTTAGAGTGCGTTTAGATGGGGTTGGTAAACTATCTGCACATATAACCACTGGTCGAGGTCTGAAGCAGAGCTGTATAGTGGCAGGTACTCTTTTTAATCTATACCTTGCCAATTTGAATAAGGCATTTAGTAACATAAATATATGGCCAGTTAAAGTTGCCACTCAACAACTCAGGTGGTTAGCTTGTGCAGATGATATTTTACTGGTTGATCATACTTCCAAAGGTCTGCAAGCTCTGATCAATGCACTTGGGGTATTCACCAATCATAATGGCCTAAAAGGAAATATTACTAGAAGTAAGATTATGGTGTTCTCTGGCAAACACAATTTGAAACCTGGAATCACATGGGTTTTAGATGGCACCAAATTTGAATGTGTTAAATGCTACAAGATTCTCTGGTGTCACTGGCCTGATACCCACGTCTGTGTGCGCATTCATATTCAAAATGGCTGCGTATTTATCGTGGCATGATGACGTACTGTGTATTTTAACAACGTAATGATGTCATCACGTTTTCCGCCATTTTGGATCGGGCTATTACGTCTTATGCATGCAAATTCTCGTTTGTCCTGATAGTGTCCGGTTTTAAAGGTTATAAAGAGATTAAGAATTGGTTGCAAAATGTTTCTATTTAGTGCATTTATGTGAAAAAAGGGACCTATACTTTGTTAGAAATTGAGTTAATGCACCATTTTGGGTAGAGATTATTGACAGTCAGTGATAGCTTATAAGTGACTGCTCTTAGTTTAGACCTAATATACATTTCACAAATAAAGAATGTGGTATTATAGATAAATGAGAAAACTGCAAAAAAAAAGGGAGAGAATACAGTGACTAAAGTGAAATGAGGTTGAAAAAGGTCCATTAAACAGAAAAGTTGAGAAAGTGTATTATAGAAATGTTAATTATAAAAAATGGATCAGTTATGAATCCGAATTGAGTCCTGTAATGCAACAGTCTGTCAGGCAAATCCATTTGGCCTTGCATTGCAAAAGTCATTTTTCTCTGTAATTTGCTATTTTAGAACTGTGAAACTGGGTCTGTATAAAGATAGTGAAATGTTCTGCTTTTTCTGTAATACGTGTACTGCAATTGAGTGTCACTGCCATTCCAGAAGCAAGATGAGCATTATAACCTATCTTTTGAAAGTTTTAAAATTAAATTACTATTTTGATGAATTTGTTTCAGGTGCCACCAACTGTATGAAGTTTGGTGAACAACACGTATGACGGTCTAATATGCTTATATGAGCAGCCCCTTTTGTAACTCACACACTAAATAATGGATGCAAATCGTCATTCATTTGGTCATAATAAAAACATTGGCCATTTCACAATGTGTATGCTGGTATTCTGCGCACACGATCATTAAGAATTTTTCAATTCTGTAATTTGTGATGTTACACAACCTGTGAGGCATCTATGTGCATATAATATCCAGTTAACACATATTATTCTTACACAGCACAAACTGTAATATCCAGCCCGTAGAACCAGTTGCGGTTTATTATATAATTGGACCACATAACACTATCTCAAATAAATATACATTTAAACATCAGCTGCAGCATGAAACTTGTGACCTTTTTTTAAATTCCAATCCACAATAGATTGTAAGAGTGTATCTTCTATTGTACAATACACCAGGTATCCCAAAACATGGCGACCATTGAAGAACGATGCTTGCAACTGACCGAGGGACTAGTGAGTTGCCAGGGAAACCGATGCACCATACGAATGACAATCGACGCGTAAGGACCGCGCCTCGCATTGTGTGCTGAAAAGCTGACACGCTATCTGGCTGTAAATTTGCATGTGAGGTCTTGAATATATTAGCCAACAAATGTACTAGTGCTCAGTGACTACCACAGTCTAGGACCCAGACCCGGTTACAGATATTCTGTTTTCGTGGTTTCTGTGGTTTTAGTTATTGTTGTTGGTGTATATTCAGTTAGACACATAAATGATTGTCTAAGACAAAAGCCAACATAGAATGTATATTTGCTAGTAGTCCGTTTTCTTGGTCACTAAGTTTATGAATGTGACAATAGTACATCAGCATTTTAAGTGCAGGCAAATATCAAGTGCTAACATTCGAGGCACGCATTTCATCTGCAAATGTCCCAAATGTCCTACATAGACGTGTACAGACTCATACATAAACACGTGCAGAGTTTTCTCACTTATCTATAATAACACATTCTTTATTTGTGAAATGTATTATTAGGTCGAAACTAATAACAGTCACTTATATGCTATCACTGAATGTCAATTATCTCACCCAAAATGGTGCATTAACTCCAGTTCTAACAAAGTATAAGTCCCTTATTTTTCACATAAATGCACTAAATAGAAGCATTCCGCAACCAATACTTAATGGGCCTCATTACGACCCTAGCGGTAAGGGTTTAACAGGGCCAGTAGAGCTGCCTGCCCTGTTAAACCCCTACCGCCTCATTACGAGGTTTACTCGCAGGACCCGGTAAGGACGCCTGGTAAAACCAGGCGTCTTTAGCGGGTGCCGCAGGCAGGCCAGGATGCAAACAACGGGCCTGTCATTAACGGGCCCGTTGTTTGCATCCTCCCCATTCCCATTGAGCGCTATGTGGGCTCAAATGGGAATGGGGATGTACAGGGTCTGGGTTCTTGGAATGGGGAAATACCGGGCCCTCCAAGGTCGGAATGGCCCAGTATTTCCCCATTCCAGGAACCCAGACCCGGTACCTGGAATGGGGGTAGCCATGCCGCAAATAGTGGCATGGCTACCTCCAGGGTTGTAATGAGGTCCAATCTCTTTATAACCTGTAAAATGGGAATCTATCAGAACAAACTAGAATTTGCATGCATAAGCCGTAATAGCCCAATCCAAAATGGTGGAAAACATGATGATATCATTACGTCATTAAAAGACGCAGTACGTCATCACGCTGTGATAAATACGTGACCATTTTGAATATGAATCAGCACACAGCCACGGTTATCAGGCCAGCGAGACACCAGAGAATCTACTCATTGTCCTACTCACAAAATAAGCAATCATTTCCAAGGTAAGATTCATATTATAATTTAGGGCACACACTTCAGTGTCCTACTTATTATCATCGGTAGCTTTATATCAACTAAGACCTAGTATAATTGCTTCTTTTTTTCTAAACAGAAAGAGGAGTAATCCTTCTAGAACAAACAAACAAAGGGTCAGAACCAGTTCATTCAAACACCCGCCTTCAGTTTGAGACAAATAGAAATCATAGCTAAGTGACTGATTGATTAAATCAGATGATACTGAGAATATTTCCAACAACAAGTAACCTGCAAATTAAGTGAGTATTTCACCAACCACTTCATACATTTCTTAAGTAACTAAACATTTAAAACAATAAGGATGTTCATAGATTAGCATGTTAGCTCCTTCTAACAGTTCTTCTAAATAACGGCACAGACCTCTTCCTATAATCAATGAGAAACAGTTCATGTAACACTTTTATTTCAACACGGAGTTCAACTAAGTGATGTATATTCTGTATCTTGTTTACAGCTTACCTTTATGCTCAATACTCCCTCCTGAGGAACCGAATGAAATAATTGGGAGAAACACGTGTCGAGGGTTTGCTTAAATTAAACGTGATCAAATCAAGTGTTTCTAATGTGAAATCAATCAATTAAGTCTGCATTCTAACCAAAAGGTTGTTCCACTATGTTTATGTGAATTAACATCCAGCTTAGTTTATTTTTAACCAAATTAAGTACACTTTTTTCACTGAACCGGCTCAAGTCTTTGTTTTGATTTTGAACCAACCATTCATCATCTGGAGTCGGCAGAACCTGCTAAGGTGTTTTCATTCAATTTAGTCATATCTATTCAGCTTTGCTTCCCTCTACAACCAAGAATGATCTATCATACTCCTCTTTGCCTCTCTGACAAGCAAAGCACTTCAACGCTATAAACTATGGCAGGAGGTGCTATGCAAATGCAAGATAAGATAACATAACATAACATAACTTAAAGTACTTTGTAGATGTATGTCAACTAAATCAACACATGTGTAAAAACAGAAAGGTATGTTGGGCCTGTGGAGGTTCCTCCTATAAGGAGATAAACAGGTGATGGCCACTTTTTAAAGTGGACGTTTTTTTGCTTATCAGGATACAATTGCTCTCAAAGCAAAACAATTTGCAAGCTGCATTATGATTCAGGAAAAGTTTGAAACCACTAATCTTAGTTTGGCATTGTATGCATTAACATTTTATTTTTGTTTATGAATTATTATCTACAGACATTTTGTGTGACGTTGGTTGGTGCCTTTTTCAAGAAAAAATGAAACATTGAGGAGGCTGCTGGTCACCTGACAGGTTTATGCACTCAGCAGCTTTAACTTATAGCTATTTCACCAGTCATCCTTAGGTGTCCTCATTGCCTCATTCGTAGCTAAAGACAGAAGAAAAGAACCTCACTTGTGTGTGCCTGTTACGGCCCGATAGGGCCACAGGCCAGAAATGCTTGCTGTTATTTACCTATAAATTATTCACTAAAAGAAATACTCAACAAAGACATTACCCTGTGTCTCCTGCCTCCACAGCACTTCCCCACCAGCGATAGTGTTCGAACAGCCAAGTTCCCTGTGAAGCCTCTGCAAGCTATCAAAGCAAACCTCATCAATATTCCCTTTGCACCCATCTAACACCCACAGACCACACGTACAGTTTCTTCATGTGTATCATTTCTCGCTCAGCAGTCGCTCACGCCGATGATATCACAAATCTTATCGCATAAACAACATTGATGCCATCTTTAGCACCAAAACATAGTACCCAATACCGCCCCCACATGTTTTCTCTCTTCCTACCCCCCTCGTACTGCATCTAACATGATGAACTGGACAGGAAAGGCATGAGGTGGAGTGGCAATCATCCACTGGAGTGGTCAACCAAAATCCATCATCCCTTCTCTCAGAACAAGCTTGTTTGAATCATTCACCTGCCAGTTTCCTATAAAACAAGGAATCCATCCACTCCAACCTCATTTATAGACCACACCACAGGAGAGACAATTTCATTGATGACATCTCCAACTTGCACTGCTTTGCCAAATTCTCACGCAGAATTCATGCCTTACTTTTATTTAATTTGTGTTTTGGTTTCCTTTAAATTAACAAGGGGGGTCCTGGGAGTCCCTCTTGCAGACATTAGTCCTGGTTACGAGAGACTAATATCCCAAACATATCCACCCTACTGATGAGGTCCAACCAGACCGAAACACGTGTCTGGGGTTTCTGTTGATACTCTTGTTCAGAGGAGAATTGCCTAGCATTTTGGTGCTGGACTGCCCCAGGGCAGGACAAAGACTGATATGTTTGGGATATTTCTTCTCTGTGAAAGCTAGTGAGCTAAAGACTCTGGGTAAGTCTCTCGTAACCAGGACTAATATCTGGCAGAGGGACTCCCAGGAACCCCTTGTTAATTTGCATATTTAAGTAACTTTGGGTCTCACCCTAAGTTACTAGGGGAATCCAGTCGTGGACCCCTTGCTCACTATTCTTAGAGAGGCACAGATCCACCCTACTGATGAGGTCCAACCAGACCGAAACACGTGTCTGGGGTTTCTGTTGGCACTCTTGTTCAGAGGAGAATTCCCTAGCATTTCGGTGCTGGACTGCCCCAGGGCAGGACAAAGACTGATATGTTTGGGATATTTTTTCTCTGTGAAAGATAGTGAGCTAAAGACTCTGGGTAAGTCTCTCGTAACCAGGACTAATGTCTGGCAGAGGGACTCCCAGGACCCCCTTGTTAATTTGCTTGGTTTCCTTGAAACCTTACACAAATTAACAACAAAAGTACAATATTTTCAAATCATTATGCCATCCATTTGATGACACAACAATTTTAATGTTCTTTAAAATTCATCATAATCACATCTGAAAATAAAATATAATATGTGCCTTTTTATACAGTCTTAATATATAAAATCTCACTAAGCTATCTTAAAGTAGCTAAAATGAGTGATAGGTTCTTTCCGGCACACATTCAAGACTGCAAATTAGATCTCGTCACAACTTTAGCATCTATTGAAAATTGTTTAAATAATATATTTTACCTTGAGGTTTTTGACAATCAATGATTAAATGTTGTAATGTTACTGCTTCTAGGTCCCCACAAAAACAACAAGATAATAAACATTTCTGGTTTTGGGACCTCGACTGTAGCAGCTCATTAGTGTGTAAAAGATGTAATCATAAGTGTATATAAAGTGCTCTCCATTTATGACAGGGACATTTGACCAAGTATTCATGGACAATGTTATATATTTATTTTCCTCTGCAGCGACAATATACAACAGGAAATATTTACAAAATGTCTTTCTAACATTGACCAATCGTGATCATACCCAACACTTTTCATAGCATCACAATTCTCTAACAAGGTCGTACTGGTTCAATTCAGAGTGTTTAATATCTTCTCACATCTCAAGGCCTAGTTGACCAATATCTGTGCCTTCCATCCATCAAAATGTTCAGATCAAAGTACAAGGATTTTACCAGTGGATCCATAACTTTATTATGTAACATCAATGCTTTCCATGTTAGAATCAAGTCTGGAGACAGGAGACCAAATTCATATATCAAAACTGATACAGGCAAATTATTAGGAAGACACAGGGTCCTTAATGTCTTACTTTGATATTTTAACATGTGCAAGTTTCATGCCAATAATCACACTCGAAGCATGCTCTTTGCACTGTCCAGATCGAAGGACCTTAACAAATTGTGCTCTCCCCGCAATTCACTGCATTTGGTCTTTAGATCTTCCCCTCATCACCTGCACAGACTATATCCTTCTTGACTGGTCTGACCACACTGCCATCTCACTGTCGATCACCCACTGGACAACAGCCCCTACAGGTCATTCTAAACAACACCTTTCTCAGCACTGCTCATTGAAAATGTTCCCAGTCAATGAGATAGAGGCAATCTTCACAGACTCCCTCACCACATAACATGCCTTGGTTATCCTAGAATTATTCAACAACACTTCTATGAAATTGTTAGACACTCATACCCCCTTAATAATCATGTCCACTAATGACACACTATCTGCCCCCATTGGTCACTCTCAAGCTTGCATTCCAAAAATGGTCAATCAGAGTCCTAGAGAAACGGCGGCAATTAAACAGGAATAGCACAGATCATACCAACATCAAATATTCCTTCACTAACCTTAGAAATCTGATCATTGATGCCAATAATGCTTACTACTCCATTACCATTACATCAGCCTTTTACAATATCAAAGTAGCAAAGTATTGTAACAAGCCCTCACCCGGACCCAGGGTGCCCATCAACTCAGGAAAAAAGTGAAAGAAAACACATCTTTTTTCTATTAAAAATTGACAAAATCTGTTAGCTCAAGGAATCAACCTTCCCCAGCATTACTCACCCAAGCATCACAGCATGCACACTGCCCCATTAACTGTATGGTGTTCTCTGTTCCCCTAGACCTCCAAAGATTGCTCTCCTCCCTCATATCACCAACTCTAACAATATCTTCACAGACTCACTATTAAACAATAGATCGGCCTGGCACACAATGCACTCCTCACCATCAATAATGCCTCTCTCACTGAAGGATAATTCCAAGATACCCTCTACACTGGTTTCATATGAGCTCTTTTAAAAAAGAAACAACCCTAGACCCAGACGAGCAGGCCAAATACTGGCTTTATAAGAACCTCCAGTTTATCTGCAAAATCCTGGAAAAACTTGTCGCTACACAATTACTAGCCAGAATTAAACACCACCTCCTAAATTATTATTTGTCAGGGTTCCGCCCCAAGTGCAGCATCAAGACATAAACCATATAGTTGGTGGACGTTTCTACCAACTCATTGATAAGGGTGGCTCATGTTCCCTCATCCTCCTCGACCTCTTAGCTGTATTCGGCACCATTAACCACTGTACACTTTTTCCTCCTCACCAACAGGATGAGATTCAGTGGTACTGTCCTGCATTGGTTCCGCTCCTAACTTTCGGGCAAACACCATGCCATCCAGATGAACATGTTGCGTTCTAACTAACTCCCAGTGTTCGGCATAGTCTCCCAACGACCCATCCTTTCACCAGTCTCTCTTTAAACATTACAAGGAGCCTCTGAGCAACCTCCTCAAAGATCCCAATGTAGCCTTCCACCTACATGTGTACAATACTCAGTTATACATTAGAGTAAAACTCCAACAGGGCATCAGTTGTCTCTGTGATTATCGATCAAGCATCCTGTCTTGGATGTCAACTGCCTACCTCAAATGTAACCACTCGAAGACCAAATCCATCCTCATCTGTCCATCCTGCTAAACAACAACTCATAAAACAATGGCCTAAATGTATACGCCTAGAAAGTTTTGATCCACAACTCTCTGATTCAGCAAAATTCTTAAGCTTCACCATCAACAGCAGACTGTCCTTCCATAAACACATAGCCAAGTGGCTCCACATCTCCACCCTTCACAAAATCAAACCCTTCAACCCACCACAGGACTTCTGAACCATAGGGCAGGGTCTTGTGGTCTAACACATCAATGGGGCAAATACTCTTCTTATATGGCTCCCTGCAGCTCACCTAGCTCAGCCAAAAGCAGTCCACCAGGCTGTAGCATGCCACATTACGGGTGCATAGCCATTTCCTGAATCTCTCCCATCCTATGCAACCTTCACTGGCTTCTTCTCCAAGCAAGGAAACTGCTGAAGAATGCATGTATCATCTGCATAGCAGTTACGGGTAGCACACCAGCGTACCTGGAGGATAAGCCCCACATATTTGGTGGAACACACTCCTCATTAGGCAAATAGACCTACTGGCTCAAATGACAATTTTCCTACAAAGAAAAACAATCCTTCTCTTGTCACACACCCACCCTCTGTAACCTGGTCTCTGTATCTAGAAATGCCCCCACAATTCTCCAATTCCGCAAAGCTCTCAAAACCTGGCTTTTTTCAATAAAACCTGACAAAAGGCTAATCCAGATGGATGCAAAGACAGAGGCACATACCACAATTTACTTTATTGCACAGATGTTAAGACACTGGCACAATCCCTGTCTACACACACTCTGTAGAATGCTCTGCTGCACTCGAGCGGGGAACGCATGTTGCCTAATTAACACATAAACAACAGCATATGTTGAACACTATTTGTTCTTTGCAGCAGTCTTTTTGAAGAGGCCGCCCAGTGGGTTAGCCTCTATGCTATGTCACTCAGTGAGGTGCTATTGAAAACTGGGTTGTCATTCAAAAATGGTTCTGCTATCAATACGTAAGTATTCACTAAAGGGACATTTGAATGCCTGGATGATACAAATAGAGATAAAGGTAAAAGGTCAACAATCCATTGTTGGACTCCACCGCTGCAAAGAGGTTCATTGGACTGTGCACACTCATTCTCCACAACTTCTCACAGCAAGTCAGGTTGCACTAAGGTATGATTACAGACAGTGGAAAAAACATAAGAGGCAGTGGGACAGACGCATCTTCACTCTGACTTGCTATATGCATCAGCGTCCCCATAAAAATTCACAAGCCTTAATCCAAGAAATCAAGCCCAATGCAAACCAGATTGTTGATGCCTATTTTTGTTTCTTCTTATGCTTAGATATTGCATTAGCTAAACTAAACTGTAATTGTGAAGGTTTAACATTCCCTGAATTTATTTCTATATTATTAGCTTCAAGGGGACGAAGAGTCTCCTTTCCTTTAGAAATGGTAAGGGATTTATTCTCACAGGATTCCTGCTGGAACCTTAAAGAAAAAGCAACAGAAAGCTGAATGCCAGGAAATGTGGTACCCCTTCTGCCCTAGTACTAGATTGGCAGTTGCTCCTCAAGAACCCTCGTTGGAATTCAATCAGCAGAAAACTTAATCAGAGAAATCTGGCCTAAAGTCATGTTTTATTGTAATTATAATTAATCAACTGTACTCTTTAATGTCAAACATCCCACACATGCCATTGGGGAATGCTAAAACATTTCCACCTACCAGTCCAACTTCCTCAAATTCATTGGGATTTGGTATACCGCTATCTGGAATTGGAATAATCGACTCTGTGTCAAAATGGGAAGAAGCAAACGTGCCCTAAAAGTACTTCACTAGCTTGTTAGAAAGCAAGATACATAGATTCATAGATTCATTATGGTCGAGGAACAGGGACAGTCTATTAAAAGTTCTAAGAACTTCTGCAGACTTACTTGAAGGATAATCAGTGGTAGGATGTTGAGGGGATTTTCCATAATGCATAAAGGTTGATAAATATTTCAAGACCGTGGAATATAGTCAATCTTGTCTCTTGACTTCTCAGCTGTGTCCTCCAAATTCACTGATTCTGTTGCATTATGGTGCATCATTACTGGTAGAATATAATCTTTACCACGATATTTGACCTGTCTTTGAAGTACCATAAAGGGATTCAAACATAATGGACATTTAGTGATGGCTATTTGCATACAATTATCTATGATCCACTGACAATGAAATATGAATAACATTTTGAAAGTTATAATAGATAGTTCAATGGAGACTCATCCCATCTCTTGGCAGTGGAAACTTTAAACTTATATTTATCAGCTCATATGCTCTATAAATGAATTGCACCAGTACTGATGTAATAATTAGACGTATAGACTTATATTCAAATCAATTGAGTTAATAACACCAATGTTGTTGTTTTTTTTACAATATCTTCTAGGAGCATATTAGCAATGTTCTAGCAGATGGCACAGTGTTATTATTAGTAGGGTAATTAAAGTTTGGCTCCAAAGCTCTAGGCCATTCAGTCTGCTGATCTTGCAGAGTGAGATGTAAAAGATAATTTAAGCTCACAGAACCCATTAACAACAACAATGGCGGTAATAATGCTCCGCTTGGTTCTGCAATCTCTAAATAAACTTAGAGCCCACTATCTAGGATTATTTGCAGTGAATGTGATTGGCTGCAAATACTTTGCATACTGGTACAAGGTTAGAAGACCTTTCCTGAACCAGATTAAGTCATTACAAAACTGGCTTTATTTATGAGAATTATTGTATTTCCCAGAATCTGACATCAGGGTAAATTAAGTTTGACCCTCATTAATACGGAAAGGCAATTTCCTTCACGTCCTTCCACTGTGCTTCCAAACACAGATGAATGAAGTATTCAAAGCAGGCAGGTTGTCTGGGAACTCTTCAGGCACAGAAGATTATGTTAGTGCTTACACATTTGCCCAAGGGCCCCAACTATAACGGGTTTAGCAATACATTGCAGGAATTACAGCAATACTGCATCTGTAAGGCCTTTATGGAATTGAGTGAGAAAAACATCTGCTGCCAAATTTAGACTTGTCGGTGAGCTATCAAACTATCGACTGCCAGTGATTAAAGGGCAGAAGCAAAGGGCTCATTGCCCAACGTTTGCCAAGGGTCAACTGAGAGCTCTAGTCTTTAGTAAGGAAATATTACCTTACTTTTCTTCTTTATTGCCTATTAAGATCTGTATGCCACAGGATCTTTTTCGGACTGGAAGCTCCAGGTTAAAATATTTTCTTAAAAAATATTTATAAATATTACAGAACAAGTAATATATCGACATTATGAGAGAAAAATTCCCAGTAGTGCCCGCCGAAACTCTGTATTTCTCATTGCCCAACGTCACCATACTCTAGAGGCCATATCTTGGATCGCTCATAGCTAAAACCACTTCTGAGATGGGTCACCGGCTTCCATGGAGCACTGTGCTTCATTGTTCTAAAAGAATTGGATGCACCTTAGAAATGACAGCTAACAAAATAGGCTCATGCTCTAAAGTACAAAAGTAGCAAACAGGCTGACAGCTGGCAAGAATATTCAAACACATCTGCGCCTGAACTGCCTGGACTACCTTTTAGTGTCTACTGCCTTTACATAAGCCACAGCTCTAAAACAGAAAAAGCATTCTCTTATCAAAGCAGCTGGGGTACTGGGCACCAGAATCGTGCATAGAAATTAAGGTGGGTGGTGCCAGAACTGCAGTGACTGCCTTTACGTCTACTGTGGCGCTCCTATAATATGGTAGTAACCAAGTGTGAGAAGAAAACAAAAAATAAAACAACTTCCCCTTTCATTCAGTGTGTGCCTGTAAACCAGGATAATACCAGCCACAGGTGAAATGTTCACAGGATGCCTGGAAAAGGATGGCATGAACATGTTTTTATAAGCCCCATGTTAACAACAATCATCTACATGGTAGCTGTACCCAAACCCTAAGGAGGGGAAGGTGAGAGTAATTGTTCAATAAGCAACCAATGTTGCCTTTGTATATGGCATATCAATGGATACCAATCACTTATTCATGAATATATTGTAAATGGACATTTCCATGATGATATTAAGATCTATTTTGAAATTGTTAGAATAGATTTCATCCAGCAAAGTTTAGCTAACAAGCTACATGCCATCTAGTTCCAAGCTTCACACATCAATGACTCTAATATCCAATTACATTCCACTGTAAAATCATTGTCTGCTGTATCTTCAGAAGGTGGATAAGATACAATCCATCAATTGGTCTCCCTTTAGTTGTTGCAGAGGGCTCCAGTATAAAGAATACTGAGAACCTCATAATTCTGTATCAAGTTTTTCCTTGAATTCAGGTTCCCTGAACCTCTATCCCAAACACTCTCAGTTAATCCTTGTCCTAACTTTTCCATCATGGAATATGTCACGAGTTGCCTGAAAAACTAAGTGAAATTGATTGTAATTTCTTTATAGGAAATGCACATATTTATTTCAAAGACATTTGGTCCCTGGATACATTGTTAAAAAAGGACTACCTAGGATTTTCAGACCAATTGACAAAACTGTTAGAGGTAGACCAAGTTGGGGCATTTAACTTGGATATCACAAGATTCCAAGAGCACTGTGTCCTACAAGTGCTGACTGTGACATCCCTCTTCTAGACTGTCAGCATCTATGTTTGATCAGTTCCACCTTGATCCCTAAGAAATTAGTTTTCTCACCTATTATACTTTTAAAAGATTGATAAATATTGTTGTACTTATGTGAATAACCAATAAATACATTCCCAGGACTACCACTTGGTGTGACTAGGAATGTAATCAGGCCAAGAGGAATCTTGTCCTTATCCTAGATTCAGCCAGCTATGTCCACAGACAAAGGAATACATGCACTCAACGCCAACTTTACAAACCCATAGTACAAGCTAAGAGCATTTACCTCAAATGTACTACATTAGTTCTTCTAAAAGATACAACATTGCAATGTTACTTGCAAGCAATTTGTCCAATCATTTTGAGCAGCTTCACATTAAAACATAATGTTGCCAAATGATAATGACCTGTAGTTCATTTATCAGTTAGTTCCACCGTTCATCTGGAGTTTACATTTGCCAAATTATTCTCAACATAAAAACGATAGAAATATAACAACACCCTGGGTTTAGACATGGTCCCAATCAAACATTTTAAAATGTGTGCCAGAAATTGAGGGCCCGTACTTATGAGTAAGTGATTTTAATAATGAATTTACTATACTTTGAAGTTGCATACAGGTTATGATTACATCTTTATTTAAAATAGGTAATATAGATATTCCCTACATTTATCACACAATTTATTTAATCCACAGTTTGGTAAACGTGTATCGTAAGGTTCTTTTGACTACTTAGTAGCAATGGGTTTCCGACCATGAGATTTTATCATACTTCAATCATAATTTCATAGGGATATTAGTACTTTGATCAAGTATTTTGCCCTCATCTCCATCGAAATAAATTAGTAGAGTTATTGACAGTCTTTGTACTTAGAATTTCTAGCACTCAGAACTGCATTTGATGTGGTACCATACAGAATCAATATAACTATTTTGATAATAATTGCTGGAAAATTTGCCTAAAAATGTATATCTCAAAAGACGAATGTTCAGCATGGCACTTTAGGAAATCGTCGAGCCTGACCACCAAAATGGGCTCTGCACCGTCTAGCATGGGAAAACTGCTCTAAATCTGTATAATCAAGGTGGAAGTATTAAACTGTTTTCCAATAAATATGGTGGTAGAGCTATGAAGAAGCCTATATGGATGCAATAGGCTACAGTTCTCTATGCTGCAAGTCCTGGAGGAGAGTTGTGGGGAACAGGGTATGTTAATAATTTCAAATAGAGCGAGAACATACAACTAACAACTATGTCATTCTATTGAGTTCCCCTTACATTTTAATTAGAAACACTGGAATTGTGCCTATCTTGTTGAAATGAAACATTTTACATTGGTTAAAATTATGGAGCCAATCCTTTGATTATGGCTTATCAAAGAACTTAGGAAAATGTCATTTCCCCTGCCAGTAGGTCAGCCTTACCTTTGCTTAGTTGCATAAGCTTAATGCCTAAGGAATTGCAGTTAACCATTCTTGGGTGCATCCCTGACTTTCCAAAAGTATTCTCTAAGAGAAAACAACTGCTTATGAGGACTGGTACATTTTCTGAATATTGACTGCTTGCCTGAATGATAACCTAAAGAACAGAGAGCTTCAGAACAGAGATAGTATTCTCTGAAATATATACATTTGTGTGTACTTTCCTGCTAAGGTGATTATGTTATGTTATGTTTATGTATACCATCCATATTTATACCAATATGTTGATTTATACCATGCGCCAATGCCATTTGCATGGTCTCCAGGTGCTGACGTGCATATGTACAAATAGTGGGTATTGTTGGTTAGTGAGAGAGAAAGGAATAGGATAGAGGTTGTGCTTATCTGTTGATGCTTGCAGAGCTAAGCGAAACTGCTTTCTGTGCATGTGAGCTTTCTAGGTGTGCTGTGATATGTTCAATGGGCTCGACGTTTCTGGAATTGTGTCATCCAATGTCTGGGTTGTTTTTGTCTGCAGGTATTGGTTTGCAGTATGATTAGAAACTCTGGATGTTTCTGATTTCATCTCCTACAGCTGTATGGAGTAGTACATTGAGTGTGTTCTATCAATATTGCCTTAACCCATGTGAAAATCACAAGTTAAAAGTGTAAATAGCAGGTCATGGATGAGGCATTGCCTTCCTGGCTGCAACGCTTAGGGCAACGCTTAATATCTGCATGAATAAAGCATGCTTTTTTTTGCCATGGTTTGCCATGGTTTTCAACATTTAGCTGTGGTGCAAAGCTTTGCTGGGCCATTGGCTAGAGGCCCTTACCTAACAAGGTGCCAGAGAGGTGAAAACTCAACATTGCAGAGTTATTGGAATATCCATCGTATCCACCCGGGGCCCTTTTCTGTCATTGCCAGCATGCTTCTCTTCACCTTCCTGCTGCCTCTGCATCACCTTTAGCAACATTGGAGAGATTTGAGGACTGTAAATCCAGCTTCTATCTATTGTACTGCTGATTTCATAATGGACAAAAACCCTAGCAGGTTGTAGCATCACTCTAGTACCACAATCCTGCTTGAGAGATGGCAACAGGGTCATGTCATTTTGGCCTGCGTGATAAGAGAATTTGGGCTTGTAGAAGAAAACAGGGTAGACCCCTAGGTGAATGAGCAGGGATTCTGGAGCCTGTCCTGTGCCCAGAATGGGCCCTGCCCTAGATGGGCAGAATTCCCAGCAGCCCCTAAGAGCAGCACCTGAACATACTAGAGCAGTGTTCTTTAAACTGTGGGGTTGACCCAATTTAGGGGTCAGGGGGCTGAAGGATATCCAGTGGGGCACAATGTGACCTCTTTTAATTGAAAAATATAAGCAAATAAGGCATCTGGGGGCCCGACAAGAATATCTTTAAGTTAAGGGGGGCTTGGCAACAATATTTGTACTCAAGGTGGGCTCAGCAACAAAAAGGTTTGAATAACACTGTGCTGAGGTGATGTTTGAGGCCCTGGACTTTCAAGTAGCCCTTTCTCTGAACCAAAAGTTCTTGTCTTTCATATTGTTTAGCAAGTAGCTTATGGCAATTGAGTGGGGTTTACAGATTGCACCATTTCCTCATGTGGCAGCTCTCAGAATCTTGTTTTGCTGCACATGGGATGCAAAGTATCTATTTTATAGAGACTGAACGAGATAGCGAGATAGAGCGAGAGGGAGAGATAAAGAGAGGGGACATGTGAACGTTTGGAATGAGACCTGTCTGCAAGAGGCCAGTGTTTGGATTACAGTAGTGCAGGATATTGAGCTGTGAAAGGCCTCTACCATGTCTAACCGCCTAAAATGTCATTGAAGCTTAGACAACACACACATACACCACACCGATGTGTGTCCCAGACCTTGGCATTAACACTAGCCAAAGCATGACTAAGCTCTCCTCTTTAGTTCTTTCACACAGCCACATCATCATCTAAGAAGACTCAAAACACTGTGGCCTATTAGATCCTGGGCTCTTCACTATGGATAACACACTCCCACAATTCTCTGCCTAATGCATAGAAAGCATATTGACACAGGAAATTGGTCCTTTAAACCTGCACCCATGAAAACCAAAAATTGTGCATCTGCCTCTGTCTATGTCCAACTAACGACACCCTGCCCCCTTTTCTTATCGAGCCAAGTGCAGGAATGCCATCAATAGTGGCAGAGGGGTGGTAAACAAGACCACTTATGTGAAAAAAATGCATTTTAATTTGCTGTCCTGCCTTCTTCTGGTTATTCCATCTTCTCATTAATCATGGGGTAAGGACTGTCTCCCAGCTTTGCATTTCTGGTGTTAATTTGCCAGCTTATGTTGGTGTATTGACAACATATATTAATCGAGGTTGGCCTTTGAGATCCAGATATACTGGCAAGTGCAGTCTACAGTCTGCAGCCTCAGGCTGCAAACTCGAACGTTGTAAGCTTAGGCACTACTTGAACAGTAAGCTTTGTTGTCACTTGCAAACGATACTCTTTTGTTGCGCAATTAATGTAATGCTGTAGAATCCAGGGAATACTCTAAATGAACAGTGTGAACAATGATGCAAACTTTGCCTCTAGTTCATTAATTGAGACATTCCACCTAGATACAATGCTCCTTATCACGGGGAAATCACTGCTTTCTTTAAAACGCATAGCACAATGGGGAAGGAACAGGCAAATGCAGTGATATAATTTTACTGAAAAAAAGTAATGGAACTGTGGTCTCGGCAGGGAAGAGGGTTGGCAGAAGCACAGTTCAACATGTGCAAGGTGTTGCGGCCGAGGGATTGCAATAGTCTAAGTGACTAGCAACTAAGGCTCCTATTACAGCTTAGCACTTGCAGAAAGACACGAATCGTCAAATCCTCTATATAGAATCTATATATTTGGGAAAGTGTTTTTGTATTTTCAGGGTTGGCTCCAGCCCCACAACAGTTGGTGGGCTGAAATGTTGGTCCGCAGTCGGCATGCCAATCTGGGGTGTTCTGGCAATAGTGAAACTTGACCAACCCCACCCATTCTCCCTGCAAAGGGCGGGGTCTGGCCCTGTGCTATCAGTATTGCTTATTTCAGGTAATTGCTGATTTCGTGATTGTTGTCTCCAGCCCCACAACAGTTGGTGGACTGAAGTGTTGGCCCGAGGTTGACGTATAAGTCTGGGGTGTACTGGCAATAGCGAAACCTGACCAACCACACCCATTCACCCTGCACAAGGTGGTGTCTGGCCCAGTGCTATCAGTATAGCCGTTGGTTCCAGCCACATAACAGTTGGTGGGCTTAAAGTTTGGCACAATGTTGGCATACCAGTCTGGGGTGTACTGGCGATAGTGAAATGTTACCAACCACACCCATTCACCCAGCACATGGCAGCGTCTGGGGGATTGGCAATTTTGTGACTTATTCAAAAATAGGAAGTTAGGAACAAGGTCGGCATTCCAGTCTTGGGTTTACTGAAGATGGTGAAATATGACCAACCCCATCCATGTCCCCTGGACAGGGGTGGAGCAGGGTCCAGCTCTGTGCTATCAGTATAGGCGATTTCATATAACATACACAAGTCTATAGCAGACCCCAAATGCATGTCAGGTACAGACCTGGGCAACGTCGGGTGGTACCACTAGTGGTCAAAATAGTTGTAAAAAGTAGAAGAATGGTAAAAAGAAAAAAAGAAAAGTAGTGAAACACTGCTCCCCACTGTTCCTACTCACTTCGATCACTTCGATCACTGGGCAAATGTGGATACAGATGAGTCTTTGTCATGATGACAAAACTACTTAGCTTCTGCCACAATTTACAGAGGTATTTGGCGACAATAAAGTGATTGCAGATAATATCAACAACATCCCTCAGTCAGTGCTTTCAGAGGCATTGGTTGCATTGCCGAACCTAAACATTCCCTCAGACCTTGGGCGGAATCAGAGAGACAGCTTCACATCTACACTGCATAGTTTAAAACATGCTACTAATTCTAGCATTGTGCAGCTGCCAAAAGCATTAGTTATGTGCTGCGGTGAGCTTCCCAAGGCCATGCAAGAACAAAAAATCACTTTGGGCTGGGTGGAAACTGGTTTAATAGCTTTAAGCAGCAGAGTGAACTTACCTGTGATATCTGGAGGTGGCAGATCCGAGGGGGTGCCAGTCCTGAAGGTGAAGTGACATCAAACAATGTTATAGAACATCACGTCAACCAAGAGGATAGCTGTATGATGTTAAATACTCAAACATAGAACCCCAGTACTGATAGGGGGCCTAACTATGCATCAGCAACATTTGGACTCTAATGGACTACCTGATCTTCAGAACTAGAGTTGCAATAGTCGGAAGAAAAAAAAAACATCTAAAGCTAAGGGAAAGAAACATTATGGTTGGATGTCCAACAGAAATGTTAGCACTGAAACATCTAAATATATTGTAAAAAATGCAGATGATTAGAAAATATGAGGTTTTCAATGCCAGAGGACCAAGTAAGTAAAGGGAAAAGAACAATGAAGCAAAATCTGCCTATGTTAGATAACTGGCTGCTCTCTAGACAGGAACTGGAAAGCAGAGACAATTAACAAACCTCTATAATCGAATCCATGGACCATGGAGGACAGACTAATTATGGATGAAATCCTTGGTAATGACCAGGAGGTGATCCAAATGGATAATGACAAACATTTCAGTGACTTAAAGCCCTTATGATAAAGTTTGTGGTGAGACATGAATTATATTCGTTATCAAACTCTACTGAAAAGAAAAATCACACCTGAATCAATCAGTGATCCTGGGTCTATGTTTCTGTGAAAGGTTCACTTATTCATTTTTATTCAATCCAGGTTGCTGATTTTGTGATGGAGTTTGCACTGAATTTAAAATGGGTTATGTTTTTGGAAGAACCAAGGACATCATACATTTTGACATGCAATTCTCAAAAGAACACAGTGTAATTAAAATCATATGAAATGATAATGGATGTCATGTAACATTTGATAATCAGGAATACAACATGTCCATTAAGATCCATAGTCCTACCTGGGAGTGGATCCCTAGTGTCCTATCGGGAATAAAATGGTGAAGAAATCAAGTTGACAATCACTGCATAGGAATCTGTTCATGGAATACTAGAGAGCATGCATATTTTATTTATAGGAATGATGGGTACAATATACATAAATATACAATGTATTCAAGTTGCATTAGCTGTGCATTACAGATCACATAAGGTACATATGGATGGATATCACACTATAGAATATAGGGCTAAGAAATACAAAAGTAGGACACCCTTATGGCAGCCTACAAAAACGGAGTAAAAAATACATATACGTTAATGGAACATGCAGCCTCAACAAATTGTAATCATATACTATGTGGTGAATTCAGATTTGATGATATGGGTTGCACTACCGATATACTGATTAGTAATGTATACAATCCTCCTGGAGGCAGAAGTACTGATGCCATTAAGAAAAGGCTATTTTAGATTATTGTTAATTGTAGGAAGAATAATTGTCACTCACCAACTATTATAGGTGATGACTTGAATGCATTTGGTGTTAAAGCGGGAGATGGAACACATGCCCCTAACCATGATATAGAAAATGTGCTAGTGTTTTAAAATTTGGTATTCAAAGGGAGTAGGGAGTCAAATGGAGAGACTTTATGATGATGGATAATCTTGTTAATATGAGATTTGTTATGAATGGAAATCTTGAGTCTCTGCCTACTTGGGGAAACCATAATTATGCCAGCATGATACAATACTTATTTGTGGATGAATTTGCAAGTAACCTAATCAGCAACTTAAATGTAATATTTAAGTCTCTGAGTGACCAAGCTACCCTATCCCTGGAGATCAAATTCCTCTCTGCTTCTATTCAGGGTTCTTATGATATCTCATCAAATGGCAATCACTTTGTTTGGTATACAAATAATATGGCACACTTAAATGACTGTGTACAAAATAGTCAATCTTTTTAATACATCGTGCAGATCTTCCTAAACTTAATTGCACTGTACAATTAATACACTACCTAACCCACCACTTTGGAATCTATAGCGATGGAAGAACTGCTACTGAATAACATTGTCATTTATGATGCTAATATTGCAGCTAAAAAGAGAGTGTTGCATAAAGAGACCAGAACAATAAATAGAGCCTCTAATATCCCTAAAACAGGATGAGCTGCAATGATTCACAAACTAAAAAAATTATTTTACAAATTGGGTCAGGAATCAATAAACATATATACAATTGGCACTGTGGAATTTCATGTATAATGTTCTGAAAGAAAATAATACAAAAGCATTCTGGACAATCAATCTACAATAATTATAATCAGATAGGAGTCACAGAAGATATTGATCCGGTTTCTGAAGAGGACTGGACTCTTCATCTAAGAAATAAATTCTATGACAGCGCAGTATCCAATCAAATAAAGATAGCCCAAGGTTATCAATGTAATTACAAAATTGATGAAATTGTTGACATCATCAAAAAATGCAATCCTTCCAGAGCCCTGAGCCCAATGGCCTGGCTTACTCAGTTATGAGACTAGAACCATGGTGTTGGGCCCCCACATTCTGGTGAATGTTCACTAGGTTCTCTTCTACGATGCAAATACGCAGCTATTGGAAGGTGGCTTACACAATAGTGGTTCATAAAAAGGGGCAATGATCCAACCCAGATAACTACAAACTTCTTGCTATGCTGGATATGTGTCTAGCAAGCTATATTATTACAGGAACTAAGAACGAGTGAAAAACAACATATCTATACTTCTCAAACCAAATTTAGGTTTGGGTATGGAAATGTACATACTATTTTACTCTTACAGAAACTTATAGATAAAACAAAAGATAGCACCAACCAGAAATTGTATATGGCCATTGTTGATTTTATGGCACCCTTCAACACCATCAATAGTAATCGGCTATGGTGGGAACTATTAAAGTGCGGCATGACCGCCAGATTTCTGGACATTATTCAACAATTAGATACATAGACATAGATACAGGTTCTCCTGGACTTGGACAGTAATGTATCTGAACCGATACCCACAAATAGGGGCCTTAAGCAGGGGTGAGTGCTTGCCCCAGCGTTAGTTAATCTTTTTATTTCAGATCATTCTTGCCCGTAATATCCCAGAAATACCAGGATATTGCACGGTGTAACCGGTAAACCGAGGTTGCTGGTAATCCTCTGGTACTATCAGCAGCTTACCGGCAACCGCGTACAAAGGATAGCCCAAGGGTAACCAGCTGGTCTTGGAAGCAAGACCACTCAGAGCAACAGAGGTTTGAATCCTACATAAGCGCTTAGAAACTGAACTCAGGTACGTTATTGGGTGCATTATAAAAAACAATTAAATAAATACAAATAAGTAATGAGTGCCAATGTCTAGAGGTGGACACAGATGATCTGGCTCAATCGTCTAACTATGAGACAATTTGCTTTTGGGGATTCTTTAGTAAAACCTGTAGAACAACAAATAAGTATTACTTCAAATAAAACCAACAAAAAGAAGACATCATTAACCAAGAACAATAGAACCTGCAATCAAATTACAGATTATTTAAGCAATATGCCCGGAGCGGTGGGGGCATTACCGACTGGTAATGCCCCGGGGCCCATAGTTATAGGCCCGAGCGAAGCTTGTTGAGGGGTCTTGTTGAGAAAAAACTTTTTTTTTGTTTTTATTTGATTTTGGGTTTTCTTGTTATGTTATGTTATGTTATGTTACTTGGCATTTATATAGCGCCTTATGTATCATTGGTACGACCTCAATGCGCTGGTAGGTTGAACAGCCTCGTGTGCTCACATTGTTACAGTAAACTCTTCACTGCATCTAGTAGACGGGCAAACAAAACAGCATTACCAATGGGCGACAACGAAATGTTATTTGCTTGTAAAAAATCTGCACTTCCAACTAATGAGGTAATTGTTGCAGAAGAACATCCCACCAGCGGACAAAAAAGTATACATGCTTCTGTTGATGAGACACCTACCTGCCTCTGGCCCGGAACAACATCCAGGAGCATTGTCCCATACTCTTTGTGGTGTTATGGGTGAGAAAAGCACCTTGGCAGTGGGAAAAAGCCTCTTCATTAGATTTAGCAACCTCTTCAGTCGATGGAACAAGCCTAAACAAGACACGTAACCCATATGCATGCCACCATAGTGGATGATGATGACATTGGCAGTAGCAAAGTGGCCAGGTCTTTGCAAAGTGCATGCATGCCAGCAGAACTGCGCTCATAGACAGTGTTCCACAATTTGTCCACTCCTTCCAAACCAAAATTGCCATCAAAGTGTCTTTACAGGGCATACTTGTGCAGATCTATTACAAAGGCATCACCCAAAGTCAAGACAATGCGTTTCGCCATGCCAGCCAGCCTCACTACACAGAGTAATATACAACAGTATGACTGCCCCTTCCTGTGAACCACACCCACAGTACCTGATTGGATAAACCCCAAAGTCCCATGTCCATTGGCCAGCATGGTGAGAAACGCAGATTGTGGCACATGCGCCTCCCAAAGTACTGTGAGGGCTGCACCCCAGTAAAGCAGGAGCAGTCTTTCTTCCCTTTCCACTATCTTTTGTCCACCACTACCTCATTGGGAACGGGTAAATAGGCACACACGTTTCCACCAATGCCATCCAAGACGTTAGCATCTAACACTGTCAGTTCTGCACAACAGTTCATAGGTATTGTTACAAAATGAGCCTTCAAGTGTCCTGTTACTCGAAAGAACATGCAGTAGAAAGTTCAGTAAAAGATTGCAAGTTTTGTTCATCCAGATGCCTCCACGTGCGAACCCATCACCATAAAATGGAGGTATGAAAACTTTTTCTGCAGTATGTTTACCACTGTGTTATAAGTGCCTCTGTGCACAGTATCTGGCACTGAGCATCCATTATGTTCTTTAAAAGCATACTGTCTTTTTTTCCCAACCCCCATTATCAAGTGGCACTTCAGCGGTATGTGCTTGCAACGTTTTCATTTACCCATATAATACATTGTAATATCGAAACAGGAGCTCTCTACTTTCCTTCCGGCAATGCTCTGAAATGTTTTCCCCACTAACCCATCTCCTACATAAATCGTACAGATACACCACCAAAAACAGCACTGCATGTATCTATCAACCTAAAGCAAGTTTCTGAAAGGTCACTGTCTGCACAGCTCTGCTTCTGGCTAGGCTGCACTATTGCAACAGGCTCTTTTTAAATCTGCCTGCTTCTACTCTCTGCCCTCTGCAACACATCCAAAAGAGCACTGCGTGACTTGGGATGGTATTTCCTCTGCACTGAAACGTCTGCAATAGCTCCCAGTGGCTGCAAGGAATAAGGTAAAAACCCTCTGCATTATGCAGCAGGCCTTCTGGGCCTTGGGACCTCAATACCTTCAACTCTCACTTACAATACATCTCCGTGCTCAAGCTCTTCCCTCATCCGCCTCCACTCCCTCAGGGTCATTCGTTTCTGCAAGCAACCAGTTGGTGATAGATGTTTTTTTTGACAGGGGCCTCCCTCTGCAACAGCCTCCCTGCCTCTCTGAAACTTGAGAAACATCGCTGGTTCCGGAAGCACCTCAAATCCTTTGTCTTTGCGTCTGCTTCTTTTCCTCCTTTCCCCGGCTGACTGCCTGGTTCAAACTGATTCTTCACTGGTTACCTGGCGACTCTGTGATGTCGGGCCCATGCCACCTCCCCCGCCAGGCAATCCCCTGCACTGCCTTTCTATCAAACCACACAATTGGGGACTGTTTTCTGTATTCCTAACAGTTCCTTCACCACCTGATGTGTGCACTTATACTTGCACTTGGCACAATTTGCCTGTATTTCTACTTATTGTCATGTCTTCTTCTTCCCATGTACTGCAACTTCCCCTGAGCCCACCCATGCACTTGGGCGATGTAAGTCACACCCTGCCTAGTAGGTCTTTTGTCTCTGTCTCCCCTCTGTCCTCCATCCCTTGTACTGTTGCGCTTGGCTAAATATGTGTATAGGTGCATTACGCATGCCATAGCAGACAACTGCACATCGTATGATATCATACACAGAATGCATTCAGAACGGTAGGATGGCAGCCAGTTACCTTGTACACTACAGAGTTTTTTTTTTTTTTGCTGTACCCCACTTACTACACACATTTCAAAAATTATAGCTCACAAACAGCACTGCATTCATGTTACAACCTTCAAACAAGTGCATACAGTTCATGCATACACCCAGGATGCCTGGCCAATACCTTGCCCACTTCCACCATAGCCTTCTGCACTTCTTTGTACAAAGAGACCTTCGACTACACTTTTTTGCGTACACACCACAACCATAAACCTCATTGAGGAGTGTCTTTGGCTCCACAGTCCCATTTCCATGGCTCCTATCCTGAAAATGGCAGGATGTGGCACGTGTAATCCTGCTAGGAAGAGGGGTGGGGGGAATTGTCAAAGAGGGTAGGCGATTGGGTCTTTAGTGGTCCCTCTGAAAAGGTTTAATTTTTTCTTTGTTTTTGTGTTTTTTACATGTTTTCTTTTTGTTTTTTATGTGCTTGCAAACCCCCTTTTTTGTATTTTCTCTTTGCATGATTTTCTGTTTGCTTCTCCTCCTTCATGTTTTACCTAATTAATGGCAACGCTTCGTGCACAGTGTACAACAAAATGGTAGTGCCAAAGGCGGTCAAAGCAATGCCATTTGCAAGAAAGCAGTGTATGTTTTGGAAATTCATGCTCCCTTAGTGGGTGGACAACATGCCATCAGTGCACATAAATGCAGACATGCTTCTGTTCATAAGACACATTCTGAGCTGTGGCTGGGGACAAATTACACCAGCATGGTCTCATACTCCTTTTAGGCGAAATGTGTGAGAAAAAAACCTTGGCAGTGAGAAAAATCTGCATCACTGCAGTCATCAACTTCTTCAGGAGACGGGGCAAATGTCCACACGACATGTAACCCAAATGTAGACCTCCATAATGCACCACAACAACTTCACCACTAATGATGGAGGCCACATATCTGCAAAGGTGAACCATCCCACCAAAACTGCACACATTGAGACTGGCCCACAAAGCGTCCACTGTTTCCAACCCAAAATTAGCAGCAACGCCTCTTTGCACGGCATACCTGTACAGATCTTGTACACATGTATGACCCACGATCAACACTGTTCGTCTCTCCATGTCAACCAACCTCATTACACAGAAAGTATTGGGAGAATGTAGTTTCCTGTGATTCACACCTTTGACACATGATTCCATAATTCCCTGAGTTCCATTTGCATGCCTACCATACTGGAATGGCAGGATGTGGTGTGTGCGCTTTACCAGCTACAGCAAGGGCTGCTCCCCAGTAAAGCAGGGGTAGTCCTTTTCCCCTATCCACTGTTCTTCTTCCAGCACTCCCTCATTGAGTATTGTGAAATATTCACGCATGCATGCACCAATCACAGGCAAGAAGTCTGCATTCAACACAATCATTTCTGTACAGCATTTATATTTACTGTTCAACACTCCAAGTACACATTGCGTGTGCTTCCAAAGCACCTTCCGTACAAAGATGTGGGAAGAAAACCACGATGTCATCATCCAAAATCAGGCAAAACAGAAAGGTGATGGCTGGAAGGTTTTGAATTAATCATAACCACGGGCAAAACTCTGGGCAACCCTCCAGACCATCGTTTTTCAGCCTGCCAAGCCATTACAGAAGGGGAAAAACCATATGCAAATCAGGATTGGTCCTACCCCAAAAGGGGCAGTCCAGCCCGAACTGCTAGGTCACATCCCTTCTGCACGAGACCACAAGCATCCCCAGACATGTTTCAGCCTTGTTGGGCGTCATCAGTGAGGAGTAGCTTGGGTCTCTAGGCCCAGCAGACTCGGGACCCACGTCTGGGCATACCCGTCCCACTCGGGGTGACTTTGGCAAAACAGAAAGGTGATGGCTGGAAGGTTTTGAATTAATCATAACCACGGGCAAAACTCTGGGCAACCCTCCAGACCATCGTTTTTCAGCCTGCCAAGCCATTACAGAAGGGGAAAAACCATATGCAAATCAGGATTGGTCCTACCCCAAAAGGGGCAGTCCAGCCCGAACTGCTAGGTCACATCCCTTCTGCACGAGACCACAAGCATCCCCAGACATGTTTCAGCCTTGTTGGGCGTCATCAGTGAGGAGTAGCTTGGGTCTCTAGGCCCAGCAGACTCGGGACCTACGTCTGGGCATACCCGTCCCACTCGGGGTGACTTTGGCAAAACAGAAAGGTGATGGCTGGAAGGTTTTGAATTAATCATAACCACGGGCAAAACTCTGGGCAACCCTCCAGACCATCGTTTTTCAGCCTGCCAAGCCATTACAGAAGGGGAAAAACCATATGCAAATCAGGATTGGTCCTACCCCAAAAAGGGGCAGTCCAGCCCGAACTGCTAGGTCACATCCCTTCTGCACGAGACCACAAGCATCCCCAGACATGTTTCAGCCTTGTTGGGCGTCATCAGTGAGGAGTAGCTTGGGTCTCTAGGCCCAGCAGACTCGGGACCCACGTCTGGGCATACCCGTCCCACTCGGGGTGACTTTGGCAAAACAGAAAGGTGATGGCTGGAAGGTTTTGAATTAATCATAACCACGGGCAAAACTCTGGGCAACCCTCCAGACCATCGTTTTTCAGCCTGCCAAGCCATTACAGAAGGGGAAAAACCATATGCAAATCAGGATTGGTCCTACCCCAAAAGGGGCAGTCCAGCCCGAACTGCTAGGTCACATCCCTTCTGCACGAGACCACAAGCATCCCCAGACATGTTTCAGCCTTGTTGGGCGTCATCAGTGAGGAGTAGCTTGGGTCTCTAGGCCCAGCAGACTCGGGACCCACGTCTGGGCATACCCGTCCAAAATCATCCAGAGAGGCACCCATCACACCTTTGACCATGCACAGAAGATTCTACTGCTTGCCGACACCCATCACAATATAATGGAGCCATGCATGAGAACATGTGGCCATAAACCACAATCCACAAACGTAACATAGCCAGCAGCACTTCTACCCAACCCCAGCATCATAACACAGCGATGCATGGAAACAAGTCACAGTTAGCAGATTCCACAAACATAACACTGCCTCTGCCACCCCTACCCACTTCCATGCACAAAGTATTATGTCACTGGCAACAAAACCATGCAATCCTGACAACATTGGGCCTACTCCCAAGAAGCCACACAAACCAGAATGTCCAAGCACATCGAACATTCACTTCAACCCTACCCTTTTGTATACTGACAGTGTTCCAACACTGCATCCAGTGGGCACACTGCAAGACTTTCACTGCACAATCTCAAACCATTCACCAAAAACCAAAGGATGTTCCAACAATGACTGCACCCATGGAACCAACAATGTATGCATGTCAGCACACTTCTGGTGCTCTATGAAGAGTAAAATGTGTTCCACAACCATTCTGTGAAGGTGACCACCCTCTGAGAGATGCAGTCAAAACTGCATTGCTGGAGTGGGTGTGGTGAAGGCCTTGGCTTTCGGGTGCATGGCCTATGGCCTACGGCCTTTGGCCATGTACCGAATAGTCTAGGCATTGGCTACCCCCCCCACAACGTAATGCAGCCATGCATGGCAACATGTCATCAAGTACCACAATCCACACACATACCAAAGGCCCCGCCACTACTACCCAAGCTCTGCACTGTCATACGGCTATGCATATACAGATTCACCTTCTAGCAGAATCTACAAACTTAACACAGCCTCCGGCACCAGTACCCACTTTTATTCACATACAATGGTATTACTGCCAACACAACCAACCAACAGTCTTTGCATACCAGCTGACTTTTGGTGCTCTATCAAGTGTGCAATGTGCTCCACATTCATTCTGTAAAGGTGAGGAGTATGTGACAGATGCAGTGTAAACTGCATTGCTACGCTGGGTGTGGGCAAGGCCTAGACTATTGGGTGCATGGCCTACGTCCTACGGCCTTTGGCCATGCACTCAATAGTCTAGGCCTTACCCACACCCACCGCAACATGATGCAGGCATGCATACCATCATGTGCTCACGTACAGTCTAGGCCTTGCCCGCAGCCACCGCAACATAATGCAGGCATGCATACCATCATGTGCTCACGTACCACACTGCACACGCATACCGCAGCCACCGCCACTACTACCAAACCTCCACACCATAATATAGCTATTTTTGGAAACATAACACAGCCTCCGGCACCCATACCCACTTTCATTGGCATAGTACGTCTCCCAGCACTGTATTCAGTACAGAAAAGCAATACATCATACTGCAGTACAGAAGTCACCACTCCACACAATGGACACTACACAATCCGATGTGATATGCAGTTTAGTCCATCTCCTCTTCAATGCACACACTAATGAAGATTTTCACCCACTTCACACACTGCAGTACCATGCACATATAAGGTGCACTTCATCCCAACCCTCTTCAATACTGTCAGTATTGCAACACTGCACTCAGTGGACTCACTGCACAACTGTTCACTCCAGTAGCTGCAGCCATGGATTAAACACTTAAGGATGTGCTAAGAAGCACCACACTCATGCAATTAACCATCTATGCAATGCTGATGTACCACACACAGAAGGGAACAATGTGAAACCTATTTCCAACCACGACACAAAGTTGTCTCCGCAAGGCCTCCATCCATGCAACACACCGGAGTACACGCTATATTGTAATGTGCATGTTATGTGCAATGCACTCCCCTTCTGCAATTGAGCTTCCACCAGTCACCGCGGAAATAGGTCTTCGCACCAGATATCATGCCATAACAAAGCCTGCCTGCATGCAGCCTACATGGGAGGCGGCTGTGCAGAGACCCACGATTTGGCACTGTATGCAAGGACACTGCAGGCACATCAACGTTTTTGTCCACCTATTGACATATCTCAGATGATTCACTTCTCACCACCCCCTTTCCATCCCTTCTTCCCACCACCACATGGTGTAATATATGTTTTGTAATGCACTCCCGGTCTGCTATTCAGGTACCACCAGTCAGCATGGTAAAATTTCGCTGCACAAGCTATCGTGCCATAACGAAGGCTGCCTGCATTCACCAAACATGGTTGGGGCCTGTGCAGGGACCGGCGAATTGGTGCAGTATGTACGGATACTGCAGGCACACCACAGTCTTCGTCCACCTAATAATCACATATCTCTGATGAACCACTTCTCTCTCCCCCACCCTTTTCATCGCCTCTTCCCACCACCACATGCCGTACATTATATTTGTCAGTCCCTTTCAGTGGCGCACTGTCCTCCGATACACCAGGGCGTCATTTGCCAAAAACTTTGACACACAGCACGCTTCTCTCCAGCCATCCACTGGCCGCGTCCAAAGTTCGTCGACAGCACTGCATACTGCAAGCCAATGAGCCTTCTGTCTGTGGAGAAAACAGGGAAATGGTTCTGTGGAGCTGAGCCAGATATCACTAATTTTTTTAGATGTACATTTCAGTTCTTTGAAACAAAAATACTGGTTGGATTTCCACCAAACACACAAAAGCACACTTTCTGACCCAAGCCCCCGCTCCTTCTGCAAATTTGGTGCAGATCCGTTCAGCCATTCAGCCTGTTGCCGTGCGCAAAGTTTTCACCCATTCAGTCTATGGGGACATTTTTTTATTTGGGACTCACCCTATAACTTTTCCCACACTGCATGAAACCTCACCAAACTTGCTTAAAGAATTTGGAGCGGCTCATATACTTTTTTTTTGCAAAGTTTGGTGAGGATTCCTCTAGGGAGGGGGAAGTTATAAGCCATCGAAAAAGTGGTCTTCCTATGGGTTTAGCAACTTAACCATAACTACACGGCTGCTACCGTGGGCCGTGTAATATATATCTCGGACCTATGTTCTCACCTAGATAATATACACAGTTTCTCACCCAAAGTGGATCACTAGAAACATGCTAGTTGGCTTATGCTTATGATATTATGCTCCTGGATAAAACCTGGGTTGGGTTGCAACATCTATTTGTTTCCTACAATAATTAGAAATGGACATCATAAAAACAAAAGTAAATTTTTTCTCTCCAAATCTCCTCACCTACTGGATTATAACTGGTGTGATGATTCTGGACAACTTGCCCCTTCTCCCCAGATGGGAGTCACCTCCTTTGAGGCTAGGGAGTTGAGCCTGCAAAGCAAATCCCTCCATAGGGGTCTGGGCAACTGAGATCTCAATGGGAATGACTCCCCTCCTAGGGACAAGGACTCCCATCCAAGAGCAGGAACTCCCAGACCAAACCACCTTGTATGCATGTATGGATGTGGAAAATATTTTAATATCTCCTCCAATGATTATATTTCAAAAAGAAACTTAGTTTCATGTGTTGTCTTCAGACAATGCTAAACACAGACCGAATGCCATGATCAGCGAAGAAGGACACCATTCTGTTTATTCCTTTGATGTGCATAAGAGAGGTAACTCCTACGGAGAGGAGAGAACTTCTAATCAGAGACAAGCCTCTGCCTCATTGATGACCTGGGCCGAGGAGCCAGTGGCAACAAGGAGAGCTAAAAAGTGTCGAGCCAGACACATGAGAGTTGGCATTCTAATCAACTGAGGAACCGAGGTCGGAGAGGGAGCAGAGACAGGAATCCCCACTTCTCATCTGATGGCACAAACCTAAACTAGCAAAGATGGGCCAGTAGGTCGGTAACAGATGCCGAGACCAGATCATTAGAGGGAGTCCAAGTCCCTGAGATCTGCATACGTCAGGGGTAGCTATGGAGACAAGTAGCTATGTGGAAAATCAACAAGGTTACAGGAGCCTGAGAAACCTCATGCAGAGCATACTGGTGCAAGTTATGAAAAATGTGAGACATGACTGGGATGGCTGTTACGGTTGTGGGAGCCTGAGAAACCCAATTGGGAACATACCCTATGAAATGGGGACCGATAACACTACGGACATTGTGAATAAAGACTGTGGAAACTATCAAGGTTACAGAAGCCTGAGAAACCCTATATTATGAATATCCTATGGAAGGGGAGTGAGAATAATTGTGAACAATGGCTGGGAAAGCTATCAAAGCTACCGAAGCCTTAGAAGCCTGAATGTGCAACTACCCTATGAAAGGGATATTGAGAAAGAGTTATGACCACTTTGGGCCTCTTATTATGAGTTTGGAAGTGTGGCTAAAATTGGTGGTAATGAGGTGGAGCATTACCACCACTTTACTGCACCGCTGAACTATGGGTTTGGAGGTAAGGTGGAGGAAAATCGTCCAACAAAATGCTTCAGGTAATTCTGCCAATTTACTGCCAAACTCCCCATGGAGTCCTATGGACTAACACCACAATACTGCTACTTGTAATCCAGAAGTAATTCCGTCAGACCAAGTGGCATTAGAGGTAAATCCTTTTGTGGTATCTCACCAGCTTTACTGCTTAGATATCATCACGTTTGTAATTAGGCTGTTTTAATTAAAGTTGAGAAAGAGACAGAAGGTAAAGAACTTTGATATGACAGGGTGAACAGTCACCCTATCTGAAACAATTAGATTAAAATAAAATAACCTGTTTGAGCATCACAGAACTCTGAGAAAAACCCAACCTCTCGCCGGAGGAAGTGTTTTGTTTTGTTTATTTACAAGACAATCTGAAAAGATGGAAATGTGTACGAGAGGCAGTTTTCTTTGATAGCAGGAGAGTGAAACCTATATCTTCATACAAAGACTGAGTAGAATATCCTTCTCTGAAAAGGAAACGTTGAAACACAATAACAAGCAAATATTGGGCCAGGCAGATGCCCTATTGAGGCTATTCTATTAAATCCTCCTTTTCCATTTTAGTTAGACGTTTTTCTAAGGTGGTAGGGCCATTTAGTTGGATAGTATTCAGACTGAAGAAATGTATTTTGGACTTTAAAAGATCATCTTTAGCTTTTGTTTTGTTAAGCAGGAACTTCCCTGATTGCGCCTTAAAACACTTGTGTATAGGCGCATTATAAATGCTATATCATAACATATCATATCATATCATATCATATGGATAGGGCTAGTTAGGCAAGTTGAGTCATTTTGTTTAATAAAAATCCTTAACCAAGACCTTGGATCATCAAAGTCCTTCTTCTGGTTCACCACACTGGGGAATAGTGAATATAAGATTGGAAGTGGTCCGTCAGTTGATTTACTTGGGCTTCTATTTTCCCCAGAATTCCCTATATTTTACCTTGAGATCTAACCAATCCTTTTTGCTGACAGATGAAGTGTATAATGGCGAAATTCTGGCAGTGTTAATCCCTTTAATAAAATACCACACAGGCAAAGGTATACCTTATCTCTCTTATGTTTGCGAGATATGGGTGTTAGGGGACTGGTCAAAATGGAGAATTCTTGAAGGGATTCTTTGGAGAAGAGATTTGTCCTCCCCAAATTCCGTGTCTATTACAGCAATCAAATACGAACTACCAACTTCAATCAAAGCCTGTGTTCTTGGGTCTCAAATGTTGTTGTATTACAAAATATTATATCGACCCAGCTCTTCTATGTTTGAAGACATATATAGATTGCGTTCAAATGGTGTACAAGAAGAAATGAACCGGTTCATTCGACAGTGGCGCCCGGCAGACATTTTTCTAAGGGGTGGCCTGATGAGGTCACTGGGGTGGCACACCAAAACAAACACATACAGGCAGGGGGGCAGGTGGGTGGGGACAGGGTTTTTTTTATAAGGATGTTCGTGGTCTCCGTTGGCCACCCCTTGGTGGCCCCTCGGGGTCATTGAGCAATGTGAAACCGTACAACACGTTTAAACATTACAAGAGAGAATGTTCAAATGGACCCATGCCTATTGAAAGTAAGGTATGCAGAGACTATGGGTTACAGCAAGTGTCAAGGATACACATTTCACTTTTGAACCTGCCTTTGTCACTGGAGGCCAGGATCCACAGATGCCCGTAGACTGGTGCAGCAAAGGTACATGGGTGGATATGTTTTGGCATGGAGCATTATGGGGGTGTGGGGGTTGATTAGCAGACTTCCCTTTCAGAAACAGTAGTAGCCACATTATTTTAATAACAATTTTAAAAGCCTGGGATTTCCCACCTGACACCGATGGCATTCTGTCTCCGAATCATCTTTGGAATCCGCAATAGAGACGTGTTCTCCACTGTTCTTTCAGCGCACTCTGTTTTAGTTGGCGCTTATTTTTCAGCAGTATATTCTGTATTGGTCTCCTGCATAGTTACATTCTGTTCTTCAAAGTCTTGTCTGTAACGAAAAGAGGGGCAAGGCAAATAACCCTACAGGAATAGTTGCAATATCCAAATGTGCACGTGTTATCAATTAATATTTTGGAAAGTGTTCAGCTGTATTGATAAGGACACCAACAAGCGGAAATAACTTAATGTTTTGTCTCCTCTGCTTATTTATGCTTACCCTGAAATAACTTATTGAATCTGTTTTACGAAACGATGTAAATATGGAAATTGAATTTCATTTTTTGAAACATCTGCCTTAGTTCCATTTGCCCTTATTCTGCAAAAAATGATATTCTGGTATCCTGCGTCCTACTTGTCCTTCACCCCTGATGGCAAATGAAATTGAACATGTAGTGCAATGTGGGATATGCTGTGTGCAGGTGCATGAGCAGACTCTGTTAACACTATTCAGTCAGATGTGTACACACCTCTTTTTTGAATGCACACGTTATAGTTTGAGCTCTCCCCAGTTCTTGCTCTTTACCAGAATCACTTATTAGTATGACCATGGAGCCATACTTTGTGCATCCCTCTTATCCAGCGACACCCACAGTGGTTTCTGGTAATGAACATCCTGTTTCACCGTTACCAATGTACTTGATTTTCTATGAATAACTTTAAAATGTATGGATACTTTTAAATGTGTACATCAAAACAATGCTTCAACAATGAACACGATTTCTGTCCTAATTTCCAAAATGCACTCATACAAACACGACATCCATGTATGGGCTTTATATGATGGCTGCAGGAGCAGCAAGAAATGTGGAACATTTGGGGGTTCTGTAATTTCATATGTGTGGCATGTGCATATGGCTTATCCTAAGGCACACTCAATGAGTTTATTGCTGCTGGAGAGTGAGTAATTTAAAGAAATTGTGCATGATATGATCTGACATGCTTGACATGAAATGTGGATGTTGTGTGATGTCCACCCTCTTTCCTCCTTCACCTCCCTAACTCCGTTCAGTTTTTGTGACTGGTTGCCTGGTTCACCTCCAGAGCCTTACTTGTCCCAGGCCTCCCGCCAGTCTTTGCACTTGCCTCTGGGCCACTGTACTATGTTCAGCATTACTGCACATTCAGTTTATGCTGAATGAGCGAGGCAACCTCCCTGCACTTAACCCAGGGCCCTGTTGGACTCGACGTGTTTGTTCCCCCCCATACCTCTCTTCCTCCATCTGTACGTATGCATTACTTAAATGTACTAGGACTAGTAAGTTTGTCTGTCCTGTCCCCTCCCCACCTTTTTTTGTCCCCCTCCCTAGCTGGGTCGAAACTTTGCACTAGGAGAAATGTCGTCAGGCTAGTATGCTAATTTGTCTGTTTAGATCATTCGGAAACCTCAAGGCCTATGAATGATTACTGTATTCCCTTGTTCCCTTTCCACCTTGAAGTGCTTTGAAGCACTCCACCTGTGTATAAGCGCTGCATAAAAACAATTACAATTACTTTTACAATTCCAATTACAATAAGTACTGAAACTGGCTGACATTTAATTCAAAATCTATTCCCAAATAAAAGTCTGATTGATTCAAATTACTCAAACCATTTGGAGCTGAAGCACAACACCATTTTACTGATTCAAACATGGATTTAAGCCACTCAAACTGATCAGAGTATTGTTGTCTTAATCCGACTCGACATTGGTTTAAATACATTTGAATATAAAAATGAATACATTTTTGTATACAGTTCTATATTATAATCATGTTTTTTGTAAAAATATTTTTCAATATTTGTATGTGTAGTTTATTCTTAAAGGTCTGAATTCCAAAACCAACATATTTGGTTGTAAAAGGCAAATTCCAAGTCATGTTCCTGTGCCCTGCCACTCAGTTGCTCCCCCCACTAACTGTTTTTACACCGTCCAGGAAGTAACTTAAGAACTCCAAGCCAGCTCTATTATGTCCACTTAACAACCAACCATGCAGCAGACCTCACTTACCTCATCACCACATATGACTTGGACACCATCTCTATTACTGAAACATGGATTACATCCACCTCCACCCACATCCTAGGTGTCCTCATGCCCGAAGAATTCTACAATGAAACCATCCAAACAAGATCATGGAAGGCCTAACCATCATTCACAAGGCATCATGACCCTGCACCCAACTGGATGTCGGCACCATTGGCTCTTTTGAAAACATTTGCTGTCACTTCCTGCTCTACCTAACGGAAACAGTCACTTTTCACCTCCTCTACATACCACCCAAGCCCAACACCTCCTTCATGGAAGACTTCATGGACTTGGTCACCACCATTTATCTCATACATGACATCTTCTTTGATGACTTCAATATCCCTGGCAACACAGAAAACAAGGCACTGAAAGAAGGTGTGCACTGCCTACTCAACACTCTGAACCCCACACAGCCCAAGAACGACCTAACTCACAAGAAAGGTAGTATCCTCAGCCTAATCATCATCATCCATTCCAGCCTCCATCCGAGGCTCTCCAATTCCGCTTGACTGCCTGGCCATCTGGCTATCCCATTTGACATTAGTCACACCATAGCAGTAAAGCAAACCCATCAGAAACATTGCAAACAAGCCTTAGATCATTCAAGAACTTCCCAGTGGAGGCTCTCACAGAGGACCGCACCAAACCACACTTCCATTGGCTGATTTACCTCTGTTGAACCAGGAATGAGACTCACTCCTTCAAGAACTAAATATGACCCACACAGCCAACATCAACCACCATGCCCCGGTGAAACAACTCACCCTCAGGACTAAACCTTCCACACCCTGGTAAACTCAATAACTCAACTTCAAAAAATGAAGCATCAGAAAACAAGTGAAGAATCACCTTGCTCAAGGAACTTGGTGCTGAACGCAGATGACTGATCACCACTGCCAATGCCAATTACTACCAAAACACCATAGCCAAGTCGAACAATGAAAGCAGAGCCCTCTTCGAAGCTATCAAGCACTGCACCAAACCTCTGCCGGACAAACCAGTACCACACTACATCAAGAAATCCAACACCATTAACTCTTTCTTCATCAGTAAGATCAGCATGATCCACCAACACATGGACACCAACGCTAAAACTGACAGCACAGTACACATTCCATCTTGCAAACCTTTCAAGACACTCGCTGGAGAAGAACTCACTGCCATTCTAGCATCCCTCAAGGCTACATTGTATGCAGCCGACATCCTCACAGCCTCTGTACTCAAGGAACCTCTGACTGAAACACTCCTCCCTTACCTGACAATCATCAACAGCTCCCTTCCCCTTGACCCTCAAGAAAAGACAAATCCTCCTGTTTTTCAAGAAACCAATACAGAAGCCTGACAACCTCAGCAACTACTGCCCCATCACCCATCTTACCATCCCAGGTAAAATCCTTGAGAATGCAGTAGCCCAACATATTGTGACCCACAACATCCTTCATTCCTCCCAATCTGGCTTCAGATCTAGATGCAGCACAGAAATGGCTATGATCAAGGTGATAGACAATGCCCTTAAAATCCTTGACGATGGCCATCCTTGCCTCCTGGTTCTCTTGTACCTCTCAGCAGCATTTCACACAGTAGAACACCAAACATTCACTGACAATCTACATCACCACATGGGGAACAGCAAGACCGTCATCTCCTGGTTTAAATTGTATCTTGCAGATTTACATCAGCTTGCACAAATGGATCCATCTTCTCCCCATGATCTTCAATCTTATCATGGACACACTTGGAACACTCCTCGATCCACATAACATCCACATCCACCAACACGCAGATGATACGTATATCTACCTCCATCGAAGATATCCACAGGCTCAAGGCCTGCCACTCATTGATCTAGTCTTGGATGTTCATTGCTTACCTGAAGCTCAAGCCTTCCAAGACGGAATTCCTACTACTGACCAACAACAGCGGACATCCAGACTTGGCTCTATGCAATGCACCTTGAGGGATTCACACCCCAGCTGGGCACCTGCACCAAGTCCCTTGGGGTTGACACCTCTCCTTCAAACAGAAAATAGCAAGGAAGACACCCACAGCTTGGTACCAACTTTCTCTCCTGCAGAAAATCAAGCCTTTCATCCCAGAAAACAGCTCCAGATTTCCTGTCCAAGCCTTGGTCCTATCTCACCTGGATGGTGGCAATGTTGTTTTCGAAGGCCTTCCAACGACTATCCTGGCTTCCCTGATATGTGTCCTGAATGCCACAGTATGATTCATCAAAGGACTATGCAAATGTGACCACATCACTCCAACCCTTATCAAACTATCCAGGCACCACTGCAAGCTGGTTTCATCTTCAAATCCTGCTGCATACTCTACAAGGCTGTCACTCTGAAGTCCCCAAGCTACCTCACTGTGAAACTCAGCATCTCAGGAAGCATACAACCCACCAGAAGTAAGGACATGGGCAGACTTGAACTCTGCCAGGGCAAGAAGGATAACATCAGAAGACTGGTCTTCCCAGGTGTTAGGACTGATTTTATATACTGTGACCTAGTGGTCAGATATGTAGACGGACAACCTAGTTCAGTGACAAGGACAACTCTGGGAGCTGTAGCTAAACCAGTTCAATGTAGCAAGGCGATTGATCAATGATAAGTCTCAGGAGAAGTGGGCCTGGTTAGGGTTTGGCAATAATTATGCACTGTGAAAAGTCATGGAAGACATGTAGGCAAACAGTTATAAAAATACTTATTTATGTATGGCCATATAACTCTATGAAACATGACTACTGGCATGTAATATTATCACACAGACTAAATAAAACATACATATATACAATCACTGGAGTTGGGCAAAATACATAACACACCCCTGGAAAGGAAGGTAGGTATTAGTATACAGCACTACAGGTACACAGAGCTACAACATTAACTTTTGAAGTTCATCCCTTAATATGTGGTGACTTGTGTGCACAAAAAATCACCAAAGTTCCACACAGTTTTGTGAGATGGGAAAACGATAGTGGCGGGCTACTTGGGTCCAATGAAGAATTCCAAGTGGTAGAGGACAAGTTATTCTAGCTAATAAAAGTGCCCCCACTTTTGGAATGCTTGCACGAGCAAGCATTGGCAAAGAAAACAGTTATAAAAGTTTCTCAAAGTTACCAGACTTTTTATAGGAAGTTAGGGGTTCAGGTAAGTACTATTTCAACTCAACCCCTGTACTCCGATTTTTCTTATAACTTGGCAGGTCTTCTGAACAGGATCCAAGGTCACTTTTCCCACCTTCAGCTACGGTCCTCCATGCACAGAGGTTGCAGGTTCGAGCACTTCTCCAGTTGGCAAGAAATGCTCGTGCAAGGTCTTCAGGTTGGGGCATGCAGAAAAACTCAATGCAAGGCCCTTCTCAGCACAGGACTGGATGCAGAAAAGCTGTTTTGGATGACAGCCACCAATGCACAGTGATACAGCAGGACACATGTGTCATGGTCAGACTTTGCCTCATATCTTCGGTGCCCTTGATGCTGGAACCACGAAAGTTGGCAGAATCGAGTTCTGAAGCACAAGCTGTCGACTGCCAACGTTGCAAGTTTCAACATCGAATGGCAAGGTCTGCAGTACGGTAACCCAAACTCTGAGCTGGGAAGCCACTATTTGATCCAGGGGCACTTCCAAGGGATCTTCTTTGCAGGACTCTGAGCTGACATCGAAAATGGATGTGCCGTCCACTCCAAAGGTTGAAGCTCCTTCACATATCACCTATAAGACAAGGGCTTTTCCAGAACAGAAGCAGAAGTTGGTCACCAGGCCTTCTTCCAACGGGTCCACAGTCTCAAGTCTTGCAGCTGGACAGGATACTTGGCTCCTTCAGGTTTCTTCCTTGATATCTCAAGAACGGGTGTAGGGTTCCTCTTCTTATTCAAAAAGCAGGTAAGAGCCGAAACTCCCACTAGCCAAACAAAAATCTGGCCCACACACACACCCCACGAATGGTCCAATCAAGTCCACTGTTGGCACAGCTCATGCATACCACTCAGACACACTAAAACCAGTTTGCAAATTCAGACCAGACATTCCCACCCCACTTCCTTGCAGCAAACACACATGGCTCTGCAGTAGCCTGCGAACAGCCTCTGCTTTGCTGGGCACTGGAATTTGATAGATCGATTGTCCTGTTCTCACAGGTGAGGTTAGAGAAAAGATGACCAAGGAACAAATTAAAACCCTCATGGCACGGCCATGTTTGAGCACTAGCCACAGTAGATAGTGTAAAGAAAGAGTCAAATACACCTAAAACAAGCACTGCCTCCATGTTGCATATATGTTGGGAAACCAGAAAATTGCAAAATGCCCAGTACCAGTGAGGACGCCTATAGCTCAAAGAATTCTTGAGACAAGGTATCCATTGAGAAAACCCTACATGCATTCTCAAAGAAATAATGATGTTTTGGAAAAAGTCCCGGAAGAAGTGTGAAAATGAATGAGAAAGAAGACTGGTGACATCATATGAAGCTGAATTGGCACACCCAGAAAAGACACAAATGAAGAAGGAATATAGACATTCTGTAGGATCTGAGGATGAGGATGAGTATAAAGTCATTTTACAATTGTACGGATGCTGTAATGCAAGTAGACAAAGTATTCCTGAGGCTGGCTACGTAGTAAATTGATTGCAACAATGTGCCAATGTATATTCATAGGAATGTATAGAATCTGGATGTTCCACAATGCACTTTAAGAAACTTGAACCTCATGAATGGAAAGGGCTTGAAGTGTGGCATAGTTGAAAACAGCTGATGGCGAAGGAGAGTTCAAGAAAGGCTGACTTGTCCAGCATCAAGAGTCAGGGCCACCGTGAGCCTGGTTATCTGTCAAGAAGCTACATGAACGTGAGAAAGAATCAAACTCCTGTTGAGGTGTAATGGAAAAACACTGAAGGTGCCAAGTGTTCAACATTTAATAGTATTTTATGTAACAAAGAGCTTGAAAACCTGGTCTCCAGTCACATGGTCAGATGGAAATAGACTGAGGGTTCAGCTACACCAAAACCAAGAGATAAGACCATGCCACACTCCCTTTTATTCTCAGACACAGTGAGCCTCTAGAAGGCCAAGTTCAAAGCCTTCATTGAATGGCAGACCGCAGGAGTGATGATGGATGGGGGCTAATTGGGTGCAGAGGCATGACCAGGCCGACCCTCCCAGCACCTGGGGTAACAAGCTTGCATGCTGCTAGCAAGTAGAATATTCCTGAAAGGTACAAGCATGCCAACCAATTATGGAGGTCCACGTATGAAGGAGCTCTATAGTTTGTGAAGCCAATAGGGTGTCATGTATTACTATGACACGGAAGATGACTTGCACTTGGGATGGGCTTAGTGGTCCACCTCATCTTAGAGACCCAATCACAACTCCTGTCAGTATAGAACGTATACCTAGATGTTCCCCTTATACCTATCAGATCCCCCAGTAGGTTTTCTTAGTTTGCCACGTAGGATGATATCAGTAGTAAAACATTTTTAGTATAACAATGTTGTTTTTTCATGTGATGCTTTGAGAGAAATCGAGCGAACGTCCGTTGATGTCTGTTGTAACTCCCTATTTTAGATAATTGTTTATAAAACAGTACAATGTTTTGCCAACTTCCTGAGTCGTTCTGATTATTGATGTATGAGTAAGTTCTGCATCCCCATCCATCTCTAAGTATTGTTACCTCATCTTAAAGGGCCCAAGGTCCCGGGGTTCACGTGGTAGCAGAGGTAGGATGGTTAAAGATCCGTCAACCAAGTAGGCTCTTAAGGGTCTCAGATTCTCAGACGTCCTCTGCCATTTTGCTGGAGGACCACAAGTATTCCTGTGGATAGCGGCCAACCTAAAAGTTCTTGCAAGACAATAGACAAAAGTGGGACGGGTCCCTCTTTCAGGAAAACCCCTCCTGGTTTCCACAAGGAGCTGAGCGGACTGAAAGCGACAGTGGCCGGTTGAGGAGGAGACAATCCTGAGGGTCATGAGCTGAAAAGCGAATGGTGAGTAGATTGAGAAAGGTGGCAAAAATAAATGAATTAATAATAATTTGGGAAAGTGATAATGGGAATAAAGTAACGGAGGGTTGGTTGGGTATTTATTGAATGACAAAGAGCATCAAATAAATGTATATGATGAGGAGTATCACAGATAAACCCAGAGTCCAACATTCAAGGAATGTTTAGAAGAAGTTATTTCAAAATCCAAGTGGATAAGTAGATGAAACACAGACAAGCTCTGTGAAAGGAAATAACGTACAATCCTATATGAGTATTTTTAGGGGCAAGAATAGCAGCGAGAAGCGCTGCAAAGAGATACATGTTGAGATACAGGTCTCCTGTCCTGGGGTGTTGCTAGGTCTGGAAAAGATGATGGGATAAGCTAATGTCGGGACTGGCGGGACTGGGGGCTAGCTATAGCCTTTTGGTTGTAGTCCTTGAGCTTCTATCCGGGGCTACAACCAAAAGACCCGGGGCTATAGCCCCCTCAGCCCTCCCCTAGCAACGCCTCTGCTCCTGTCACATGGTCAGATGGAAATAGACTGTTGGTCGAGCTACACCGAAACCAGAAGATAAGACCATGCCGCACTCCCTTTTATTGTCAGGCACAGTAAGCCTCTACAAGGCCGAGTCCCAAGCCTTAATTGAATGGCAGACTGCAAGAGTGATTATGGATGAGGGCTAATTGGGTGGGGAGTCATGACCAGCCAGACCCTCCAAGCACCTTGGGAAACCAGGTTGCGTGCTGCTAGCAAGTGGAATATTCCAGAAAGGTACAAGTGTGCCAACCAATTTATAGGGCCCCTATAGTTTGTGAAGCCAATAGGGTGTTGTGCATTAGCATGACACGAAAGATGACTTGCACTTGGGATGGGCTTAGTGGTCCACCTGATCTTAGAGACCCAATCACAACTCCTGTCAGTATGGAACTTATACCTAGATGTTCCCCTTAAACCTATCACATCCCCTAGTAGGTTTTCTTAGTTTGCCACGTAGGATGATGTCAGTAGTGACACATTTTTAGTATAAGAATGTTGCTGTTTTATGTGATGCTTTGGGAGAAATTGAGTGAACATCCGTTGATGTACGTTGTAACTCCGTGTTTTAGATCATTGTTAATAAAACAGTACTGTGTCTTGCCAACTCCCTGAGTCGGTCTGATTATTGATATATGAGTACGTTCTGCATCCCCATCCATCTCTAAATATTGCTACTTCGTCTTAAAAGACCCCAGGTCCCAGGGTTCAATAGTCAAATGCGGTAAACGTGGTAAGGCTAAATAAAAATATACTAGAAAATAGCAAAAAGTAACTGCTGCCACCAGTTTGTCCCTTAGACACACCTAAAGTAACCATAAATCCTCTTTGTGTTAATATAGGGCAAAACAAAAAAGTGCACCTCATTGTACTGCGTTGTAAGATTCATGGTTCAATGATAAAAAGTTAACACACATGAAAACGATGTAACAAGACTAATGGAACAAATGTTTTCCAGCACTGACAGCCTGAAGCATATGTTAGTTTCCCCATGGCAAATGACCAAATATCATTGTAGTGAAGCTGAAGGTGTCACTGGGCTGCAAAAAGAGCATGTCAAATTAGAAAATAAAAGCAACAAGTTTGGGGGTCCATAAAAATGGAGGGAAAGGTGCTGTAAAGTGTAATTTTACCTAATATCAGTATACGCCTCAAAACTCTGGAACCTCCTCCCCATCAACATATGACTATCGACCTTGCTTCTACAGTTCAGGAAGGAGCTCAAGCTCCCATTCAAGGAATGGCTCGTCCCTAATCCTAGCTCCAAACACCAGGCACTCCCCATCATAGCTGGCACTCGGTGATCTGATCCTCACTGTCTCCTCCCCTGGTTACTTGTTGAACCATTGCTGACAATTGTCCGTCCTTACCTGTTGTATATCCAGTCATTGGTCCTCATTCCGAGTATGGAGGTAGTCATGGTGCTGTTTGCACCATGCTTACCTCCCATACCGGTACCGACTCTGACTTGGTTCAATTGGGAATTACCGGTGTAGTCCGACCTTTGCGGGACTGGTAAATCCCCATTGAAAAATCCATTCCCCATTCCCATTTGAGCCCCCGTAGGGCTCAATGGGAATGGGGAAGTAGCTAATAACGGTACCGCAATTTGCGGTACTGTTATTAGCTCTGAAGTCCCTTAACGGGTCCCGTCCATAACGCCTGGTGAGACCAAGCGTTAAAAGAGGGACCCGCTAAGGGACCTAGGAATAGGGCGCAAATGGTTTACCGGCACCGGTGTCCTTACCGGTACCAGTAATCCCCTTGCGCCCAACTCGGAATGAGGGCCATTGTTTCTTTGCTCCCTAACCTTGTTCTACCGCCTACGTTTGTAAAGCGCTCTGTTGCTTCCCGAAGCTAGATCTGTGCTCAATAAATAAGCTAATAATAATAATATAAAAAGGCAAGTTATTTGTAAGCTTTCATGTTGTACTTCCAGTTTGACTTTGCAATTCCATTATTGTTTTCATCAATTCTATAAGAGGTGTACAAACGTCCCCTCTTGCCCTGCGATGTGAATGACTGTGTGCAAATAAGACTTAAGAAGAACTTGGAGGTTACAATGATGGCAGCAGACAGATCCTGATGGCTGCACCTGGTCCCATTAAGGCATTGACTGTCATTAGATGTCAGCACTAGAACATTGTGGCTGCACTTGGCATATAATGGCAGTGCCTGCAAATGTAAAGTTCTACTGTGACTATGACAGTTAAACAAAATAGTAATTAGCATGAATTACAATAGTGGGGCATTTGCTGCTGTAACTGGCATGCAATGCAGCACCTGGACATGTGTTGGTGTGACTTACTTATATGTCTCCTACAATCAGGGAATGGTTTATCTGGCTAGGATGGGATTGCTTTGCTAACTAACATTTAACATTACCTATGATGGCCGGACCTGGACATGAGATGCTGTATCTTTAAACTGTGACTGTGCCAAGCAAATTAAATATTAACTGGCATAAGCATGCAAGTCTTGGCATACCCTTGAGGCACATAAAGATCATGGGCACCATTACAAGTTTGGGGATGCAGTCAAAAAGTGATGGTAATTCCGTTACCAAAACTTTTGTTTGGGCTAATGGAATTGTACCGCACCACCAAACTACGAGTTTGGATTTAAAGTGGAGGATTTACCTCCAGCATGATGGATAAGGCAGTACTCTCGTTAATATATGATTGGTAAATTAAATACTATTTTGTCTGCTTTCATAGGTGCTTGTCATTTAAACATTCACAATCTTATTGGTATTTCTTTTCATGAATGTCAGTTGCTGTGATGGCCTCAGGGTCACAGGTCATGTAATGATACTTCTTGTGATGTCACAAGGGGAACGGGTTTGGTGTTACAAATTCCTATGATGTCTTTGGGTGAGTGATGTCACTTCCACTACCTCTGGAAAATTGGTAATTTACCTCCCCGTGCTCACAGTAAATATGACAAAATCACCACTCTGTCCTATGGACTAAAAATGGGGATTAACACCACCTTCCCAGCCCTCTTAATCCTGCTGTAAAATCATGGAACCAAGTGGTGCTAAAAGGAATCATATTTGGTGGTAATTCCAATACAAAAGCAAATGAAATAGCGGTATTCACTATAAGGACAATCTTAAATGTATATGGCTTTATTGCTCTTTGAACAATGAATATAAATTAATATTTCATTTCTTCGAATGCCTTTCAACACTTAGGAATATTTTAACAATCCAATATTCAGTGACGTATTTATTACTGGTCAACTCGTTCAAGAATATGCTGAATCAAATAGTGACTTTCAAGTAAGCCTTCAGCAGTGTCTAACTGTTTTATAAGTGGACTACTATAGCCTGACTAGATCTCCTCTTTGCATGAATACATTAGTTTATAGTGCTGCATTGCTAGGAACATCAGAAATGCATGTGGTGAGATATGTTAATCCTGCTGCAACGGACCTAATGCTTAATGCACAAATACAGGGAATGTATCCCTTCTCACACTATTTCTTTATCCAGAGTGATGAATCAACTATTTGTACATATTCTCTGATCAATCTAAAGAGTTTTTTGCAGTCTTTTCTAGTTACGTATTGCTGTTCATGGTGTACTTGATTAAAGTATATATATATATATATATTCAGTAAAAAAACGTTAAATGGACGTTGTGGTTAAGTTGCGCTACTAAAAACCTATGAAATTCAATGAAAAAACTTTGTTAAAGGGACGTTATGGTTCCAAGTAAAACCGGAAAACCCCTGAAATTCGCCAGTTATGGTAAGCTAAGCAACCATAACTCGCGCCACCACCGTACACTGCTAAGACTAACACCCACGACATCAAAGATGACATCACAAATGTCATTGATGACATCACTGATGACATCACATGTCTGTCTCCCTCTTTTTTCCGTTACTGACACATCTAGGCCACATGGTTTTCTTCAGTAACAGTCAGGAACTAAAAATTGTTAACGTACTATATTTGTAGACTTATCCTTCAAGTATGTTCTTACAGTAATTCTCTTAGGGTCCAGTCATATCATATGAAACATATACATAGGGGAAGACACAATCTTGAAAGACAGCAATCCTTTCTGTGCATGAAAATAATCAGTAGAGTTATCAGTACTTTCTGATAGTTCTGTTGTTTTTTTATTACTATACTATACTTTCCCTGTATATGTTCATATTTGTAGACATTGTACTCACACTACTTTCCTTAGGGTCCAGTCATATCATGTGATACATATACATTGGGTAAATAGCAGCTTTGCAACAGAGCAATCATTTATTAGCATAAAGATAATCAGTTAGGTTATGAATTGTTTCTGCTACTACTTCTGCTTTTTTGCTTACTTCACTTTCCCTGTATATACACATATTTGTATGCGTTATTGTGTCTTTGTATTTTGTCTGAAATAATGCAATTATGTAATACGTGGGTTTTATTAGCTACTTATTACATATTTCACAGTACACAAAACTCTAATAAGAAAACATGTATCATTTCATTTTTCAACATATCAACATTATGAATATTAAGGGGTCGATTCATGGAAATAATGTGCGCCGAAAATTCCCGCGCAGAGGTGCCAAAATGTGCGAATCGCAGTGCAAGTGGGTAAATCGCAGTGCAAGTGTGAAAATCGCAGGGAAACCATTCATGGAAGTCCGTGCGCGAGAAAAACATTGGATGTGTGCTAAAAATGTGCGCAGCGCACGCCGGCGCACAGGTCATCCAACAGCGTGTGCCACGACCACTGCGAAATCGCACATAGTGCGGCGCACATCACAAAAGTAGGCGGAACACGGGGCGTAACACTCGGAATGGGGAACAACGCGTGAAAATATGGGTGTCACGGGGGAAGTACAGGAGGCAAGTGCACGGAATGCCCACACGCTCGCCTACAACCCGTATTCATGGAATCGAATAGGGCAAACCAGCGCACGGTCAAAGACGCGCACAGGGCCAAACAAGTACGCCACAAGAAAGCAGGCGGAAGTGCCCCTGCGACTGAAAAAAATGTGCGCCAAAATGTACGCTAACAAAAAGCACCCATATACAGCCATGATGAATGGGCTATACAGTGGCCCTCTAGGACAAATGAGGTGCAAAGGGGTACCAACAAACACGGACACCCGCTGTGTGAAAAATAGCGTGTGCGTGTGTTCCTGGGTGCGCGGGAAGTTCCACACGCGATTGGCCTGGGTACGTGTACTTCGGGGTGCGCGGGAAGTTCCAAATGCGATTAGCCTGGGTACGTGTACTACGGGGTGTGCGGGAGGTTCCACACGCGATTGGCCTGGGTACATGTACTTCGGGGTGCGCGGGAAGTTCCACATGCGATTAACCTGGGCACGTGTACTACGGGGTGCGCGGGAAGTTCCACACGCGATTGGCCTGGGTACGTGTATTCCGAGGTGCGCGGGAAGATTCACATGCGATTTCAGCAGGGTACGTGTATTTCGGTGGTGCCGGGGAATGCTACATGTGATTTGGCCATGTGGGTCCTCCCAGGTGTTCCCCCAGGTGTTCCCTCTACACCCTCCACGGCCCCTGCAGGCAGCCCACACCACAGGGGACTACCCTGCACCCCTGCTCATCTCCCACAGGCAACCCATCCACCATGGCCATGCCCACCAGCCAACCCACATGTCACCTTGCACTACTGATCACCAACACATGTCTCCCAGCACCCCCACCCCCCAGCAGTGCAGGGGCAGCCTCCACCAGGCCCCCACTCATGACCCACTCATGTCTCCCATCACCCCCACCCCACAGCCACCAGGGGCACCCTCCACCAGGCCCCCACTCATGTCTCCCACCGCCCCCACCCCTCAACAGTGCAGGGGCAGCCTCCAGCAGGCCCCCACTCATGTCTTCCACCACCCCCACCCCCCAGCAGTGCAGGGGCAGCCTCCACCAGGCCCCCACACATGTCCCCCTGCACCCCCACCCCCCAGCAGTGCAGGGGCAGCCTCCACCAGGCCCCCACTCATGTCCCACTCATGTCTCCAATCACCCCCACCCCACAGCCACCAGGGGCAGCCTCCACCAGGCCCCCACTCATGTCTCCCACCACCCCCACCCCCCTGCCACCAGGGGCACCCTCCACCAGGCCCCCACTCATGTCTCCCACCACCCCCACCCCCCAGCAGTGCAGGGGCAGCCTCCACCAGGCCCCCACTCATGTCCCACTCATGTCTCCCATCACCCCCACCCCACAGCCACCAGGGGCACCCTCCACCAGGCCCACACTCATGTCCCCCACCACCCCCACCCCCAGCCACCAGGGGCACCCTCCACCAGGCCCCCACTCATGTCTCCCACCACCCTCACCCCCCAGCCACCAGGGGCAGCCTCCACCAGGCCCCCACTCATGCCCAACTCATGTCTCCCTGCACCCCCACCCCCCAGCCACCAGGGTCAGCCTCCACCAGGCCCCCACTCATGTCCAACTCATGTCTCCCACCATCCCCACCCCCCAGCCACCAGGGTCACCCTCCACCAGGCCCCCACTCATGTCTCCCACCACCCCCACCCCCCAGCAGTGCAGGGGCAGCCTCCACCAGGCCCCCACTCATGTCTACCACCACCCCCACCCCCCAGCAGTGCAGGGGCAGCCTCCACCAGGCCCCCACTCATGTCTCCCACCACCCCCATCCCCCAGCAGTGCAGGGGCAGCTTCCACCAGGCCCCCACACATGTCCCCCTGCACTCCCACCCCCAGCAATGCAGGGGCAGCCTCCAACAGGCCCCCACTCATGTTCCCCTGCACCCCCACCCACCAGCAGTGCAGGGGCAGCCTCCACCAGGCCCCCACTCATGTCCCACTCATGTCTCCCAACACCCCACCCCACAGCCACCAGGGGCAGCCTCCACCAGGCCCCCACTCATGTCTCCCACCATCCCCACCCCCCAGCAGTGCAGGGGCAGCCTCCACCAGGCCCCCACTCATGTCTCCCACCCCCACACCCCCCAGCAGTGCAAGGGCAGCCTCCACCAGCTCCCACTCATGTCTCCCACCACCCCCACCCCCCAGCAGTGCAGGGGCAGCCTCCACCAGGCCCCCACACATGTCCCCCTGCACCCCCACCCCCCAGCAGTGCAGGGGCAGCCTCCACCAGGCCCCCACTCATGTCCCCCTGCACCCCCACCCCCCAGCAGTGCAGGGGCAGCCTCCACCAGGCCCCCACTCATGACCCACTCATGTCTCCCATCACCCCCACCCCACAGCCACCAGGGGCAGCCTCCACCAGGCCCCCACTCATGTCTCCCACCACCCCCACCCCCCAGCCACCAGGGGCAGCCTCCACCAGGCCCCCACTCATGCCCAACTCATGTCTCCCTGCACCCCCACCCCCCAGCCACCAGGAGCAACCTCCACCAGGCCCCCACTCATATCCAACTCATGTCTCCCACCATCCCCACCCCCCAGCCACCAGGGTCACCCTCCACCAGATCCCCACTCATGTCCAACTCATGTCTCCCACCACCCCCACCCCCCAGGGGCACCCTCCACCAGGCCCGCACTCATGTCTCCCACCACCCCCACTCCCCAGCAGTGCAGGGGCAGCCTCCACCAGGCCCCCCCTCATGTCTCCCACCACCCCCATCCCCCAGTAGTGCAGGGGCAGCCTCCACCAGGCCCCCACTCATGTCTACCACCACCCCCACCCCCCAGCAGTGCAGGGGCAGCCTCCACCAGGCCCCCACTCATGTCTCCCACCACCCCCACCCCCCAGCAGTGCAGGGGCAGCTTCCACCAGGCCCCCACACATGTCCCCCTGCACTCCCACCCCCAGCAGTGCAGGGGCAGCCTCCACCGGGCCCCCACTCATGTCTCCCACCACCCCCACACCCCAGCAGTGCAGGGGCAGCCTCCACCAGGCCCCCACTCATGTCTCCCACCACCCCCACCCCCCATCAGTGCAGGGGCAGCCTCCACCAGGCCCCCACTCATGTTCCCCTGCACCCCCACCCCCCAGCAGTGCAGGGGCAGCCTCCACCAGGCCCCCACTCATGTCCCACTCATGTCTCCCATCACCCCACCCCACAGCCACCAGGGGCAGCCTCCACCAGACCCCCACTCATGTCTCCCACCACCCCCACCCCCAAGCAGTGCAGGGGCAGCCTCCACCAGGCCCCCACTCATGTCTCCCACCACCCCCATCCCCCAGCAGTGCAGGGGCAGCCTCCACCAGGCCCCCACTCATGTCTACCACCACCCCCACCCCCCAGCAGTGCAGGGGCAGCCTCCACCAGGCCCCCACTCATGTCCAACTCTTGTCTCCCTGCACCCCCACCCCCCAGCCACCAGGGGCAGCCTCCACCAGGCCCCCACTCATGTCTCCCATCACCCCCACCCCCCAGCAGTGCAGGGGCAGCCTCCACCAGGCCCCCACTCATGTTCCCTACCACCCCCACCCCCGGCCACCAGGGGCAGCCTCCACCAGGCCCCCACTCATGTCCCCTATCACCCCCACCCCCCAGCAGTGCAGGGGCAGCCTCCACCAGGCCCCCACTCATGTCTCTCACCACCCCCACCCCCCAGCAGTGCAGGGGCAGCCTCCACCAGGCCCCCACTCATGTTCCCCTGCACCCCCACCCCCCAGCAGTGCAGGGGCAGCCTCCACCAGGCCCCCACTAATGTCCCACTCATGTCTCCCATCACCCCACCCCACAGCCACCAGGGGCAGCCTCCACCAGACCCCCACTCATGTCTCCCACCACCCCCACCCCCAAGCAGTGCAGGGGCAGCCTCCACCAGGCCCCCACTCATGTCTCCCACCACCCCCACCCCCCAGCAGTGCAGGGGCAGCCTCCACCAGGCCCCCACTCATGTCTACCACCACCCCCACCCCCCAGCAGTGCAGGGGCAGCCTCCACCAGGCCCCCACTCATGTCCAACTCATGTCTCCCTGCACCCCACCCCCCAGCCACCAGGGGCAGCCTCCACCAGGCCCCCACTCATGTCTCCCACCACCCCCAACCCCCAGCAGTGCAGGGGCAGCCTCCACCAGGCCGCCACTCAGGTCTCCCACCACCCCTACCCCCCAGCCACCAGGGGCAGCCTCCACCAGGCCCCCACTCATGTCCCCTATCACCCCCACCCCCAGCCACCAGGGGCAGCCTCCACCAGGCCCCCATTCATGTCTCCCACCACCCCCAACCCCCAGCAGTGCAGGGGCACCCTCCACCAGGCCCCACTCATGTCCCCCTGCACCCCGATCCCAGCAGTGCAGGGGCAGCCTCCACCAGGCCCCCACTCATGTCCCCTATCACCCCTGCCCCCCAGCCACCAGGGGCAGCCTCCACCAGGCCCCCACTCATGTCTCCCACCACCCCACCCCCCAGCCACCAGGGGCAGCCTCCACCAGGCCCCCACTCATGTCTCCCATCACCCCCACCCCTCAGCCACCAGGGGCACCCTCCACCAGGCCCCCACTCATGTCTACCACCACCCCCACCCCCCAGCAGTGCAGGGGCAGCCTCCACCAGGCCCCCACTCATGTCCAACTCATGTCTCCCTGCACCCCCACCCCCCAGCCACCAGGGGCAGCCTCCACCAGGCCCCCACTCATGTCTCCCATCACCCCCACCCCCCAGCAGTGCAGGGACAGCCTCCACCAGGCCCCCACTCATGTTCCCCTGCACCCCCACCCACCAGCAGTGCAGGGGCAGCCTCCACCAGGCCCCCACTCATGACCCACTCATGTCTCCCATCACCCCCACCCCACAGCCACCAGGGGCAGCCTCCACCAGGCCCCCACTCATGTCTCCCAACACCCCCACCCCCCAGCCACCAGGGGCACCCTCCACCAGGCCCCCACTCATGTCTCCCACCACCCCCACCCCCCAGCCACCAGGGGCAGCCTCCACCAGGCCCCCACTCATGCCCAACTCATGTCTCCCTGCACCCCCACCCCCCAGCCACCAGGGGCAGCCTCCACCAGGCCCCCACTCATATCCAACTCATGTCTCCCACCATCCCCACCCCCCAGCAACCAGGGTCACCCTCCACCAGGCCCCCACTCATGTCCAACTCATGTCTCCCACCACCCCCACCCCCCAGCCACCAGGGGCACCCTCCACCAGGCCCGCACTCATGTCTCCCACCATCCCCACTCCCCAGTAGTGCAGGGGCAGCCTCCACCAGGCCCCCACTCATGTCTACCACCACCTCCACCCCCCAGCAGTGCAGGGGCAGCCTCCACCAGGCCCCCACTCATGTCTCCCACCACCCCCACCCCCCAGCAGTGCAGGGGCAGCTTCCACCAGGCCCCCACACATGTCCCCCTGCACTCCCACCCCCCAGCAGTGCAGGGGCAGCCTCCACCGGGCCCCCACTCATGTCTCCCACCACCCCCACACCCCAGCAGTGCAGGGGCAGCCTCCACCAGGCCCCCACTCATGTCTCCCACCACCCCCACCCCCTATCAGTGCAGGGGCAGCCTCCACCAGGCCCCCACTCATGTTCCCCGGCACCCCCACCCCCAGCAGTGCAGGGGCAGCCTCCACCAGGCCCCCACTCATGTCCCACTCATGTCTCCCATCACCCCACCCCACAGCCACCAGGGGCAGCCTCCACCAGACCCCCACTCATGTCTCCCACCACCCCCACCCCCAAGCAGTGCAGGGGCAGCCTCCACCAGGCCCCCACTCATGTCTCCCACCACCCCCCCCCCAGCAGTGCAGGGGCAGCCTCCACCAGGCCCCCACTCATGTCTACCACCACCCCCACCCCCCAGCAGTGCAGGGGCAGCCTCCACCAGGCCCCCACTCATGTCCAACTCATGTCTCCCTGCACCCCCACCCCCCAGCCACCAGGGGCAGCCTCCACCAGGCCCCCACTCATGTCTCCCATCACCCCCACCACCCAGCAGTGCAGGGGAAGCCTCCACCAGGCCCCCACTCATGTTCCCTATCACCCCCACGCCCCGGCCATCAGGGGCAGCCTCCACCAGGCCCCCACTCATGTCTCCCACCACCCCCACCCCCCAGCAGTGCAGGGACAGCCTCCACCAGGCCCCCACTCATGTCCCACTCATGTCTCCCATCACCCCCACCCCACAGCCACCAGGGGCACCCTCCACCAGGCCCCCACTCATGTCCCCTATCACCCCCACCCCCCAGCAGTGCAGGGGCAGCCTCCACCAGGCCCCCACTCATGTCTCCCACCACCCCCACCCCCCAGCAGTGCAGGGGCAGCCTCCACCAGGCCCCCACTCATGTTCCCCTGCACCCCCACCCCCCAGCAGTGCAGGGGCAGCCTCCACCAGGCCCCCACTCATGTCCCACTCATGTCTCCCATCACCCCACCCCACAGCCACCAGGGGCAGCCTCCACCAGACCCCCACTCATGTCTCCCACCACCCCCACCCCCAAGCAGTGCAGGGGCAGCCTCCACCAGGCCCCCACTCATGTCTCCCACCACCCCCACCCCCCAGCAGTGCAGGGACAGCCTCCACCAGGCCCCCACTCATGTCTACCACCACCCCCACCCCCCAGCAGTGCAGGGGCAGCCTCCACCAGGCCCCCACTCATGTCCAACTCATGTCTCCCTGCACCCCACCCCTCAGCCACCAGGGGCAGCCTCCACCAGGCCCCCACTCATGTCTCCCATCACCCCCACCCCCCAGCAGTGCAGGGGCAGCCTCCACCAGGCCCCCACTCAGGTCTCCCACCACCCCTACCCCTCAGCCACCAGGGGCAGCCTCCACCAGGCCCCCACTCATGTCCCCTATCACCCACACCCCCAGCCACCAGGGGCAGCCTCCACCAGGCCCCCATTCATGTCTCCCACCACCCCCAACCCCCAGCAGTGCAGGGGCACCCTCCACCAGGCCCCACTCATGTCCCCCTGCACCCCCATCCCAGCAGTGCAGGGGCAGCCTCCACCAGGCCCCCACTCATGTCCCCTATCACCCCCGCCCCCCAGCCACCAGGGGGAGCCTCCACCAGGCCCCCACTCATGTCTCCCACCACCCACACCCCCCAGCCACCAGGGGCAGCCTCCACCAGGCCTCCACTCATGTCTCCCATCACCCCCACCCCTCAGCCACCAGGGGCACCCTCCACCAGGCCCCCACTCATGTCTACCACCACCCCCACCCCCCAGCAGTGCAGGGGCAGCCTCCACCAGGCCCCCACTCATGTCCAACTCATGTCTCCCTGCACCCCCACCCCCCAGCCACCAGGGGCAGCCTCCACCAGGCCCCCACTCATGTCTCCCATCACCCCCACCCCCCAGCAGTGCAGGGACAGCCTCCACCAGGCCCCCACTCATGTTCCCTATCACCCCCACCCCCCAGCCACCAGGGGCAGCCTCCACCAGGCCCCCACTCATGTCTCTCACCACCCCCACCCCCCAGCAGTGCAGGGGCAGCCTCCACCAGGCCCCCACTCATGTCCCACTCATGTCTCCCATCACCCCCACCCCACAGCCACCAGGGGCACCCTCCACCAGGCCTCCACTCATGTCTCACACCACCCCCACCCCCTGCCACCAGGGGCACCCTCCACCAGGCCCCCACTCATGTCTCCCACCACCCACACCCCCCAGCCACCAGGGGCAGCCTCCACCAGGCCCCCACTCATATCTCCCATCACCCCACCCCCCGGCAGTGCAGGGGCAGCCTCCACCAGGCCCCCACTCATGTCTCCCATCACCCCCACCCCCCAGCAGTGCAGGGACAGCCTCCACCAGGCCCCCACTCATGTTCCCTATCACCCCCACCCCCCAGCCACCAGGGGCAGCCTCCACCATGCCCCCACTCATGTCTCTCACCACCCCCACCCCCCAGCAGTGCAGGGGCAGCCTCCACCAGGCCCCCACTCATGTCCCACTCATGTCTCCCATCACCCCCACCCCACAGCCACCAGGGGCACCCTCCACCAGGCCTCCACTCATGTCTCACACCACCCCCACCCCCTGCCACCAGGGGCACCCTCCACCAGGCCCCCACTCATGTCTCCCACCACCCACACCCCCCAGCCACCAGGGGCAGCCTCCACCAGGCCCCCACTCATGTCTCCCATCACCCCACCCCCCGGCAGTGCAGGGGCAGCCTCCACCAGGCCCCTACTCATGTCTCCCACCACCCCCACCCCCCAGCCACCAGGCGCAGCCTCCACCAGGCCCCCACTCATGTCCCCAGCCACCCCCACCACCCAGCCACCAAGGCAGCCTCCACCAGGCCCCCACTCATGTCTCCCATCACCCCCACCCCCTAGCAGTGCAGGGGCAACCTCCACCAGGCCCCCACTCATGTCTCCCACCACCCCACCCCCCAGCAGTGCAGGTGCAGCCTCCACCAGGCCCCCACTCATGTCTCCCACCACCCCCACCCCCCAGCAGTGCAGGGGCAGCTTCCACCAGGCCCCCACACATGTCCCCCTGCACTCCCACCCCCAGCAGTGCAGGGGCAGCCTCCACCGGGCCCCCACTCATGTCTCCCACCACCCCCACACCCCAGCAGTGCAGGGGCAGCCTCCACCAGGCCCCCACTCATGTCTCCCACCACCCCACCCCCCAGCAGTGCAGGTGCAGCCTCCACCAGGCCCCCACTCATGTCTCCCACCACCCCCACCCCCCAGCAGTGCAGGGGCAGCTTCCACCAGGCCCCCACACATGTCCCCCTGCACTCCCACCCCCAGCAGTGCAGGGGCAGCCTCCACCGGGCCCCCACTCATGTCTCCCACCACCCCCACACCCCAGCAGTGCAGGGGCAGCCTCCACCAGGCCCCCACTCATGTCCCACTCATGTCTCCCATCACCCCCACCCCACAGCCACCAGGGGCACCCTCCACCAGGCCTCCACTCATGTCTCACACCACCCCCACCCCCTGCCACCAGGGGCACCCTCCACCAGGCCCCCACTCATGTCTCCCACCACCCACACCCCCCAGCCACCAGGGGCAGCCTCCACCAGGCCCCCACTCATGTCTCCCATCACCCCACCCCCCGGCAGTGCAGGGGCAGCCTCCACCAGGCCCCTACTCATGTCTCCCACCACCCCCACCCCCCAGCCACCAGGCGCAGCCTCCACCAGGCCCCCACTCATGTCCCCAGCCACCCCCACCACCCAGCCACCAAGGCAGCCTCCACCAGGCCCCCACTCATGTCTCCCATCACCCCCACCCCCTAGCAGTGCAGGGGCAACCTCCACCAGGCCCCCACTCATGTCTCCCACCACCCCACCCCCCAGCAGTGCAGGTGCAGCCTCCACCAGGCCCCCACTCATGTCTCCCACCACCCCCACCCCCCAGCAGTGCAGGGGCAGCTTCCACCAGGCCCCCACACATGTCCCCCTGCACTCCCACCCCCAGCAGTGCAGGGGCAGCCTCCACCGGGCCCCCACTCATGTCTCCCACCACCCCCACACCCCAGCAGTGCAGGGGCAGCCTCCACCAGGCCCCCACTCATGTCTCCCACCACCCCCACCCCCCATCAGTGCAGGGGCAGCCTCCACCAGGCCCCCACTCATGTTCCCCTGCACCCCCACCCCCCAGCAGTGCAGGGGCAGCCTGCACCAGGCCCCCACTCATGTCCCACTCATGTCTCCCATCACCCCACCCCACAGCCACCAGGGGCAGCCTCCACCAGACCCCCACTCATGTCTCCCACCACCCCCACCCCCAAGCAGTGCAGGGGGAGCCTCCACCAGGCCCCCACTCATGTCTCCCACCACCCACACCCCCCAGCCACCAGGGGTAGCCTCCACCAGGCCTCCACTCATGTCTCCCATCACCCCCACCCCTCAGCCACCAGGGGCACCCTCCACCAGGCCCCCACTCATGTCTACCACCACCCCCACCCCCAGCAGTGCAGGGGCAGCCTCCACCAGGCCCCCACTCATGTCCAACTCATGTCTCCCTGCACCCCCACCCCCCAGCCACCAGGGGCAGCCTCCACCAGGCCCCCACTCATGTCTCCCATCACCCCCACCCCCCAGCAGTGCAGGGACAGCCTCCACCAGGCCCCCACTCATGTTCCCTATCACCCCCACCCCCCAGCCACCAGGGGCAGCCTCCACCATGCCCCCACTCATGTCTCTCACCACCCCCACCCCCCAGCAGTGCAGGGGCAGCCTCCACCAGGCCCCCACTCATGTCCCACTCATGTCTCCCATCACCCCCACCCCACAGCCACCAGGGGCACCCTCCACCAGGCCTCCACTCATGTCTCACACCACCCCCACCCCCTGCCACCAGGGGCACCCTCCACCAGGCCCCCACTCATGTCTCCCACCACCCACACCCCCCAGCCACCAGGGGCAGCCTCCACCAGGCCCCCACTCATGTCTCCCATCACCCCACCCCCCGGCAGTGCAGGGGCAGCCTCCACCAGGCCCCTACTCATGTCTCCCACCACCCCCACCCCCCAGCCACCAGGGGCAGCCTCCACCAGGCCCCCACTCATGTCCCCAGCCACCCCCACCACCCAGCCACCAAGGCAGCCTCCACCAGGCCCCCACTCATGTCTCCCATCACCCCCACCCCCTAGCAGTGCAGGGGCAACCTCCACCAGGCCCCCACTCATGTCTCCCACCACCCCACCCCCCAGCAGTGCAGGTGCAGCCTCCACCAGGCCCCCACTCATGTCTCCCACCACCCCCACCCCCCAGCAGTGCAGGGGCAGCTTCCACCAGGCCCCCACACATGTCCCCCTGCACTCCCACCCCCCAGCAGTGCAGCGGCAGCCTCCACCAGGCCCCCACTCATGTCCCACTCATGTCTCCCATCACCCCACCCCACAGCCACCAGGGGCAGCCTCCACCAGACCCCCACTCATGTCTCCCACCACCCCCACCCCCAAGCAGTGCAGGGGCAGCCTCCACCAGGCCCCCACTCATGTCTCCCACCACCCCCACCCCCCAGCCACCAGGGGCAGCCTCCACCAGGCCCCCACTCATGCCAAACTCATGTCTCCCTGCACCCCCACCCCCCAGCCACCAGGGGCAACCTCCACCAGGCCCCCACTCATATCCAACTCATGTCTCCCACCATCCCCACCCCCCAGCCACCAGGGTCACCCTCCACCAGATCCCCACTCATGTCCAACTCATGTCTCCCACCACCCCCACCCCCCAGGGGCACCCTCCACCAGGCCCGCACACACTTCTCCCACCACCCCCACTCCCCAGCAGTGCAGGGGCAGCCTCCACCAGGCCCCCCCTCATGTCTCCCACCACCCCCATCCCCCAGTAGTGCAGGGGCAGCCTCCACCAGGCCCCCACTCATGTCTACCACCACCCCCACCCCCCAGCAGTGCAGGGGCAGCCTCCACCAGGCCCCCACTCATGTCTCCCACCACCCCCACCCCCCAGCAGTGCAGGGGCAGCTTCCACCAGGCCCCGACACATGTCCCCCTGCACTCCCACCCCCAGCAGTGCAGGGGCAGCCTCCACCGGGCCCCCACTCATGTCTCCCACCACCCCCACACCCCAGCAGTGCAGGGGCAGCCTCCACCAGGCCCCCACTCATGTCTCCCACCACCCCCACCCCCCATCAGTGCAGGGGCAGCCTCCACCAGGCCCCCACTCATGTTCCCCTGCACCCCCACCCCCCAGCAGTGCAGGGGCAGCCTCCACCAGGCCCCCACTCATGTCCCACTCATGTCTCCCATCACCCCACCCCACAGCCACCAGGGGCAGCCTCCACCAGACCCCCACTCATGTCTCCCACCACCCCCACCCCCAAGCAGTGCAGGGGCAGCCTCCACCAGGCCCCCACTCATGTCTCCCACCACCCCCACCCCCCAGCAGTGCAGGGGCAGCCTCCACCAGGCCCCCACTCATGTCTACCACCACCCCCACCCCCCAGCAGTGCAGGGGCAGCCTCCACCAGGCCCCCACTCATGTCCAACTCTTGTCTCCCTGCACCCCCACCCCCCAGCCACCAGGGGCAGCCTCCACCAGGCCCCCACTCATGTCTCCCATCACCCCCACCCCCCAGCAGTGCAGGGGCAGCCTCCACCAGGCCCCCACTCATGTTCCCTATCACCCCCACCCCCGGCCACCAGGGGCAGCCTCCACCAGGCCCCCACTCATGTCCCCTATCACCCCCACCCCCCAGCAGTGCAGGGGCAGCCTCCACCAGGCCCCCACTCATGTCTCCCACCACCCCCACCCCCCAGCAGTGCAGGGGCAGCCTCCACCAGGCCCCCACTCATGTTCCCCTGCACCCCCACCCCCAGCAGTGCAGGGGCAGCCTCCACCAGGCCCCCACTAATGTCCCACTCATGTCTCCCATCACCCCACCCCACAGCCACCAGGGGCAGCCTCCACCAGACCCCCACTCATGTCTCCCACCACCCCCACCCCCAAGCAGTGCAGGGGCAGCCTCCACCAGGCCCCCACTCATGTCTCCCACCACCCCCACCCCCCAGCAGTGCAGGGGCAGCCTCCACCAGGCCCCCACTCATGTCTACCACCACCCCCACCCCCCAGCAGTGCAGGGGCAGCCTCCACCAGGCCCCCACTCATGTCCAACTCATGTCTCCCTGCACCCCACCCCCCAGCCACCAGGGGCAGCCTCCACCAGGCCCCCACTCATGTCTCCCACCACCCCAACCCCCAGCAGTGCAGGGGCAGCCTCCACCAGGCCGCCACTCAGGTCTCCCACCACCCCTACCCCCCAGCCACCAGGGGCAGCCTCCACCAGGCCCCCACTCATGTCCCCTATCACCCCCACCCCCAGCCACCAGGGGCAGCCTCCACCAGGCCCCCATTCATGTCTCCCACCACCCCCAACCCCCAGCAGTGCAGGGGCACCCTCCACCAGGCCCCACTCATGTCCCCCTGCACCCCGATCCCAGCAGTGCAGGGGCAGCCTCCACCAGGCCCCCACTCATGTCCCCTATCACCCCCGCCCCCCAGCCACCAGGGGCAGCCTCCACCAGGCCCCCACTCATGTCTCCCACCACCCCCACCCCCCAGCCACCAGGGGCAGCCTCCACCAGGCCCCCACTCATGTCTCCCATCACCCCCACCCCTCAGCCACCAGGGGCACCCTCCACCAGGCCCCCACTCATGTCTACCACCACCCCCACCCCCCAGCAGTGCAGGGGCAGCCTCCACCAGGCCCCCACTCATGTCCAACTCATGTCTCCCTGCACCCCCACCCCCCAGCAGTGCAGGGGCAGCCTCCACCAGGCCCCCACTCATGTCTCCCATCACCCCCACCCCCCAGCAGTGCAGGGACAGCCTCCACCAGGCCCCCACTCATGTTCCCCTGCACCCCCACCCACCAGCAGTGCAGGGGCAGCCTCCACCAGGCCCCCACTCATGACCCACTCATGTCTCCCATCACCCCCACCCCACAGCCACCAGGGGCAGCCTCCACCAGGCCCCCACTCATGTCTCCCAACACCCCCACCCCCCAGCCACCAGGGGCACCCTCCACCAGGCCCCCACTCATGTCTCCCACCACCCCCACCCCCCCAGCCACCAGGGGCAGCCTCCACCAGGCCCCCACTCATGCCCAACTCATGTCTCCCTGCACCCCCACCCCCCAGCCACCAGGGGCAGCCTCCACCAGGCCCCCACTCATATCCAACTCATGTCTCCCACCATCCCCACCCCCCAGCAACCAGGGTCACCCTCCACCAGGCCCCCACTCATGTCCCACTCATGTCTCCCATCACCCCCACCCCACAGCCACCAGGGGCACCCTCCACCAGGCCCCCACTCATGTCCCCTATCACCCCCACCCCCCAGCAGTGCAGGGGCAGCCTCCACCAGGCCCCCACTCATGTCTCCCACCACCCCCACCCCCCAGCAGTGCAGGGGCAGCCTCCACCAGGCCCCCACTCATGTTCCCCTGCACCCCCACCCCCCAGCAGTGCAGGGGCAGCCTCCACCAGGCCCCCACTCATGTCCCACTCATGTCTCCCATCACCCCACCCCACAGCCACCAGGGGCAGCCTCCACCAGACCCCCACTCATGTCTCCCACCACCCCCACCCCCAAGCAGTGCAGGGGCAGCCTCCACCAGGCCCCCACTCATGTCTCCCACCACCCCCACCCCCCAGCAGTGCAGGGACAGCCTCCACCAGGCCCCCACTCATGTCTACCACCACCCCCACCCCCCAGCAGTGCAGGGGCAGCCTCCACCAGGCCCCCACTCATGTCCAACTCATGTCTCCCTGCACCCCACCCCTCAGCCACCAGGGGCAGCCTCCACCAGGCCCCCACTCATGTCTCCCATCACCCCCACCCCCCAGCAGTGCAGGGGCAGCCTCCACCAGGCCCCCACTCAGGTCTCCCACCACCCCTACCCCTCAGCCACCAGGGGCAGCCTCCACCAGGCCCCCACTCATGTCCCCTATCACCCACACCCCCAGCCACCAGGGGCAGCCTCCACCAGTCCCCCATTCATGTCTCCCACCACCCCCAACCCCCAGCAGTGCAGGGGCACCCTCCACCAGGCCCCACTCATGTCCCCCTGCACCCCCATCCCAGCAGTGCAGGGGCAGCCTCCACCAGGCCCCCACTCATGTCCCCTATCACCCCCGCCCCCCAGCCACCAGGGGGAGCCTCCACCAGGCCCCCACTCATGTCTCCCACCACCCACACCCCCCAGCCACCAGGGGCAGCCTCCACCAGGCCTCCACTCATGTCTCCCATCACCCCCACCCCTCAGCCACCAGGGGCACCCTCCACCAGGCCCCCACTCATGTCTACCACCACCCCCACCCCCCAGCAGTGCAGGGGCAGCCTCCACCAGGCCCCCACTCATGTCCAACTCATGTCTCCCTGCACCCCCACCCCCCAGCCACCAGGGGCAGCCTCCACCAGGCCCCCACTCATGTCTCCCATCACCCCCACCCCCCAGCAGTGCAGGGACAGCCTCCACCAGGCCCCCACTCATGTTCCCTATCACCCCCACCCCCCAGCCACCAGGGGCAGCCTCCACCAGGCCCCCACTCATGTCTCTCACCACCCCCACCCCCCAGCAGTGCAGGGGCAGCCTCCACCAGGCCCCCACTCATGTCCCACTCATGTCTCCCATCACCCCCACCCCACAGCCACCAGGGGCACCCTCCACCAGGCCTCCACTCATGTCTCACACCACCCCCACCCCCTGCCACCAGGGGCACCCTCCACCAGGCCCCCACTCATGTCTCCCACCACCCACACCCCCCAGCCACCAGGGGCAGCCTCCACCAGGCCCCCACTCATATCTCCCATCACCCCACCCCCCGGCAGTGCAGGGGCAGCCTCCACCAGGCCCCTACTCATGTCTCCCACCACCCCCACCCCCCAGCCACCAGGGGCAGCCTCCACCAGGCCCCCACTCATGTCCCCAGCCACCCCCACCACCCAGCCACCAAGGCAGCCTCCACCAGGCCCCCACTCATGTCTCCCATCACCCCCACCCCCTAGCAGTGCAGGGGCAACCTCCACCAGGCCCCCACTCATGTCTCCCACCACCCCACCCCCCAGCAGTGCAGGTGCAGCCTCCACCAGGCCCCCACTCATGTCTCCCACCACCCCCACCCCCCAGCAGTGCAGGGGCAGCTTCCACCAGGCCCCCACACATGTCCCCCTGCACTCCCACCCCCAGCAGTGCAGGGGCAGCCTCCACCGGGCCCCCACTCATGTCTCCCACCACCCCCACACCCCAGCAGTGCAGGGGCAGCCTCCACCAGGCCCCCACTCATGTCTCCCACCACCCCCACCCCCCATCAGTGCAGGGGCAGCCTCCACCAGGCCCCCACTCATGTTCCCCTGCACCCCCACCCCCCAGCAGTGCAGGGGCAGCCTCCACCAGGCCCCCACTCATGTCCCACTCATGTCTCCCATCACCCCACCCCACAGCCACCAGGGGCAGCCTCCACCAGACCCCCACTCATGTCTCCCACCACCCCCACCCCCAAGCAGTGCAGGGGGAGCCTCCACCAGGCCCCCACTCATGTCTCCCACCACCCACACCCCCCAGCCACCAGGGGTAGCCTCCACCAGGCCTCCACTCATGTCTCCCATCACCCCCACCCCTCAGCCACCAGGGGCACCCTCCACCAGGCCCCCACTCATGTCTACCACCACCCCCACCCCCAGCAGTGCAGGGGCAGCCTCCACCAGGCCCCCACTCATGTCCAACTCATGTCTCCCTGCACCCCCACCCCCCAGCCACCAGGGGCAGCCTCCACCAGGCCCCCACTCATGTCTCCCATCACCCCCACCCCCCAGCAGTGCAGGGACAGCCTCCACCAGGCCCCCACTCATGTTCCCTATCACCCCCACCCCCCAGCCACCAGGGGCAGCCTCCACCATGCCCCCACTCATGTCTCTCACCACCCCCACCCCCCAGCAGTGCAGGGGCAGCCTCCACCAGGCCCCCACTCATGTCCCACTCATGTCTCCCATCACCCCCACCCCACAGCCACCAGGGGCACCCTCCACCAGGCCTCCACTCATGTCTCACACCACCCCCACCCCCTGCCACCAGGGGCACCCTCCACCAGGCCCCCACTCATGTCTCCCACCACCCACACCCCCCAGCCACCAGGGGCAGCCTCCACCAGGCCCCCACTCATGTCTCCCATCACCCCACCCCCCGGCAGTGCAGGGGCAGCCTCCACCAGGCCCCTACTCATGTCTCCCACCACCCCCACCCCCCAGCCACCAGGGGCAGCCTCCACCAGGCCCCCACTCATGTCCCCAGCCACCCCCACCACCCAGCCACCAAGGCAGCCTCCACCAGGCCCCCACTCATGTCTCCCATCACCCCCACCCCCTAGCAGTGCAGGGGCAACCTCCACCAGGCCCCCACTCATGTCTCCCACCACCCCACCCCCCAGCAGTGCAGGTGCAGCCTCCACCAGGCCCCCACTCATGTCTCCCACCACCCCCACCCCCCAGCAGTGCAGGGGCAGCTTCCACCAGGCCCCCACACATGTCCCCCTGCACTCCCACCCCCCAGCAGTGCAGGGGCAGCCTCCACCAGGCCCCCACTCATGTCCCACTCATGTCTCCCATCACCCCACCCCACAGCCACCAGGGGCAGCCTCCACCAGACCCCCACTCATGTCTCCCACCACCCCCACCCCCAAGCAGTGCAGGGGCAGCCTCCACCAGGCCCCCACTCATGTCTCCCACCACCCCCACCCCCCAGCCACCAGGGGCAGCCTCCACCAGGCCCCCACTCATGCCAAACTCATGTCTCCCTGCACCCCCACCCCCCAGCCACCAGGGGCAACCTCCACCAGGCCCCCACTCATATCCAACTCATGTCTCCCACCATCCCCACCCCCCAGCCACCAGGGTCACCCTCCACCAGATCCCCACTCATGTCCAACTCATGTCTCCCACCACCCCCACCCCCCAGGGGCACCCTCCACCAGGCCCGCACACACTTCTCCCACCACCCCCACTCCCCAGCAGTGCAGGGGCAGCCTCCACCAGGCCCCCCCTCATGTCTCCCACCACCCCCATCCCCCAGTAGTGCAGGGGCAGCCTCCACCAGGCCCCCACTCATGTCTACCACCACCCCCACCACCCAGCAGTGCAGGGGCAGCCTCCACCAGGCCCCCACTCATGTCTCCCACCACCCCCACCCCCCAGCAGTGCAGGGGCAGCTTCCACCAGGCCCCGACACATGTCCCCCTGCACTCCCACCCCCAGCAGTGCAGGGGCAGCCTCCACCGGGCCCCCACTCATGTCTCCCACCACCCCCACACCCCAGCAGTGCAGGGGCAGCCTCCACCAGGCCCCCACTCATGTCTCCCACCACCCCCACCCCCCATCAGTGCAGGGGCAGCCTCCACCAGGCCCCCACTCATGTTCCCCTGCACCCCCACCCCCCAGCAGTGCAGGGGCAGCCTCCACCAGGCCCCCACTCATGTCCCACTCATGTCTCCCATCACCCCACCCCACAGCCACCAGGGGCAGCCTCCACCAGACCCCCACTCATGTCTCCCACCACCCCCACCCCCAAGCAGTGCAGGGGCAGCCTCCACCAGGCCCCCACTCATGTCTCCCACCACCCCCACCCCCCAGCAGTGCAGGGGCAGCCTCCACCAGGCCCCCACTCATGTCTACCACCACCCCCACCCCCCAGCAGTGCAGGGGCAGCCTCCACCAGGCCCCCACTCATGTCCAACTCTTGTCTCCCTGCACCCCCACCCCCCAGCCACCAGGGGCAGCCTCCACCAGGCCCCCACTCATGTCTCCCATCACCCCCACCCCCCAGCAGTGCAGGGGCAGCCTCCACCAGGCCCCCACTCATGTTCCCTATCACCCCCACCCCCGGCCACCAGGGGCAGCCTCCACCAGGCCCCCACTCATGTCCCCTATCACCCCCACCCCCCAGCAGTGCAGGGGCAGCCTCCACCAGGCCCCCACTCATGTCTCCCACCACCCCCACCCCCCAGCAGTGCAGGGGCAGCCTCCACCAGGCCCCCACTCATGTTCCCCTGCACCCCCACCCCCAGCAGTGCAGGGGCAGCCTCCACCAGGCCCCCACTAATGTCCCACTCATGTCTCCCATCACCCCACCCCACAGCCACCAGGGGCAGCCTCCACCAGACCCCCACTCATGTCTCCCACCACCCCCACCCCCAAGCAGTGCAGGGGCAGCCTCCACCAGGCCCCCACTCATGTCTCCCACCACCCCCACCCCCCAGCAGTGCAGGGGCAGCCTCCACCAGGCCCCCACTCATGTCTACCACCACCCCCACCCCCCAGCAGTGCAGGGGCAGCCTCCACCAGGCCCCCACTCATGTCCAACTCATGTCTCCCTGCACCCCACCCCCCAGCCACCAGGGGCAGCCTCCACCAGGCCCCCACTCATGTCTCCCACCACCCCAACCCCCAGCAGTGCAGGGGCAGCCTCCACCAGGCCGCCACTCAGGTCTCCCACCACCCCTACCCCCCAGCCACCAGGGGCAGCCTCCACCAGGCCCCCACTCATGTCCCCTATCACCCCCACCCCCAGCCACCAGGGGCAGCCTCCACCAGGCCCCCATTCATGTCTCCCACCACCCCCAACCCCCAGCAGTGCAGGGGCACCCTCCACCAGGCCCCACTCATGTCCCCCTGCACCCCGATCCCAGCAGTGCAGGGGCAGCCTCCACCAGGCCCCCACTCATGTCCCCTATCACCCCCGCCCCCCAGCCACCAGGGGCAGCCTCCACCAGGCCCCCACTCATGTCTCCCACCACCCCCACCCCCCAGCCACCAGGGGCAGCCTCCACCAGGCCCCCACTCATGTCTCCCATCACCCCCACCCCTCAGCCACCAGGGGCACCCTCCACCAGGCCCCCACTCATGTCTACCACCACCCCCACCCCCCAGCAGTGCAGGGGCAGCCTCCACCAGGCCCCCACTCATGTCCAACTCATGTCTCCCTGCACCCCCACCCCCCAGCAGTGCAGGGGCAGCCTCCACCAGGCCCCCACTCATGTCTCCCATCACCCCCACCCCCCAGCAGTGCAGGGACAGCCTCCACCAGGCCCCCACTCATGTTCCCCTGCACCCCCACCCACCAGCAGTGCAGGGGCAGCCTCCACCAGGCCCCCACTCATGACCCACTCATGTCTCCCATCACCCCCACCCCACAGCCACCAGGGGCAGCCTCCACCAGGCCCCCACTCATGTCTCCCAACACCCCCACCCCCCAGCCACCAGGGGCACCCTCCACCAGGCCCCCACTCATGTCTCCCACCACCCCCACCCCCCCAGCCACCAGGGGCAGCCTCCACCAGGCCCCCACTCATGCCCAACTCATGTCTCCCTGCACCCCCACCCCCCAGCCACCAGGGGCAGCCTCCACCAGGCCCCCACTCATATCCAACTCATGTCTCCCACCATCCCCACCCCCCAGCAACCAGGGTCACCCTCCACCAGGCCCCCACTCATGTCCAACTCATGTCTCCCACCACCCCCACCCCCCAGCCACCAGGGGCACCCTCCACCAGGCCCGCACTCATGTCTCCCACCATCCCCACTCCCCAGTAGTGCAGGGGCAGCCTCCACCAGGCCCCCACTCATGTCTACCACCACCCCCACCCCCCAGCAGTGCAGGGGCAGCCTCCACCAGGCCCCCACTCATGTCTCCCACCACCCCCACCCCCCAGCAGTGCAGGGGCAGCTTCCACCAGGCCCCCACACATGTCCCCCTGCACTCCCACCCCCCAGCAGTGCAGGGGCAGCCTCCACCGGGCCCCCACTCATGTCTCCCACCACCCCCACACCCCAGCAGTGCAGGGGCAGCCTCCACCAGGCCCCCACTCATGTCTCCCACCACCCCCACCCCCTATCAGTGCAGGGGCAGCCTCCACCAGGCCCCCACTCATGTTCCCCGGCACCCCCACCCCCAGCAGTGCAGGGGCAGCCTCCACCAGGCCCCCACTCATGTCCCACTCATGTCTCCCATCACCCCACCCCACAGCCACCAGGGGCAGCCTCCACCAGACCCCCACTCATGTCTCCCACCACCCCCACCCCCAAGCAGTGCAGGGGCAGCCTCCACCAGGCCCCCACTCATGTCTCCCACCACCCCACCCCCCAGCAGTGCAGGGGCAGCCTCCACCAGGCCCCCACTCATGTCTACCACCACCCCCACCCCCCAGCAGTGCAGGGGCAGCCTCCACCAGGCCCCCACTCATGTCCAACTCATGTCTCCCTGCACCCCCACCCCCCAGCCACCAGGGGCAGCCTCCACCAGGCCCCCACTCATGTCTCCCATCACCCCCACCCCCCAGCAGTGCAGGGGAAGCCTCCACCAGGCCCCCACTCATGTTCCCTATCACCCCCACGCCCCGGCCATCAGGGGCAGCCTCCACCAGGCCCCCACTCATGTCTCCCACCACCCCCACCCCCCAGCAGTGCAGGGACAGCCTCCACCAGGCCCCCACTCATGTCCCACTCATGTCTCCCATCACCCCCACCCCACAGCCACCAGGGGCACCCTCCACCAGGCCCCCACTCATGTCCCCTATCACCCCCACCCCCCAGCAGTGCAGGGGCAGCCTCCACCAGGCCCCCACTCATGTCTCCCACCACCCCCACCCCCCAGCAGTGCAGGGGCAGCCTCCACCAGGCCCCCACTCATGTTCCCCTGCACCCCCACCCCCCAGCAGTGCAGGGGCAGCCTCCACCAGGCCCCCACTCATGTCCCACTCATGTCTCCCATCACCCCACCCCACAGCCACCAGTGGCAGCCTCCACCAGACCCCCACTCATGTCTCCCACCACCCCCACCCCCAAGCAGTGCAGGGGCAGCCTCCACCAGGCCCCCACTCATGTCTCCCACCACCCCCACCCCCCAGCAGTGCAGGGACAGCCTCCACCAGGCCCCCACTCATGTCTACCACCACCCCCACCCCCCAGCAGTGCAGGGGCAGCCTCCACCAGGCCCCCACTCATGTCCAACTCATGTCTCCCTGCACCCCACCCCCCAGCCACCAGGGGCAGCCTCCACCAGGCCCCCACTCATGTCTCCCATCACCCCCACCCCCCAGCAGTGCAGGGGCAGCCTCCACCAGGCCCCCACTCAGGTCTCCCACCACCCCTACCCCTCAGCCACCAGGGGCAGCCTCCACCAGGCCCCCACTCATGTCCCCTATCACCCACACCCCCAGCCACCAGGGGCAGCCTCCACCAGGCCCCCATTCATGTCTCCCACCACCCCCAACCCCCAGCAGTGCAGGGGCACCCTCCACCAGGCCCCACTCATGTCCCCCTGCACCCCCATCCCAGCAGTGCAGCGGCAGCCTCCACCAAGCCCCCACTCATGTCCCCTATCACCCCCACCCCCCAGCCACCAGGGGGAGCCTCCACCAGGCCCCCACTCATGTCTCCCACCACCCACACCCCCCAGCCACCAGGGGCTGCCTCCACCAGGCCTCCACTCATGTCTCCCATCACCCCCACCCCTCAGCCACCAGGGGCACCCTCCACCAGGCCCCCACTCATGTCTACCACCACCCCCACCCCCCAGCAGTGCAGGGGCAGCCTCCACCAGGCCCCCACTCATGTCCAACTCATGTCTCCCTGCACCCCCACCCCCCAGCCACCAGGGGCAGCCTCCACCAGGCCCCCACTCATGTCTCCCATCACCCCCACCCCCCAGCAGTGCAGGGACAGCCTCCACCAGGCCCCCACTCATGTTCCCTATCACCCCCACCCCCCAGCCACCAGGGGCAGCCTCCACCAGGCCCCCACTCATGTCTCTCACCACCCCCACCCCCCAGCAGTGCAGGGGCAGCCTCCACCAGGCCCCCACTCATGTCCCACTCATGTCTCCCATCACCCCCACCCCACAGCCACCAGGGGCACCCTCCACCAGGCCTCCACTCATGTCTCCCACCACCCCCACCCCCTGCCACCAGGGGCACCCTCCACCAGGCCCCCACTCATGTCTCCCACCACCCACACCCCCCAGCCACCAGGGGCAGCCTCCACCAGGCCCCCACTCATGTCTCCCATCACCCCACCCCCTGGCAGTGCAGGGGCAGCCTCCACCAGGCCCCTACTCATGTCTCCCACCACCCCCACCCCCCAGCCACCAGGGGCAGCCTCCACCAGGCCCCCACTCATGTCCCCAGCCACCCCCACCACCCAGCCACCAAGGCAGCCTCCACCAGGCCCCCACTCATGTCTCCCATCACCCCCACCCCCTAGCAGTGCAGGGGCAACCTGCACCAGGCCCCCACTCATGTCTCCCACCACCCCCACCCCCCAGCCACCAGGGGCAGCCTCCACCAGGCCCCCACTCATGTCCCCAGCCACCCCCACCACCCAGCCACCAAGGCAGCCTCCACCAGGCCCCCACTCATGTCTCCCATCACCCCCACCCCCCAGCAGTGCAGGTGCAGCCTCCACCAGGCCCCCACTCATGTCTCCCACCACCCCCACCCCCCAGCCACCAGGGGCAGCCTCCACCAGGCCCCCACTCATGTCTCCCATCACCGCCACCCCCCAGCAGTGCAGGGGCAGCCTCCACCAGGCCCCCACTGATGTCTCCCACCACCCCCACCCCCCAGCAGTGCAGGGGCAGCCTCCACCAGGCCCCCACTCATGTCTCCCACCACCCCCACCCCCCAGCCACCAGGAGGAGCCTCCACCAGGCCCCCACTCATGTCTCCCATCACCCCCACCCCCAGCAGTGGAGGGGCAGCCTCTACCAGGCCCCCACTCATGTCTCCCACCACCCCCACCCCCAGCAGTGCAGGGGCAGCCTCCACCAGGCCCCCACTCAGGTCTCCCACCACCCCTACCCCCCAGCCACCAGGGGCAGCCTCCACCAGGCCCCCACTCATGTCCCCTATCACCCCCACCCCCAGCCACCAGGGGCAGCCTCCACCAGGCCCCCACTCATGTCTCCCACCACCCCCAACCCCCAGCAGTGCAGGGGCACCCTCCACCAGGCCCCCACTCATGTCCCCCTGCACCCCCACCCCAGCAGTGCAGGGGCAGCCTCCACCAGGCCCCCACTCATGTCCCCTATCACCCCCGCCCCCCAGCCACCAGGGGCAGCCTCCACCAGGCCCCCACTCATGTCTCCCACCACCCCCACCCCCCAGCCACCAGGGGCAGCCTCCACCAGGCCCCCACTCATGTCTCCCATCACCCCCACCCCCCAGCCACCAGGGGCACCCTCCACCAGGCCCCCACTCATGTCTACCACCACCCCCACCTCCCAGCCACCAGGGGCAGCCTCCACCAGGCCCCCACTCATGTCTCCCATCACCCCCACCCCCCAGCAGTCCAGGGACAGCCTCCACCAGGCCCCCACTCATGTTCCCTATCACCCCCACCCCCCAGCCACCAGGGGCAGCCTCCACCAGGCCCCCGCTCATGTCTCTCACCACCCCCACCCCCCAGCAGTGCAGGGGCAGCCTCCACCAGGCCCCCACTCATGTCCCACTCATGTCTCCCATCACCCCCACCCCACAGCCACCAGGGGCAACCTCCACCAGGCCCCCACTCATGTCTCCCACCACCCCCACCCCCCTGCCACCAGGGGCACCCTCCACCAGGCCCCCACTCATGTCTCCCATCACCCCCACCCCCCGTCAGTGCAGGTGCAGCCTCCACCAGGCCCCTACTCATGTCTCCCACCACCCCCACCCCCCAGCCACCAGGGGCAGCCTCCACCAGGCCCCCACTCATGTCCCCCACCACCCCCACCCCCCAGCCACCAAGGCAGCCTCCATCAGGCCCCCACTCATGTCTCCCATCACCCCCACCCCCTAGCAGCGCAGGGGCAGCCTCCACCAGGCCCCCACTCATGTCCTCCACCACCCCCACCCCCCAGCAGTGCAGGGGCAGCCTCCACCAGGCCCCCACTCATGTCTCCCACCACCCCCACCCCCCAGCCACCAGGGGCAGCCTCCACCAGGCCCCCACTCATGTCTCCCATCACCCCCACCCCCCAGCAGTGCAGGGGCAGCCTCCACCAGGCCCCCACTCATGTCTCCCACCACCCCCACCCCCCAGCCACCAGGGGCAGCCTCCACCAGGCCCCCACTCATGTTCCCTATCACCCCCACCCCCCAGCCACCAGGGGCAGCCTCCACCAGGCCCCCACTCATGTCCCCTATCACCCCCCCCCCAGCAGTGCAGGGTAAGCATCCACCAGGCCCCCACTCATGTCCCCTATCACCCCCACCCCCCAGCCCCCAGGGGCAGCCTCCACCAGGCCCCCACTCATGTCCCCCACCACCCCCACCCCCCAGCCACCAGGGGCAGCCTCCACCAGGCCCCCACTCATGTCCCCTATCACCCCCATCCCCCAGCCACCAGGGGCAGCCTCCACCAGGCCCCCACTCATGTCTCCCATTACCCCCACCCCGCAGCAGTGCAGGGGCAGCCTCCACCAGGCCCCCACTCATGTCTCCCACCACCCCCATCCCCCAGCAGTGCAGGGGCAGCCTCCACCAGGCCCCCACTCATGTCTCCCACCACCCCCACCCCCCAGCAGTGCAGGGGCAGCCTCCACCAGGCCCCCACTCATGTCTCCCACCCTCCCTCCCCCCAGCAGTGCAGGGGCAGCCTCCACCAGGCCCCCACACATGTCCCCCTGCACTCCCACCCCCCAGCAGTGCAGGGGCAGCCTCCACCAGGCCCCCACTCATGTCTCCCACCACCCCCACCCCCCAGCAGTGCAGGGGCAGCCTCCACCAGGCCCCCACTCATGTCTCCCACCACCCCCACACCCCAGCAGTGCAGGGGCAGCCTCCACCAGGCCCCCACTCATGTCCCCCTGCACCCCCACCCCCCAGCCGTGCAATTTGCCTGGGTACGTGTACTTCGGGGTACGCGGGAAGTTCCACACACGATTGGCCTGGGTACGTGGACCTCTGGGTGCGCGGGAAGTTCCACACGCGATTGGCCTGGGTACATGTACTTCGGGGTGCGAGGGAAGTCCCACACGCGATTAGCCTGGCTATGTGTGTTTCGGGGTGCGCGGGAATTTCCACACACGATTGGCCTGGGTACGTGGACCTCGGGGTGTGCGGGAAGTTCCACACGTGATTGGCCTGGGTACGTGTACTTCGGGGTGCGAGGGAAGTTCCACACGCGATTAGCCTGGCTACGTGTGTTTCGGGGTGCGCGGGAAGTTCCACACGCGATTGGCCTGGGTACGTGTACTTCGGGGTGCGAGGGAAGTTCCACACGCGATTAGCCTGGCTACGTGTGTTTCGGGGTGCGTGGGAAGTTCCACACGCGATTGGCTTGGGTACATGTACTTCGGGGTGCGAGCGAAGTTCCACACGCGATTAGCCTGGCTACGTGTGTTTGGAGGTGCGCGGGAAGTTCCAGACGCGATTGGCCTGGGTATGTGGACCTCGGGGTGCGCAGGAAGTTCCTCACGCGATTGGCCTGGGTACGTGTACTTCAGGGTGCAAGGGAAGTTCCACACGCGATTGGCCTGGGTACATGTACTTCGGGGTGCGCGGGAAGTTCCACACGCGATTGGCCTGGGTACGTGTACTTCAGGGTGCGCGTGAACTTCCACACGCGACTGGGCCTGTGAGAGTGGGGTACGTGTATTCCAGGGGTGGGCGGGAATATTTACTCGCGACTGGGCCTGGGAGAGCGTGCTACGTGTATTCCTGGGGTGGGCGGGAAGATTCACACGTTCGCCTACGACGTGCCGAAAAATAAATGGTCCAATCCTGAAACACGTACGCCAGCATGAAGCAGGCGTACGTCGACCCGCGCAGCATAAAAGTGCACGCAAACAACAAACAAGCTCAGACGCCAGGATGAATATACCGTTCCTAGCAGCAGTGGCCGTGGGTTACCAAAGGAGGAGGAGGAGGATAGTGAGGGCCCGAATTTTCACTCCCAGAACCAGCCTTTTTGGGATGCCTGATGACCAGGTGTATGGGAGGTACAGGTTTCCACCAAACATAATACTGGACCTGGTCAGTGAGTGGGAGGATGACCTCACATCACCCACCCTGTGCTCCCAAGCACTCAGCCCCCTGGAGAAGGTCCTCAACGTACTGCACTTCTTGGCCACAGGATCTTTTCAGCGGACAAGTGCCATAGTGGGTGGGGTGTCACAGGCCACGCAGTCACGCTGCCTACACCAGGTCTTGAACATCATCACTGCATGCCCATCAGTCCGTAGGCACATATACCTGCCCAGGACACCTGCAGAAAGGCAGGCTGCCACCCTCGATTTCTACGGTGTGGCACAATTTCCAAAAGTGCTAGGTGCCATTGACTGCACCCATGTGGCACTAAGTCCCCCCAGGGCATCTGAGCACATCTATAGGAACCGCAAGCACTGGCATTCCATCAACTTGCAAGTAGTATGTAATGCCAAGGGAATCATCACCTCAGTATATGCCAACTATCCAGGGTCCACCCACGACAGCTTCATTTACCGAATGTCTACCCTAAACCGGGACCTAGAAGCTGGGCGGCATGGCGATACATGGCTGGTTGGTGAGTATGAATGCCACTGCACATGCATGCATGTCAGATGCAGAGTTATGTCACTACCCTACTAATGATACCCATCACCTCCTCACCAGGGGACAGTGCCTACCCTCTGAGCACCCACACGATGACGCCAATTCGGAACCCCATCACGCCTCCAGAGGTAAGATACAACACAGCCCATATTGCAACCCGGGGCATAGTGGAGCGCACATTCGGAGTGCTCAAGTCACGCTTTCGCTCCCTTGACCGTTCTGGCGGGCAGCTGTTATATGCGCCCCCAGTAGTGTGCAGGATCATAGTGGCAGCATGTGTCCTGCACAATGTTGCAACACGCCGGGGCCTGGCTGTGGACATGGTGGTGCCCCCACATCCCCAACCACATGCACGCCTGCTGCGCATGGGAGGGGCGAGGGCACGGGGTGAGGCAGCCCGTACGCAGCTGGTGGCTAATTACTTCACATAGAAATCACACCCCAGTGGAGTGCACACAGCCCTGGCACATACCATCTGATAAGCAATGATGACTCGACCTGTCAATTAAGACGAACAAAGGGACAGTCAACTGTCAGAACCATAGCAGCCTGAGATTGTTCATGTGGAAGTGTCACAATGTGTGCATCCCTACCTACACAAACACCACCAATGCAGTGTCATCAAAAGACACACTTCCATGCTGCAGAAATTAATACCCACTCGCAAAATACTACATGAAAACAGTGCCATGTCACCCAACCCCTCCCCGGCACGGCCACACAACACACCATGGCATGTCATGCAATGTGAGAGGAAACAAATTAATCCCCACAACATGCCCCAAGTGTCACCAGCTACAGTGTCCCTAATGGAAACATGGCCACACATGAAATGCTCACAGTAATGCAGGACCTACAACACACATTACCAAATACTTACCAAGAATACCAATCACCTACACAACCTCCAACCTACCTTAAACATGACAATACAGACTTAAAAATTTGCTAGCCTCACTACCTGATGATGCCAGCCTTCCGAACACTTCAAAGTATACATTGTTAGCACCACGCAAGAGTGTAGGTGCACTGCTTACAACATGGACTCCAGTTCCAAGGTGGACCGCATTGTGAAGACATGAGGGATGGACCTGCAAATTAGGAGGATGAGATGGATGCAGAAGCACATATCAATACACCATGCAGTGTACAATACAACAACAATATGCACTATGAATGCATACACAGTATTGACTACAGACTGCCCACATATCGAATGGGAGTCCAATGTCACCATGTACGTCAATGTCACTTGGGCACACCCTTTGCAAGCCCATGGAAATGGGAAGCAGGAGGGGTGTGTGTCACAAAAACCCAAGCATCTGAACCAAATTCATGACAAGCCTGCATGTGCCCAGCCACAATGCAGTGTATGCCCACGGGAGCCACACAAGGCAAAAAAAAAAAAAAAAAATCAAAAATGGCCATTAATGGGCCCGTCCGGGGGGGGGGAGTGGGGGAGGCCACCCAGGAGGTCCGAGGACAGGGTGCACACCAAAACCCACCTGTGGGGATCTTGCGAAAAAAAAACACCTCCATGGGCTCATGGCCTACACGGCTACCCTATTGTGGGAGAATCACTGCTGTCGCTCTCCTCACCCTCTTCAGCTGAATCAGGAGGTGGTCGCACTATGGGAGGCAGCCCACACAAAGCCCTAGTCTGTTCCTCCATGGCTGCAAGCACGCGGGTGTGGTAGGTCTCGTTCTGGAGGATAAGTGTGCTGAGGTCCCCATGCAACAACTCACGAGATGCCCGGACCTATGCCCTAGTTGCCTGCATCTCAGCTGAAAGCGTACGTGTGAGACGCTCCAGCTGCTGTTCTGTCCTTCTGTTTGTTGAAGCCTCAAGCTCAACAAGAGTCGTCCTGAGGTGAAGGAGTTCCACCCTCAGGGCTTCCCTGTGGCCCTGGGACTCTATGGAAATGGCTTCCTGCAGAGTCGCCAGTGCCGCCCACCTGTCCCTGTCGGACGCCAACATGTCCTCCCTGTGTGACTGGCAGATGGAGTCGGTTGCCTGCTGTAGTCGCTCCATCAGCCTTTCGGGGGGGACAATGGAAGTGGCCACCCTATCCATGACCTGAGCCATCATCTCTGATGATGCTGCCTGTTGGGTTGCCATACCGTATATGGATTGCTCCCATGCGGTATTGCCAGGTGGCTGACGGCCACCACGTCGGCGGGCACCACACCTGTCTGGGGCAAGGCGAACTGCGCCTTGCTGTGCCGGCACTGCCTGTGGCTGCAGGACTGCATCCCCCCTCTGATCTGCTGGCCCAGGAACATGATCAGATGTCGCAGAGTGTGACCCTGCATCCGTAACCACCAAAGGCGTACCTGCCAACACTGACATCTCCATTGAGGGTTCTAACCCTGGTGCAGGTGGGTCGGACAGAACAGAATCCCTCCCAGGAACACTCACCTGCGACGGCACATAGGTCTCATCATCCGAATCGACACCTGAATACAGCTCGGGGGAGGTGCAGCCAGAGACACCCCTTGAGAGCACGACCTGCAGCAGTTGTGGGTTCTCACCCACCTCCACACAACGTCCCTCACTGGTGGTCGGTCGGCCCTCGGACCCCTCCTGGGTCTGCACCATCTCCACAACCCCAGCAGTATCAAGTGCGTCATCCCCTTCAAAGACATAAAAGAAAACAAATGGAATTAGGCATTAGCACTATGGCACACAATTAGGGCTGAGAGTACAGAAACAGTACTTGATTGACACATGTCCCACATGACTAAAACCCTCCCATGCATGCACCGTCACTGCGTGTGAAGGGTAGGCAGATGGCACACATTGATGACACTAAGATGGAAGATGAACACATTTGCTGCATGCTGCCTAGCAGTGGCATCACACATTGGCCAGTGATTGGCAGGTCAAATACACATGCCATCACACAGATGGCATGTACCCTAGCCATGAAGTGAAGAGGGAGAGGAGGTCACCAATTGTTCATTCAGTCCAGTTTGCTAATGAAATCGATTTTTTCATTGACATGGTTCAAATCTTTAACCTGTAGCTGCCAGGCCAAAATGGTCCTATAGCACAGGGACATGTCTAAACAAATCATGTCCAGGAAACAAAGCAGTCCACTGTACCATAGCCATGTCAGACATGTGACAATAGGACTGAGAAATCCCGAGTAAAAGTGGTGGTATGCAAACAATCTGCCTGAATAAACAGAGGTAAATAAGCAACAATGTTGTGACAAGATGACACTCAAAGGGCAACTGGCGTGGTGTTGGGCTGGATGTCTAATGTTGGCAGAAGGGATGCTGCTATACCCAAATGCTGGTGCGCAGAATGTATAGGAAGAGGCACATTGGTGACCTAAACCACTCAGACACACACACCCTCACCTGGCACACAAACAGAAGCCCTCCCACACACACCATGCACATGGATGACACACACATGCATGTGCACTCAACGGACAATGCCTCGTAATCTGCCAGTTCTCCCACGCCTTGGATCTGTTCCTCCGTGACGTAGGTCCCAGCAACCTGCTCATGTGGAGTGAGTTCTATGTCGTCTGCTGGAGACCCACCTCCAGTCACTAGAGTTGCGGCATGACTTGAGGCCAGCTTATTCTTTGCCCTGTGCTTCAGGTCATTCCAGCGCTTGTAGCATTCAGTAGCTGTGCGCCTCACGATTCCAAGGGCACTTATGATGTCCGCAATGGTCTGCCACTGTGCCTGACGTTGTGCAGGTGTGGTCTTGGATCCTGCAACAATCACCATTTCGCGGTCATGTGCGGACACATACTCTACAAGTGCATTCAGTTCGGCCTCATTGAAGCTGGGCTTCCTTGACGGGCCGGACTGTGTAGCCGTGTCTGGGGCATCAGCCTCTACTGGACGAGCACTCTTCCTCTTCCGCTTGGAAGGTGGTGGGGATCCTGAGTGTTCTACACCGCTCTGGACACTAGGGGCAGGAGCCCTGGTGGACTCTGTACTAGGAGTGTGGGATTGCACACACAGTATGGCAGTTGGTGCAGGCATTAGCTCAAGTGTGATGGTGTCAGGGGAAATGTCAGCATGATGGACTTGGACCGACACTGTCCTGGCTGGGTGTGTGAGAGGTGGGTTGGATGGAGCCGCAGCTGCCCCTGCAGCCTCCCCAGCCTGCCTACGCGGGGCAGCAGATGACCTAGCTGCCCCTGATCCACGTGGCCTGATGACACCAACGTTCACCGGCGCACATGGCCTAGACCTGCTGACCTGGAAGTCAGCCATGGAGTCACCCTGTGCCAGGTCTGGTTCCACAGTGGGCTGGTCCAACAAGGGCTGAGCATGGATGATGTCAGCCACGTTAACATCAACCGGGGGGGGGCATGGGTGTCCCTGACTACTCCTCCACACATGGGGGGCGAGGGGCACCCTGCAAGTCACGGCCACATCCCCTACTGGATCCACCACGGCCACCACTTGGGGCTCGGCCACCTTTGCCACCCTTACGGCTTGTTCGCCTCCCAGCCATGGCACTTGTTAGGGAGAATTCTCTGTTTAGGCTGAATTTCCTAACCTAGTGAGTCCCCCAGCAGCTTTGCTGGATTTCTGGAGTTAGTTTTTTTCCATCCTGCCAAGAGTGAGACTCTTTTTCTCCCACTCTTGGACATGAATGTGTGTAATTCCTTTGAATGTCAATGTGTTCTATGGGCTATGGGGTCTTTTACTCCATAGGGTCTCATATGTTTTTTCTATGTGTGTTACACCGCACCCTACATGCCGTAACACTGGGGCATCCTAGCGGACCTCCATCATAGACTCCATACCCGGGGACTGACTACTGTCTCCCCGGGCATGTAAAGTCACCATTGGCTTTACTAGACCTAAATTTACTAACAGAACTTGTACAAACCTTCCTATTGTGGACGTACTAGTAGGGGTAATTCGATTACTCCTGGGTCTGTTATTCGAGGGGGCACTGTCCGGTCCCCCCTCGTCGAGTTTTGGCTGGTGGCAGTGGAAACTACTTGTTATATTCGACCCCGAATATAACCCTATGGGATTCTTCCCATTGTTGGAGATTGATACTTTTTCTCGTTAATCTCTAACATACCATCGGTTTACTTATCTTAAATAAGTCTATCGGATGGTATTTTCTGCCAGAACTCGGTTTTTAAAATTGCGTCTGTGTTCGTCTCTGTGACTCCTAAACCAAAGTTTGAGCCCTTTGTTCCACTTTTGGCGGGCTTCTGTGCAGAGACCCTCCAAAGTGGTGCCATTCTGTCTGGGTTACCACAGGGGTGTGGGAGGGGGTTTAGGCACCCTGGACTGAGTTGCCTTGCCAACTCCGGTCGCACTCTGGTGTGATTGGCCCAAGTGGTGAGCCTCCCCGCTCACCACTTAGCATGTTTTGAGTGACAGCTAGGCTGAATGAATGGGGGTTTTCTGCATAAAAGCAGGGCTTTTGGGACTGGATCTTCAGAAGTCGCCACAGGACCAAAGAATCCGACGAGGGTAAAGCTGAGCCGACCTGCAACGACGACACCTCTGGAGCCCTGCTGAACCGACTCACCACTTCCCGACGACAGAGGAGATCTCCCTGCCGGAGAGTCTCTTCCCCTGACTGGTGGGAACAACCAGTCACCTTTGCTTTTTCTTTGCTCCAGGACGCAGTGGTCGAATTGCCCGTGCAGAGCACCTCGGCAACCGGATAGCCACTACCCCTGTACCGCAACCAAAAGGTGGTGCCTTGTGACGGAGCACTCCGTGGCTGGTCTCTTCCCTGGTGGTGCAACGATCTTCAACTTTCCTTCCACGACGAGATCATCTCTTCTCTTGGCAAAGACCGGACGTGCATCCACCACCAGGAACAACTGCCCCCACCGGAGCTGTCTCTCCACAAACAAGGTACTGTGTCCGCCTGGCTTCCCTTGTTGCCGGATAGAGTGGGGTGTCTTAATCCTCGCCTCTCCATAGGGTCGCCTCCAAGCTTCTTTAACGTTTTGTTCTGAACTGGTCCAATCTGCCTATAACAATCTGCGACACAGACTCGAAGCGCATTTCCACTAAGATACTTTTTGGGACATATCGACTTGCCTCTCTCCGAGTGGGCCTGGCCTCTGAACTTTGGAATCTACAGTGGTTCTTGTCTTCATGTCTTACATCTTTGTTCTTACAAGTATTGGTATCGAGTTGATTTCTTAACCCGCCTTTTCTCTCCCGTCCTAACGAATACTAGAGTGCCATTAAGGTTAAAGCATACACCTCTGTCTCCAGATAAGTGATGCCGTTGAACCTAGACTTGTCGAACTATTGTCAGGGGGATTGATCTTTTTCTGCTAGTAATTGCGATTGAAGTTGTTTTGCCGTATTAGTGCCAGAGTGTTTTCTATAGATGTGTCGTTATGAATAAATACCTTTATATCTTTACACCGAAGCCTTGTTGCGTGTTTGCTTGTCTTACTGTGTAGAATTGCCCTATGTTGTATACTCCACATACTGCCTAACTGTTCTTGAGAGAGGTCTGACTGCTCAGCCACAGCTACCAAGTGAATCTGTGTGGTACAGACTGCTACCAAGAGGGTTTACTGCCAAACACCTGTAGTCCTAAATCTTTTGCAGTGGTCCCAGAGGGAACTGCACAGGTTTCCGCCTAACAGCACTGATGTTATTGTGCGTATGGGAGTCAATGTGAACTATTGTCCTGGGCAATTGGGGGTCAAAGGGGTTGGTACCATATGGTAATCGTACCCTAGTGCTCTAGCAAGGCTGTATGTCACCCCTGGGGAAAGATGACGGGTCACGCAACCACCAGGCACCCCAAAAAAGGGAAGTAAGGTGCATGCAACCCCTCCTAGACCACGTGCGTGGAAAAATAAACCTGCACTACGCTGTGGCACCCAGAAACACAAGAATGAACGTATGCGTGTCACACGCAGCCTAGAATGACCTCTGAAGGGGTACGCGACACACGGGGCAAGCACAGATGTTAAATAGGTGCGCGACTCACCGTCTGCCAGGAACAAAAGCGTGAAAAATATGCACGTGTGCACGTTGGCAACACCCCCGCCAAAAGAAGAATTGTACGCTGTCTGTGGAGACAGGACAACAGTAGAAGGGAACGCTGTTTGAGGAAACAGGCCCAGGAAAAAGAGGAAAAGAGAAAAAGCTGTCAGGTAACAGGGAGTACGAACCGGAAACGCCGTGAAGTAAATCGCGTGTGAACCGACAAGAAGTACAGATTTCACCCACTCGCTCTCCATGAAAAGCACGTACAAGGAAATGGCGTTCTACACGTACCCTTTATACACACGTCACAGACGCGCATACGCGATGAGGCCATTTCCACCAATTACGCGCTTTGACACTCGGACGTGTATCTCTTTTTTTTTACACGCGCCATTCTCTAAGCCCATGCGCGTGACTTCACAGCTGCACATGGGGGCCTTTGGGCCAATGAAATCGCGTATGCGTGCAGACGCGCTTACGCGCTAAGGGCCTTTCCTCGAATTACACGCAGACGTGCAGGACTTTTCACGTGCCAAATCACTCCGTATCAAGCTGGCCACGCGTAAGAACACGGAAGACCACGCTCCTGCCCAGAAAGCCGATTTACTGCCCCCCAGAGCCCCGAGCATGCTCCCACCTGCCATCTGCTGCTGCCTGACTGCCTGCTGCCCACGTTCCCTGCCATTTGCTGCCTGCACATCAGCCAAGGGTGCTGTTGCTGTGACCACCCCTGCTGGAACCGAAGACTCCTGACTGGGATTCCATCGCTCCACAGCCCAGCCCCAGGACCCAGTTGCCCACCCACTCCTACCTCTGGGGTTGTCATGTTGGGCACTGCAACATCTGGCACCACTGACAACCCCCGGCCAGAGAGGCAGAGGGGCACCAGCTTCAGTGCCAGGGAAGTTGGTGTCCTGGTGGAGCAAATCCTGGGGCAGTATGATGCCCTCTACGGAAGTGTGCGCGCCGACAAGGAAGGACGGACTCGGATCTGGACGGACATCGTGACTGCCATCAACGCGGAGGGGGTGGCTGTCCGCGACTTCCAACATGTCAAGAAGCGCTGGGAGGACTTCAGGTCCAGGACCCTGAACAAGGCCCGGTGCCTCTTGAAGGCAGTGGATGCTAAGGGGCACCGGGGCCCTTGTCGGAAAATCAGATGAGGGTCCTGGAACGCATATCCCCAGCGCTCCACGTTCAGGTCCTTGAGAGGCAGACCCGTCTGGAGTCGAGCGGTAAGTGTACATGCATCATGATTGTAAGCTGTGCTTGTGGTGATGTGCCAGTAGTGTGCCGGTTGCACATCTGTTTGTATGGGGCCGAGTATGGGTGGGGGTGTACAGGACCGTGAGGCTGACACATGCGAGCGCTGTCATGTGTGAGACATGGATGGTGCTTGTGTGTGTAGGCTTGCATGCCAAGTGCAGTTGTGTGGGCACACATGTTTGTATGAATGTGTATGTAAGTAGGCATGTTCGTGATGTCACGCATGTATGTTGTTTTCAGCTGCATGTTCAGCACTGTGTACATGTGCATGTGTGTGTATTTGACAAGGGTGCAACAGTGATGCAACATGGATGCATATGACAGCGGGATGTGGAAGCCTGATTGACAGATGTGACATGGATGCCCATCGGAACACTGCGACAGTTGGCTGAGGTGTACACATGCATGCAAGTGTGGTGGTGTGCGTGCATGTGTAGTGCACTCCCTGTGTTGCATGTGATGTCTGGCTCACCTTTGCCTACTCATGCTGTTGTATGTGTATGGATGGTGCTGGCAGTTGCGATGTGGCTGTGGTATGGCTCATGTGTGCATGTAGAAATGACATGTGTGTTGCCAATTGTGATGCCATGTCTGAGGTTTGCCAATGCCACTCATGTGCAACTGTCATGTGTGTATGTGTCCATTGTACAGTGCCCTGATGCCTGTGTTTTAATTCTCCCTGTCTGCAGCGTCAACTGATGAAGAGGGCGGAGAAGGTGCTGTGGAGCACAGCGGCGGGGATCGCACCGCCAGCCGGAGACGCAAGGCCCGGCTCCCCTCCCAGGTTGTGATCTCGTCGGGGAGTGAGGAGTCTGGTGCCGCGTCCAAGGCCGCATCTGCCGGGGGGAGGTCCAAGAGGCAGAGGTCAGAGTTGGACTCCTCGGCAGCAGAAGGGGCAGCTGGGACCCCACAGGGCCCAATGGGGGAAGATGGCACGGAGTCATCCAGGTTGGTGGGGGGTTTGGTGGAGGAGGAGGCCATGCAAGCAACAGAGACGGGGTCTGGAGGTGGGGATTCCACTGGTGCTAGTGGTGCAGTGCAGGACCAGGGACAGGAGGCAGCACAGGTCGCCGCGGAGGTGCCTGTGTGCAATCCTGTCCCTGATCCTGTCACTGCATCATCTTGCACCAGCAGGGATGCCTAAGTCCAGACCCGTTTTCAAACAGGGGATGAGCTCACGACAACTGGCCTTCCTCTGCCTGCGGACGTGGCTATCCGGGTCCGGGTTGAGCCTGTCCTGACTGGTGTGGCGTTGCGTCAACAGGCCATGCGAGGTAACCTGCAGTCTTTTCATGAGGAGACTGCACGTCATCTCAATGGCTCGTTACCGCGTCGGCCTACTGGGACAGGTCACCCAGGCTGGATTCCTCCATTTGATGGGGCTTGCTCAGACCCCCTCCTCAACTGAACCCCCTATGCGCCAGTCGTCCTCCGTGCCATCTTCCCACCGATCAGTCACCTGGGTGCCCTGTGGAGCTGCCTCTGACGGTGCGGCCAGGCTGGTGGAGGAGGCATCCCTGCCACAGTCGGGAGTCGGACATCCAGCAGGGGTGGCCACATCAACAACTGCACCCCAGCCAGCAGAGGATGTGCAGGCAGCAGGAGGCAGTGCACGGGCAGAGGCGCAGCAGCAGCGTGGTGGGAGCCATGATGGCTCGGGGCCTTCGACATCGGAGGGGCAGGCATCGGCTGGAGGGCAGGAGGACCCAGGACGGGACGTGTCTTCCGTGTGGCAGCGGTTGGGCCATGCCAGAGATGCGGAGCGGCAGCGGGCGGAAGAGGCGCGGCTCACGATGCTCAGGGCGGAGAACTCCATGCGGAGGGCCCTGAGGCGTGCCGAGTGCCTCAAGGCAATCCGCAGGGAGTTTGGGGGGAACATGTGGACGGCCCTGCGGACCCTGGGGGCCATGGAGGAGGAGCGCCTCCGGGACATTGAGCAGGAGTTCTATGATGCCCAGGCCCGGAACATCCCGAAGTGAGCCGTCGGACTAGCCCGCTGCCCTTGTAAATAGTTCTGTAGTTAGTGTTAGGTTTCCTTTGGTTTAGCATTTTTTTTGGACCTTTTTTACAATGGGCCAGATTTTTGTATATATTTTTTTTTTTTAGCTAGTGTTATTAGATAGGTTTCATTTCTTCTGTTGGGATCATAGACCCTGGATTGTTTATCTGTATATAGTTGACTTTTGGATTTTAATTTTTTTTTATGATTTCCCCATGGAGCAATGGTTTTCGATTTTAATTTTCCATTGGATTTACTTTTGTGGACTGTGACTTTGGACACCTTTCGTTTGCATTATGATTTTTGGTTTTGCATTATTTCACGTACCTGCTTGGTTTTTTTTAAATCATTTCCATTATTGTTTTTTTATTTTTGGTTCAATTTATGTTGCGTTTAATACATATTTTTCTTCAAACTTCAATGTGTAGTATCATCTCATTGGTTTCATGCATATCATGATATGTGTTTTGACATCCACTGACACCCATTGGGTGTATGTGAGGGACATGTGTTCATTTCCAAACTTGCAATTGTGGTTATATCATGTTTTTGCCATTTCTAAGTGGGTGGATGCAATACTCAGGTGGGTGTTTGGCATTTGGAGGCTGACCATAAGGGCCAGGGATCTAGATTGTGTTGACATGTTGGCTGGGGGACATGAGTGTGGGCCTGGTGGAGGGTGCCCCTGGTGGCTGGGGGGTGGGGGTGGTGGGAGACATGAGTGGGGGCCTGGTGGAGGCTGCCCCTGGTGGCTGGGGGGTGGGGGTGATAGGGGACATGAGTGGGGGCCTGGTGGAGGCTGCCCCTGCACTGCTGGGGGGTGGGGGTGATGGGAGAGATGAGTGGGGGCCTGGTGGAGGCTGCCCCTGGTGGCTGGGGGGTGGTGGTGGTGGGAGACATGAGTGGGGGCCTGGTGGAGGCTGCCCCTGGTGGCTGGGGGGTGGGGTGATAGGGGACATGAGTGGGGGCCTGGTGGAGGGTGCCCCTGGTGGCTGTGGGGTAGGGGTGATGGGAGACATGAGTGGGACATGAGTGGGGGCCTGGTGGAGGCTGCCCCTGCACTGCTGGGGGGTGGGGGTGGTGGGAGACATGAGTGGGACATGAGTGGGGGCCTGGTGGAGGCTGCCCCTGGTGGCTGTGGGGTGGGGGTGATGGGAGACATGAGTGGGACATGAGTGGGGGCCTGGTGGAGGCTGCCCCTGGTGGCTGGGGTGTGGGGGTGATAGGGGACATGAGTGGCGGCCTGGTGGAGGCTGCCCCTGGTGGCTGTGGGTGCAGGGGGACATGCGTTGGTGGGCAGTAGTGCAAGGTGACATGTGGGTTGGCTGGGGGGCATGGCCATGGTGGATGGTGTGCCTGCAGGACATGTGCAGGGTAGGCCCCTGTGGTGTGGGCCACCTGCAGGGGCCGTGGAGGGTGTAGAGGGAACACCTGGGAGGACCCACACGTGCAATTCACGTGTGGTGCTCCCCGTGCACCCCTGTAATACACGTACCCTGATGGAATCGCGTGTGATACTTCCTGCGCACCCCTGAAATACACGTACCCTGCTGCTTTTGCGTGTGATACTTCCCGCGCACCCCTGGAATACACGTACCCTGCTGTTTTTGCGTGTGATACTTCCCGCGCACCCCTGGAATACACGTACCCTGATGGAATCGCGTGTGATACTTCCTGCGCACCCCTGAAATACACGTACCCTGCTGCTTTTGCGTGTGATACTTCCCGCGCACCCCTGGAATACACATACCCTGATGGAAATGCGTGTGATACTTCCCGCGCACCCCTGAAATACACGTACCCTGCTGAATTTGCGTGTGATACTTCCCGCGCACCCCTGAAATACACATACCCTGCTGCTTTTGCATGTGATACTTCCCGTGCACCCCTGGAATACACGTACCCTGCTGTTTTTGCATGTGATACTTCCCGCGCACCCCTGGAATACACGTACCCTGATGGAATCGCTTGTGATACTTCCCGCGCACCCCTGAGATACACGTACCTTGCTGCTTTTGCGTGTGATACTTCCCGCGCACCCCTGAAAAACACGTACCCTGCTGCTTTTGCGTGTGATACTTCCCGCGCACCCCTGGAATAGACGTACCCTGCTGTTTTTGCGTGTGTTACTTCCCACGCACCCCTGATGCACACGTACACAGGACAATCGCGTGTGGAACTTCCCGCGAACCACTGAAATACACGTTCCCCGCTTGGCGTTTGCTGTTTGCCAGCCCTGTGAACTGGTCCAGGGTTAGCGCAGCCCTTTGCGATGATTTGAGGATTTTGAAGGCTTTTCTTTGCGCGAGGGCGTTCTTGGGGGCGTAACTGGCGCTGCTGCAGCCACTCTGCGCCAGGGCTGGTTTCGGATGCTAAAATCCATGAATACGCTGTGCGATGAAAAGGATTTTTTCGCACGCGGCTGGCGCAGTGTATCGCACGGGGACACTGTGCGCCAGCCGCGTGCGCCATTTTTGTGCGAATTTCTATGAATTACCCTGTAATAATCTTCATCATGTATGCTGCACACAATGCCTAGGTTTCTGCATGAGTAGCTTAGTATACTCGATCGAAATTCATAATAGAATGCTATTTATATCAATGCATTGCTTAATGCATAATTAGCTCATGATATTTATTCCAATGATCCTTGACACTTTACTCTCAACATTATAATAAGAATGCCTTATACAGACATTTCATGAAAAGTAAATTCATATGTGATGTCATCATTGATGTCATCAATGACATTTATGATGTCATCTTTGATGTCGTGGGTGTTAGTCTTAGCAGTGCACGTTGGTGGCGCGAGTTATGGTTGCTTAGCTTACCATAACTGGCGAATTTCTGGGGTTTTTCGGTTTTACTTGGAACCATAACGTCCCTTTAACAAAGTTATTTTCATCGAATTTCATAGGTTTTTAGTAGCGCAACTTAACCATAACGTCCCTTTAACAAAGTAATTTTCATTGAATTTCATAGGTTTTTAGTAGCGCAACTTAACCATAACATCCCTTTAACAAAGTTATTTTCATTGAATTTCATAGGTTTTTAGTAGCGCAACTTAACCATAACGTCCCTTTAACAAAGTTTTTTTACTGAATTTCACAGGTTTTTAGTAGCACAACTTAACAATAATAACTATGGGCCTCATTACGACCCAGGCGGTAAGGGGTTTACGGCAGCGTAAACAGCGCCGACCCTTACCGCCTGAGTACGAGGTCCCTTAGCGCCATGGCGGATTTAACACCTGCTTTTAGCAGGTGTTAAAATCCATGGCGCTAAGGCACCATGGAGTTAATTACGCCACCGTAATTTACGGTGGCGTAATTAACGCCTTCCCCACTCCCATTATGCCCTATGGGGCAAAAATGGGAATGGGGAAGGGTAAATGGGGATTGGGGACTTACCGCCCCGCCAAGGTCGGAATGGGGCGGTAAGTCCGCCAACCACCATGGCGTAAACGTAGTTTACGCCATGGTGGTAAAGTCATGGCCCAGGCGGTAACTTACCGCCTGGGTCGTAATGAGGCCCTATGACTTTATGTACAAGTAACATAGGGCCTCATTACAACCTTGGTGCTAAGTGCACCAACTTTACCACCATGGTGTAAACTCCGTTTACACCATGGTGGATGGCGGATTTACCGCCCCATTCCAAGGTGAGTGGGGCGGTAAATCCCCATTTCCCATTTTCCCTTCCCCATTCCCATTTTTGCCCCATAGGGCATAATGGGAGTGGGGAAGGCGCTAATTACGCCGCCGTAAATTACGGCGGCGTAATTAGCACCATGGCAGGTTAGCGCCATGGATTTTAACGCCTGCTAAAAGCAGGCGTTAAAATCAGAATCAGGCGTTAAGGGTTAACGGTGGCGTTAACCCTTAACGCCTGAGTTGTAATGAGGCCCATAGAACATACTGAACCCCCTCTACTGAATTTGATGTCCGCGAACTCTTTTAATGTCCGTGGACAAATGCGGACAACAGCACCACTACCGAAAAAGTCTGGGAGGTATGTTTAATAGTTATATCATAACATATGAACATTTTACAAATTCACAAACAAGCACACATACACATTATATGTAGTAATAAATAAAAATTGTAACCCATATATATAACACACTAACCATTCATTTAAATACAATGGCCCTCATTACGACCCTGGCGGATTTCGCGGTGCAAAATGCATCGCGGAGCATGGCGGAAAGCCGCCGATAGCGCCATGGGGGTTGGCGGATTTACCACCCCATGCCGACCTTGGCGGAGCGGTAAATCCCCAATCCCCATTTTACCCTTCCCCATTCCCATTCTTGCCCCATAGGGTATAATGGGAGTGGGGAAGGAGTTAATTACGCCGCCGTAAAGTACGGCGGCGTAATTAACAACGAGGTCCCTTAGCGCCATGGTTTTCTCCGCCCGGTAAAACCAGGCGGAGAAAACCTCCATGGCGCTAAGGGAACTCGTAGTACGGCGGACGGGTCCGCCGCGATTACCGCTGGCGGTATCCCACTCCGCCAGGGTCGTAATGAGGGCCAATATGTTCTAAAATGGAATATACAAAAAGAAGAAAGATAGTCTTCGAACATGATTACCTCACAGAAACTCCACAACTAAGAGCAACAGCAGATCTACAGACCACTCAGAACACACCTTACCAGAAGCTAGTAAGTGTACTGCATTTTACTCATATATTTGTAAACTTTTCTCACAGAAATGTCTGGTACTCTGGAGTGGCTAGAGGAGCATTTCCCACGTGAGGAAATGTCAGAAGATAGTGAACCTAATGGTAGACACTTTACTATATAAACCAATTAATAAGTATTATTTTATATACATTTAACATATATATATATATATTTTGCACAGACCATACAAAAATTGAAAATACAAAAGAAAAAGCAGTATTGGATAAGACTCTTCAGCACATAGAAGAAAAAATGGACCTATTCATGGCACATTTTCATAATTTAAAAAAAAAACTTTGTGGAGGATCACTTGAAACAAACAACTACATACCATTGTCCCACATGTTCCTGTCCCCACTCACCATATCCCACTCAATTATCCCCAAACCCTCTCCATGAACCAAAACGTTTTGATGAGACTTCCATCCCTTCTTTACCTCATATAAATCCTATTGAAACCCCCAATTCTCCTGTTTTTATTTCAGTTTCTGCCTCACCTTCTCTGTCATACATTTAACATCCATGTAAAATAAAGTAAAATTATTATATTGTGTCCTAATTCATTTCTTGTCTTTTTTTAAAAAGCAGTTCAGGTGTCCGCGGACAGCGCAGGTGTCCGGAATGTCCGTAAAGAAATGAAAATGGGAGCGTCCTAATGACACTATATCTGTCCGTAATGTTTACATGAAAGTTGAAACTGTTCTAAAAACACACGCGGTGTCCTGAAATGTTCGTAAAGAAACAAAATGGGGGTGTCCTGAGGACGCTATGCCTGTCCGTATTGTTCACAGGCAAGTTAATTGTTCTAAGAACACAGGCTGTGTCCTGAAATGTTCGTAAATAAATTAAATGGGGGTGTCCTGAGGACACTATACCTGCCCTTGCTGTTCGTAGACAGGTGGCAACTGTTCTAAGAACACATCAAGTGTCCTGGGATGTTCGTAAATAAACAAAATGGGGGTGTCCTGAGGACGCTATGCCTGTCCGTATTGTTCGCAGGCAAGTTGAAACTGTTCTAAGAAGAAACGCCTGTCTGTAACTGTTCGTTTCACTTGTGACGCACATTTAATCACTTCAGGATCCGAACAGTGTCCGTAGAACACCAACGCGCATGCGCAAAACAGTTTCAGTGCATTTGGTGTCCTGCGGACACCCGCTCCCTTCGCGAACATGTTTGCGAACCTATTATGTGACCGCGCCCACGATGAGCGTATGTTCTGATTGCGAACACTGTTAGTGTCCCCGAACAATTTAAAACTATATTTTCAAGCAATCTACAATATTTTTCAATGAAAACTCACCATAGAACAAGTCCCACATAGTAATCCTGAGTTTCTACATACTTTTTGTGACTTTTTTAACCCTTTTTTCTGTTCGATCTGTCTGCGGACAGCATGCATGTCCGCGAACCGTGCACAAGCACCCCTATAAAAGACCACACCCTAGAGCTCATTGTCATTGTGTTTCTGGCTATCCTACAGAACACAGCGAATTTTGCTGACAATTTGCAGATTTTCATCTCGAAGCTGATGGCTTCTATGGCTCCACTCATGCCACCTGGTGCTGCATCTGCCTCAGCACCACCCCCTCCACCACCACCACCTCCCCAAGTGCCTGAAGAGGGGAACAGGAGTGAGGATGCACAGGAGGATGAAGAGGATGATGAGAATGAGGTAGTGGAAGTCCCTACTACCAGCATTCGGCACAAGTCTTGGGTGTGGCGGTTATTTACCATTCGTGGTAATGGTCCTACGGTGCATGAGAACCAAGTCACCTGCAACGAGTGCAAAATGGTACTCAGCCGCGGGAGGCCTGGTTCATACAGCTTTGGGACAACTACCATGAAGCGACACCTAAGGTCATTCCACATTGGGGCCATTTTCAAGGTTGTACCTTGCGAGGAGCGTAGCAGGTTAACTTCCTCTACTTCATCCTCCGTTTCTGATCCTGCCACCACAAGGAACACTCCTGTGGGACAGCGTATTCCTCAAGCTGCCTCACAGGCCATATGCAATACTGATGACCCTTACCTTTCGAGGGTCACAGTTGTGTGTATGTACTGCAACGCAGTACTGTGCAGGGGGAGAGAGACTTCGTAGTCCTTTTGAGGCTATCGTCTCAGAGCACGAGAAGATCTGCTCACTACCCAAGTAAAGCCCACTCTACATCTTCCTCTCTCAACTCGGCCTTTCTTATACCCGTGGTTGGTGTCCCCCCTTACCCTCCTTTCCCCTCCTCTCCTAGTGTGTCCTGTATAAAAAACCAAAAAAAATATAAAACAACAAAAATAAAAAAAAGGCTCTTTTCAAAACCGCCTTTCACAGTTAAAAAATAGAAGGGAAAATAAATGAAGCAGGGCCCTGTGTATTTTTTAGAAGTCCGCGGACAGTCCGCGAACATCTAAAATTTTGGAGTTCTGCCCTATCATAACCATTGCAGTTTTATCTGGGAGGAAGTGGTGGATCTGAAAAGAGCTTTTTGGTGGTGTTTGTTTGTGTTTGAAAAATTTGAAATGCTCAACACGTACTACAAAATGGATGCTGTAATTCCAAAAAAGGTTGCAATGCATTTTGTACATTTCTCAGAAAAATCTGATTGCCAGCATAAGTAAGATGGAGTCCATCTCTGCGAAAAATGTATGTACTACGAAACATAATATTTTCATTGTGAAAAGAGGACATGCCAAAATCTCTTAGAAAGGCACAAACAGCCTTATTAACATTGCGCCTTGCTTTCTCCATTTGTGGACCAAATGAAGAAGAACGAAGCCACATTTGTCTCTGCGCAATCCGTGAAAAAATTACTTGAGATTTTGGAAACATGTACTTGACCTTCCCAAGTCCTTCTTTCATTGCAAATTGCACAGACATTCCAGACACATGTCCTAAACTGTTCCCTCCACAATGAATTACAATTATGTCTGGATGTTGCTCTGTCTCCAAAGAAGCACAGAGAGGTAGCAAGTCCAACCACTTCATTCCACATACCCCAAGCCAGTGCACTTCCACATGTGGGAATCCAAGATCTACAGCTACTCCACAGCTTTCTGCAAGGACCTTCAAACAATCTCTCCACGAGTCTCCGAAAATCCAAACAATTTGTTTTCTGAAACACACAGCCATAGCTATCTGTTCTTCTCTCAGCAAAAAGAGTATCTGAGAAACTCTCTCCTGGCACAACACACCCACTAAACTTTCAGGACCAATCCCTTTCTCTGCTCATTCTCATTTGCATGTCTCTCCAACCCAAAATCCCCAGATGTAACACCCGATGTCCGCCGACTACCGCCATGTCCGCGTACATATCGTAACATGCACAGTCCTTCTACCATTTCCATTTCACTTTCTGTGCCATTCTCTCATTGGATATAGCTAAGGAGTCATATGAACATCCACCAATCACATCCAAGACCTCTACATCTAACTGCATCATCATAGATCAGCACTTCAAATGTACTGTTAATCTCTCTGAGTACAAGTGTCATATCATTGGAAAGCACCGTCTACCAGAAATACTGTACAAGTCTCCAAGATTTCTACTTGCAGCTGCATGCATATCCATATGCATGAACGCAAACTACAGGTATGCATATTTTCTGTATAGTACATGTACAATTCTTATAGATTCATATAAACAGATTAACTGACTTTTAGCTTGTATATTCTATAAAATGAATTTACTGTCATTTTTTCCATCACCTAAAATCAACTGTCACTTCCAAACCTATCTGCTATTTAATTTCTTTTTACACACACATTTTCAAAGCATGTTGAACTAACATATTTAAAGTACAATATGAAGAGTTAACATACTCAAACAAAATTGCATGCACACAGTATCTTCAAATATCAAACAACAATACTTGTACAAAAACATAAAAATGTATTTACTTATATTTATATAGTGCGCAAGCCGCCCATGGCATTGAGGCGCTGTTACCTACAAGAGCTTAGTTACAGAAATAGAAGTATTCAGTGCTACATTATGAATTCCACAACGCATAGAAATTATATTTTGGTTGGTTAGTTAGTCATTACAATACAGTTTATGCATTAAGAACATATGATATGTATTCAACGTGTGCAACGCATCTTATGTGAATAACATAGTTTTAATGATTTTGAGGAAGGAGCTGAGGGTCAATGTCAATTAAAAAAATCAATGTCTAAATTAAAAACAGTGCTATATACAAACAAAATTACTAATTTGTTTCCTTTACAATTGCAGTGAAGACCATTCGCCTGAAAAGAAGCAGCCAAATTTGAAGTACAAAGAACAACTAAGAAGAAACCTGCTTATTTCAGAAAAAAAGTACCGCCATATTATTTGTACTATTATTCAAACACACTGTAAGGTTAATTCATGCTATTTCTGTGCCTAAAAATAGAGATTGTGCACCATTCTGTCTACAAATCCCCATTTCTTAAACAGAGATTTACAGGCAGAAGGCGCATAAATTCCTATTTTTCGACACACAAATAACCCAACTCAGCCCCTAGAATTTTGATATTATAGAACCAACTGTTTTAACTGTATACCATTATATTTACTATTTGTACTTCTCCACACCACTAGCTTACTTTCTACTGTCATCTGAACCCCAATTTAGTAGCAAATAAATTCAAGAATACCCATCCCAACTAGTCGTAGTTGCCCAATGCACAATCACACACCATTACATACCTCTTTATCATCTTACTCAGATACTCATGCACAGAGCAAACATACATTAAGAACACCCCAACCCATACCTTCTTTATTTTTTTCAACAGACCCTAAAGAATGCCTACCAAAAATCAAGTCGTAGAAAGCAACGGAGAAGCAGAGCAAATGAAAATAGAAGTGTCCCAAACAAGCATCCATCTCTAGCAGAATTTGTAAAAAAAAGTTAAAAATAAAACAGCTAATACAGTCATTTAGCGAAACAAAACAAGCTTCAACTACAGAAACATTGCCTCCTCTATCAAAATGTAAAACGAACCACAAAACAATTAACACAAAATCAGCTACCACTACAGATAAAACTGCTCCTATAAATCTTGATATATTGCGAAGTAAGAATACCAAAAAAGTATTTTAGCAAAAATGTTCCATCAGAGAGTCCTTCAAAATCTTATAAAAACAGGAGAGAAATCAAGCTCAACCCTTGAAACCTATCGTAGGAAATTAATTTTAGAAGCGTTGATAGACAGTGTAATCCTTCTCAAAAGAAAGTTATTTATTTTAGTGTTAAACAAAATGAAACCACTAACAAAACTAATGACTAAATTACAAAAAATACTTTTCAATAAATGAAATGTCAACAGAAATAACTTCTTAAGTATCTGTGGAGGTGAATGGAGTCACACTACAAGCACAGAACCATACTTTAATGAAGAAGCATACAAACAAAAGCAAACAAATCGAATTGCCATACAGAGCAGTGGACGAGGTTATGAAAAAGTTAATAATACCATAACGGAACAAGAAATACTGCTTACAAAAATATCCCCAGAAAACTTAGAATTACCTCTACATTCAATTGAATCAGAACGTCTAGTATACAAATGGCCATGCACGTCAATGTGTAACATTCCCAAAAAATCTTTCAAGTCTTTATGCCAATTCCTCAATCAAAATGTGAAAGGGAAAGACAAAATCAAAATTAAACTACTGCAAAATATGGATACCTGTCCAGTGCGCAAGTACACAGGACTACAAGGACATTCTTTGGCCTGCATTTCAGGACCTACTTGCAAAACCACCTTCCATTATATCAAAATGATATCAACACATCATTCAACTATAAGAAATCTAGTCTACAAACTGTGCTATGCTAAAAGTCCTGCTTTAGCACTAGCAAATTTAAATAACATTCTTCTACATGGTACAGCAAAAGACCTACTTGAAGAAATCGACTATATCCAGAAAAAGTATTTTGGAAGTGAACGCCACTTACAGAATGAAATAGCTTTAAAGCAAATTAGCAACAATTCTATGCATGGCAACCTTCTACTACACACATACAAAAAAGAAATACTGAAATTCAAAAGTACATCTGCTGAAGTACCAAACCATGTGTGTGTATGTTGCCATAGAACTTTTATAAAAGTAACACAAAAACTGTAGACCTAACATACAAAATAGAAGACAATGAAGATTCTAAATGGTTTGAATTAGCTTGCTACCTTATAGCAGAAAACAAATACGAAATAACTGCCCCCCTTAATACTTTGCAGTTACTGCACTACAAAACTTGACAACAACCAAACTCCGTCACGTGCTATCACAAAAAATTTGGAATTATTTTAACTACCAAAACCCCTACAACAACTCAATTTATATGAGAGCATCATAATTCAAACAGTGCACCAATTTCAAGCAATAATACGCCTTCATCCAAATACAGCAAAATTACCTCCCTCTGAATTAGTGAAAGGTATTCGGGGAAAAGTAGTGTATTTACCATTAGATCTAAAAGAAAATGTGCACACTCTAGGAGTGCAACGTCCAATGGAGCAATCTTGAATTATCTTAGTAAATGGTGTACCTACGAAAGACAAAAGAAATTGGCAACAACTGGTAGATTTACATAAAGTTAGACATGCCTTGCAATATCTATAAGACAATAATGAATACTACAAAGAAATTAATATTGAACAAAACTTGAAGGATACCACTGAAATAATTCAAGAGACACAAGAAGCTGGTCAATTCGAGCCCCTAGATCCTGCTACAATATCCAATACTTCAGACCATTATACAATTCAACCATTGCACTCGAATGACACCATCGAAGATGCACTAGAAACGTACCAAATGCATCAAACAAAAGGATCACCAACCAGCATATGGGAAAAAAGTATAGAAGCACATCCTTTTCCTCTACTCTTTCCTACTGGCAAAGGAGGAAGGTACAATGATAGACCTATTCAAATTACAGCATCCGAATACCGCTCATTACGGATGTATTCTGAAGATCCCAGATTAAGACAAAATGTGGAATACATATTCCACCTACTCTTTGAAAGTGAACTAGCAACTTTATGTTACGGAGTTGCACACACATTAAAATCAGGATCCCACTTTCAAAATATGTCAGCTACACAATTATTACAAAAAGTGCAACAAAAAGATGAGGTTTTACAATCAAATATTACAAATCTATTAGCAAATATGCGTGGTACTAAAGAGTACTGGTTTAGACGTCATGGAGATGTACGTTGTATGATAAGAAACCTTGGCCCACCCACTTGGTTTGTTACATTAAGTTGTGCAGAATATGCATGGGAAGATTTACATGATTTCCCACGCATATCAAACAAAAACAAAACAAACATAGATATACTAACACCTAGAGAACTTTGTTCTCTAGATTCTGTTAATGTTTCAAGATATTTTCACCATCGCTTCATTGCTATGCTACACTTTATTTGTAATAAAACTGCTCCTCCCCTCGGAGAAGTGCAACACTTCTTTTGGAGAAAAGAATACCAAGCCAGAGGAGCTTCACATATCCACATGCTTTTATGGATTAAAGATGCTCCTAAATTTGGTCAAGAAAGTGATGCCAATGTTTCACAGTTTATTGAAAAATATGTCACTTGTGAAATTCCATCAGAAGCAACAAATAGTGATCTTCATGCACAAATTTTACAATTTCAAAGACACAAATGTTGCAAATATTGTCGTCGCAAATGCAAAAACAAAGCAAAATACTACACCAAATGCCGCTTTGGTTTCCCTAGACCGGTTACAAAAACAGGTCAATTGAACAACTTCATGTCTTCAGTTAGACATCGGGGGTCATTCCGAGGTTGGAGCTAAGTTCCAAACCATGCCGGTAACACTTTACCGGCATGGCTTTCCGCTCCATGCCATTCCGACCCCTCAGACCGTAAATTACGGCACCGTAAAATACCGTGCCGTAATTTACGGTCTATGGTAGCGTGCGCGACCCTCCATGCCGTAATTTACGGCATGACGTTAACCGGAGCTGATTCCAAGTAAGGACCACACTTAAATTACGGCATCCCCAAGGCCGTAAAGTACCTTACCGGCATGGAGTACATACAGGCATCTCAGAGAAGGAGCAAAGAACCCTGAGCAGTGGTCCCTAGACCCACAGGTGCACACAATCAGCACAGGTGGACTCAATGCAGTCTGACACAGCCCAAAAGGAGCCCACCCACCCACCACACCCCCTCCCACACCAAGAAGACACCAATTGTAGCAGCATTACCGGAGCCGGAGGCCCTGCATGCAAGGCAGCAACCACAACAACAGCAACAACAACCACCACAGCCACCACCTCAGAGGATACACAGGAGGAGAAGGAGGGTGCGACAGGCCCGGCATGCCCCATCGGCGCAGCCACCATTACCACGCCGGCAGCCCCAATCACTCGCATCAGGGCCTCACCCTTCAACCTCACACCAGAGCAGACACCCTCACCACCATAGTGGACCTGACACATGACGACATAGTGAGCCTCATAGAAATACACACTGCAAAACCCCCTGTACTCAAGGTAGTGTCTGCACCCAACTTCCTTGCCACAGGCACATAGCAGCATACAGTGGGGCACATGCATGGCATACCACAGGCCATATTTCCACAGATACTCAACCAAATGCCGGATGCTCTCCTGAAACACACAAGGGACTACACATCCCTACCCAGGACACCCCAGGAGATATTGGATACATAAGTTGCCTACCATGCACTGGCAGGCATGCCAAATAGCATAGGTGTCCTCGACTGCACCCACGTGGAATTGAACTGCACATATGCAATGGTGGTGGCGTATCGCAACTGCAAACAATACCACTCCATTGAAGTCCAGATGGTATGAAATGCCATTAAAGACATCACACATTGCGGTGCCCAATACCCCCGATCAAGACATGGACCCCTGGTCCTGCGCAAACCCACGCTACCACGCTAGATGGAGCAACATGCTGGACAACGTGCCTGGCTGCCTGGTGAGTCACCTGATTGGGCCATGGCAGCGCATTGGTGCCATGATTGAGGTGGATGCATACCCCAACTTGGTGGGAAAGGGGAGGGGGGTGCACACTACACCTGCGAGGGAATGTCAACGCCAGTGCACGATGTGCACCCCACAGAACACAGTGCCCCAAGGCAATCAACATGGCAAATGACTGCCTAACCTCACAGCGATGCCAGAATGTAAAAAACACAACATTACTCATCCGACAGGTAACCTGGCCTAATACCACAACACAAGCACCACTCATCTGCGGACCACACACACCGTAAGGGCATCCAGCACCATGCACTGCATATGCACTATCTCGCAGCCTCCTGCATCCCACCACACAAGACAGACGTCCCCGGGAGTGCATAGAAGTGAGCCCAACAGGAATACCTCAGCGTGTCCCTGGTTCCGCACACCCATAGCAGTGGTGCAAGTCACCATGGTACTGATCAGTGCAGCAAGACAAGTATGCTACTGACTACAGTCAACACCCCCTGCCACAAATTCACGCAGAACCCAACAGATCAATGATTTCAGGCCAACACTGCTGCACGCATATACGGTGCATGTGCAACAAGATGTGGGTGCACGCCATGATCCATCTGGAATAAGCTACCCCCTCCATCATTCCATGGCACAGGACACATAGCCGGGCCATGGATGGGGTTGATGCAACCAGGGACATGTGTGTATGGCCAGGTATCACCAGCTGCCATGCAAGACCGCTACAGTTCCCCACCATCAATGTACAAACACTTACCTTCATCCCCCTTCAATGCAGGTGATGGTGGCGATCCTTGGAAGCCGTGGCTCATGACCGCTATCCGCAACCCACAGAACAGGCATGAGGAGAACTACAAACGAGCCCATACCCGTACACGGGTGGCCATAGAGCAGACATTTGGCCTGTTGAAGGCAACATTTTGTTGCCACAGCCGTTCGGGTGGAGCACTTATCAACAGCCACGTGAAGGTTGTCAGGATCACCATGGCATGTGTAAAGCTGCACAATACGTGCATCCGTCGGAACGTGCCACTGCACCCTGACCTGGAACTGCTACCACCAGATGATGATGAGGGGGTGGAGTAAGATTTGGCAGGACAGCATCACGGTGCAGATGCACAGGAGGGATGTGCCGTGTGGCAATCATTGATTGGACAATATTACTGACACTCAAGCCAGCTGAGGGTGTCAGGATGACAGGGCATCGGGCACTGGTTGTGGGGATACATGTACACCATGTACTGTGAGTCATTAGAAGACATATGCACATTGAACAATGTCCACTCTGATATTTGTATGCACAACCAGTGTATTGTATTAATAGGTTCCAAAGTGAACAACACCACCACCACCCTCACCCCCCTCCCCCCAACTCCCATACAAACCCTCACCCCCCCAACTCCCATACACACCCTCACCCCCCCCAACTCCCATACACACCCTCACCCCCCTTCCCCCTACTCCCATACACACCCTCACCCCCCTCCCCCAAACTCCGCAACACTAGTTCCGTGTAGCACAATGAGTCCACAGGTGCCAGCATTGCCTATTCATCTGAAGTGGGAGAATGGAAGACCAGGCTCCCGTCCTTCACCTCTCGCGCTTGGCCTAAAGGGTCACGACCCAGACACCCGCCACGAGAAGAGTTTGTCCATTTACCAGACGACCAGATACCCTGGTACAGGAACATACGGATGTGTCCATCTGCCTGCCCAGCAGCCCGCACTGGCCATGCCGACACCTGCGGCACGGACCAACTAGACTAAAATCTACACGTCGTTAGAGATGCCAGGACGACCTAGACAACGGTAAGCACACCTGTGCAAATATACACACTGGACATTCCAGCACCAATCTACACGAAGAATATACTCAGTGCTATGACGTAGGCGACAGGCATACTCACGGACGTGCATCTTTATTATTTTTTACATAGGCTTTCAAAATGCAGAAACGCAAGACGCGTCATGAACTCATCTACAAAGCTTGCTCACGCTTCTCTTAAAACCAGTTGCCACCATGAGAAATATAATGAAGACACGATACTGGTCATGGAACTATATGGTACTGTAACCTAAAGCACCTGTGCACCAGACGGACCCACTTATACACCAGGCCTAAGTAGGCCGCAAGCAAGAGCTCCCGTGGACATTAACAAAACAAGAGTCAGGTTGCTGATCCTGCAGAATGAGCCCGGCGAAGCAACCAGCCAAGGTCGCAATGTTGCAAACCCACATTCCAAGAGCAAATCATCAAGGGCACGATGTTGCAACCTTGCACTCCGCGCACCAACGTTAAAGTCACACCTGCAAATTAAACCAGACACACAGTGGAAAAACAATATTAATTGTGCAGAATTCTGCCTAAAACACGGTCCCACCTCACATGACCAAGCCGAACCTGACGAGATGCCAAGCCCAGGAGAAAAGAGGCGTCTGGATCCCTCGTTACGAGACACAGGCAGATACACTTGAAAGGCTCAATGGACATTTGCGACAGTGGGAGCGGTCAGCCTTCCAGCTATGAATAAATCCTCACATTGTCTGCACGTACCCATAATGAAACATTGTTGCAAATTGCAGGTACACCAAGAGCTGGGAAAAGCGGTGGTCCCAGGCTGGGAAGCTCACGGGCGCACCAATCAGAACATGGGGCTCTTATCACTGACGCCAGTAATATTACCCAATCATTAGGAGTCTTCATGTAACAATTCTCATGTATCTAATTGTAGGGACAACCCAGATATATCACCTGACTAACCTTCATCCACTCATATTATTCTCTATACGTGTGCTATACTAACCCTACCACTCGAGCAACCAATTAAGAGTGGCGATAGGTTTTTTGTTAACTTTCTAAAGTGACGCAAGTAGCGCGTAATAATACAGTAAAAAGGGCCTGCGAGCCCCACGATTGTGTGTGTGTCAGGACGGACGCGTACGCTCCTTGACCCATCCCTGCCGTTTTTGTCTAATAAACAGCAGAGTCACCTTGCTTCTTGCGTGTGTCTCATACTCTATCTCATCTGGGATATACGGGAGGAGTTGGGGCCGCCCTGCCCGCAGGTCTGCGGACGGCCCGGCCGACCCCGGCAGAATTTCCCCCCCGACAAGTTGGAGGCACTGCTGAGATCTGTTTAAGATCCACCTTTTTATTTTTACTTTTTCCAGGCACTCCCGTTGCGAGGAGGCCCGGCGGCGCGGCCCCCTCTGCCGTTGCCCCCTTCTGAGGACTACAGGACCATCACAGAGCTGCGAGAAGACCGGAAAGTGCAATCCGGATATTGGCCCTCGGGAGCCGGTTGAGAAGTATCCCGCCCGTGGTCGGCGAGTGTCCAGACGTGGTCCAGACGAGGGGAGGTGGCGAGCCGCTTGGAGGGGTGCACGCAGTCGAGCGGCCCTGCATCGAGAGAACTTGGTGAGCATGACACGCACAACAAGCAATGCGAAATTGTGAGGGAGGGGGGAGGAAGTAAATAAGGGAGGAGGGAGGTGTTGTACAGGTGCGCGGCGACGGTTTGACAACTTAGTGTTGGCAATGGAATGAATGGTAGTAAAACGAGTGCGAGAGCAGTCGGCTACGTCACGCGAAAGAGGGGGGCGGAGCACGAAAAGATCACGTGCGGCCGCTCGTAGACACTGATTGGCCTAGGTCGCGACCACGTGTAAGGGTGGGTGTGTGTGTGGTTTCCTACGATTTGGCATTTATTGATCACTGAGTAGATGAGGATCCCTATTGTTCGAGCAAGAAACTCGATAGGTAGATGACGTTTCCCTGTAGGCGGTAGCTAAGCTAGTTGCCCAATACGGAAGATAATTGGCTGGTTAAGCCCTCCTGTTGAGGGGCGTATCACACGCGAGGCGACGCAGCGTGCGCAGTCCGATTATATTATTGATTTGATTACCTTGTTCCAGGAGTGACAGGAAGACAGCTGTAGGGTTAGCGGGGGTAGATTGCAAGTGTATTTTGAACTTAAAGAACATATGAAGAACTTACCAGTAGCTCGAAGAGATCGGTGACGTCACCAGTAGGGCTTTAATAGGATATCACGAGCACAAGGCACATTGGTTTTGAGAGTGGTGGGGAAGAGATATATGGTAAGGGAGCGGACACGGAGACAAACGGTAAATGAGTTGATCGGGGAAAGCAGAAAGGGGGAGGGGCGTGGCTGCGCACGGAGAACGCCGGCCACGGCGAGTGTAAAAGGGGGAGGAGAACGTGGAAACAGGACGACTGTATAAGAGCGTCATAAGGGGTACGCAGCCGCAGGGGGCTGCGTGCGCTTCGGCAGCAGGGGGCCGTAAGGGTGTTGTATGAAGAAAGAAAGATAGAAGGAAACATACAAATGTAAAACCCTATATATATATATATATTTTTTTTAATTTTATAATTTTGTCAAAGGATTGTCGTAAGTCCCCAGACTCACGGGGCCAGGTAAACAATATAAGGTTGTATATTGTAAACTGCTAGTGAGATAAACTGCTACCAGATAGGAGAAGGGTAACAAGTGGAGCGCTACTATGTCATACGGGACAGGGTCGGGAGGGTGGGGGAACACCCTCACTACCCCACTACAACACATATGCACCACACTGCCACCCCATAGGGAGAAACTAATTAAGTACAGCATAGAATGGACCCAGGGGACGGATAAAAAAATGGTAACACCATGGCCGCCTAATGGTAGCTTTGATCCATATGCCCAACATTCACTGCTAAACCATCTGCACAATACATACAAGGGGAAGAAGTTGGCAAACCATGTGGAGGTGTTTAACTTATGGAGGATGTTCCAGGGGTCCCGACCAGGACCAAATGGAATGTTCACTATGGGGGAAACACCGGAAGAAAAAGAGATTAAGAAGGAAGGAGAGGATGGGAAAAAGGGGAGTGAAAGCGCAAAGAACACGGGGAACGGAGGAGAGGGAGGAGAAAAGGTTGATAAATCAGATGACATAAAAAAGGAACCAAGCAACGAGATACCCATAACACCGGGAGTGAAAACAGAGGGAGGGGGGTTGTACCCTTTAAGAGAATTAGGAGAAATAGAAGGAGGACAGTTAAGGGCGGCTGAAGGATACTCGAACCCGGCATACAGCCCTCCACCATATGTGGCTCATAGGAAGATGCCAGTGGGGGAGGGGAGGATTGGAGAAGAGCAGACTGTAGAGATAGGAAATGATGAGTGGGTAGCTGCACAGATATTATTAAAATTAAGAGGTTCACTAACTGGAGAAGAGAGGGAGGTAGTAAAGAGAACAGACGAGGATAGTGCCAGAGAGAGTGAAATGAGGGGGGAGGAGCTATTACGGCAAAAGGAAGAGATTTTGGAGGAGAGATTAGCAAAGCTAAGGGATGAGCAGAATGAATTGATCAAACAGCTCGAGAGGGAGGAAAGAGAGAGAGCGAGGAAAAGGAAAGAAGGTAAGAACGAATTGGAAAAATTAAGGGAACGAAATGAGGAGCAAAGGAGAGAAGCTGAAAGGGTAAAAGCAGCAGCAGACAGGGTTTCAAGAGTAGTGCTGAGAGAGAAGAAGAGGGAAGAAGAAGAAAAAGAAAAGGAAATGGCAATATGGAAGAGGAGGTTACTATCAGAGACAGCTAAGAAGTATGAAGAGGGGAAGGTAATAGGGAGTATAGTAGAAAGAGAAAGGGTGAAATGGGAAAGGAAGAAAGAGGATGAAAGAATATTGGAACAGATGAGCAATGAAGTGATGGAGGAATTGAAAAGGAAAAGGGAGGAAAATAGTAGGGAGATGGAGGAGAGAAGTGAAGGAGGAAGAGAAGAGAGGAGTAGGGAGAGTGAAAAATGGGGGGATGTATACAGAAGCAGAGAAGTAGCGACAACATCAGCACTAGGGGGAGCAGTTGGTAACGAAGGAAGGAAAGGAGAAATAGACCTAATAGACTTACAAACAGTAACAATAAAAGGGAAAAAGACAGTGGGGGATGCAATTTATGAATGATTTTTGTAGTGAGGAGGAAGAAGGAGTGGAGAGGGAAGGAAGAAAAAGTGAAAGGGAAAGCTTAGATAAGCTATACCTCACTCGAACCAACATAGACTCTCCATGGATCAGTAGGAGAAAGGAGGAGCTGGAGAGAAGTGAGGAGGGAGAGCAAGGACTAGTGGAAAGACAAACCCATGAAACCCCACCATCCCCATCCCCATCACGCCCTCCCCCATCGCACCCTACATGCTCAACCACCTCACGCTCGCTGCGCAGAATAAAGCTTGCGCCCTTCATAGACGAACTGACACCCTATGCATGTCGGCTTAGAGACCTCCCTAGTCGCAGGCAGGACAGACGAATAAACATGCCCACATTAAATACAGGAAATGACAAAAGGAGGGGAAAGGATGGAGAAGAAGGAGTTAAGGGCAGGGGTAATAAGGACGAAATTGAAGAGGTAAAAGAAACGGAAGAAGAGGAGGGGTGTGAGGACTTGATATTATGGAACGTAAAGGGTGACACAAGACACAACTTAATGCCACTGTTGGAGAGAGGAGGGGTTAGACCACAGTATGTCCCTTGGAAGCATATGGATAAAGAAAATATAAAATGTAGGCTTCCATCACTAAGTGGAGGTGCGGGTAAGTGGATATATGAAATGGAAAAACACACCGCAGGACAGAAACTAGCAGTAGGAGATGTAAAGGGCCTGTTAATATCAATATTAGGGGATAGAGCGGATGACATTTTGAAGAGAGCGGGATTCCATGGGGTAACAATAACAAACACATCGCATGATGGGGCACCATTTGCAAACTGCAGACATGCACTATGGCAGGCATTAAGAGTACAGTACCCAGACACATCAGATATAGGAGCAATTACCTCCCGTAAGATGCGTGAGAATGAGGATCCTGTTGATTATATCCAGGATATCCAAGAGAAGTGGCGCATGGAAACTAGAGAACAATGGGATAAAACACCAGCAATATTTTATCATATACTAGTACAAGGGCTCCCAGAAGGAGTTCAGAAACAACTAAAGAAAGTAGTGGGAATGGAAGCAAAACCATGGCCAGAAATACAACTGACTATAGTACATCACTGCAGGACATGGCAAGGAAAAATGAAACAAAAGGAAGAGGACAGGAAAACAGAAGAGGCTAAACTAGTACAGAAAAAACTTACTAAATACACAATGGAAGGGGCACTAATAACTACGCCCACACCAATGGCCCAAAGCCCCACACAAGTAGTGGCTGCACAAGATCCCGCTCAAATAGCACCTTCACAGACTATAACACAACAAGTGCCGCCACTGCAATTACACGCACCAAACATGGGAGGAGGGTACCCAATGCAAGGAGCTGGGTATTATAATTATAACGGGGGGTGAGGAGGATTTATGAGAGGGAGAGGATATGGATATAACACCCAACAGCAGATGGGAGGACTTAGAAATTCCTACCCCACAGGGCAACCAGTATACCAGGACAACACAGGGAGCTTCCCATGGCAAAGCAGGGAACCACCCGTGTGTTGGAGTTGTGGATTATTAGGACACATGTCACGCACGTGTAGGGTCAGGCCAGGAACACCAGCATGGAATGAACAGGTACAACCTAGGACCTCACAAGAACAGCAGGGCATACAACAACAGCAGACGTTGCAACAAGGAAGTGAACTACAACAACAAATAACACAACAACAGCCACAGACATATTCACTGCCACAACAACAAGTAGCGATAACCCAACAACCCCAAACGCAACAAACACAATTGGGTAGGGTGACGGTCTTGGGACACAACCCTTACACAGGGAATGGCCAATCATTGTACCCTCAATAGGACAGCCCACAGACGGCCTTGGTGTGTCCCATCCTGTCAGTAACACCTAATAGTGCGGAGGAGCCACGCATAGAGGTAACGATAGGTGACAAAAAATTATCATTCCTTGTTGACACCGGGGCAACCCGGTCTTGCATAAGGGAAGATAAATTTAAGATGTCAGGCGAAGCCATGAACACCCAAGGATTTTCTGGGGCTAAAGGGTTGGTTCCCTTTACTGATAACGTTCCCTTATCTATTGGAGATTATGATCTGTCAGTTCCACTTTTATATTATAGTGCTTCACCAGTAAATATATTGGGGAGGGACATAATGAACAGGTTGAATATGACGATCTCCTTTACAGAGGACGGCACAATTTGCTCTACTCCAGGGATTAACATGCTCGCAGCACGACAGATTATGCAAGCATACTGTGGACAGACAGCGATTAGGGCGGAGCCAGTAGATGGCGAGCTATTCCAGTATGGAACAGACATGGCATTTGCATGGATGCCAGGGATAGAAGGAAAAATATGGAGGAGGCCAGCAGCCTATCTGTTCCGACCAGAAACACCTGTTAATGAACCAGAAGGAAAGGTGGTTGTAATGGACATTGAGAGCATTATTGCAACAGCTGATTATATTGCTGTGCACGCCCAAGATAAAGAAGGGAGAGCATGGAGGGCAGTGATAGCACTAGCAGAAGGATGTAGGCTGACCCAGGTGTCAGATGAGGAGCTGTTCTCAGAAGAAAAGGAGGAAGGTGAAATGGTGTTCATGATGAGTGTAGAAATATGGCTAAGAGTGGCTCACAAACAAGTAGCACAGAAAATTGCGATGGCACTTGAGGCACCCGCATGCACCCCAGTCCCCTTCTTTAAGGAGGATATGTCAAAGGTGCCCAAATCATTGTGGACTATTAGCCCTTATGACGTGGGATGCATAAAAAGCATAGGGGGAGTAAGCATAAAATTGAAAAAAGGTGCCATACTACCCAGAGTGAAACAGTACCCACTGTCAAAAGAGGCAGATGAGGGCATATATGAAACCATAACGGCCCTTATAAACAATGGCATATTGGTCCCCTCAGAATCACCATGTAACACGGCTGTGTACCCAGTGCGCAAGGCTCAAAGGGGGTCTTGGCGCTTCATACAGGACCTCAGGCCCTTGAACAACATAGTAGAAGCAGAATATCCAATAACAGCAAACCCGGCCACAATATTGTGTGGCATTCCAGCGGAAGCATCACGATTTACAGTGATCGACCTTAAAAATGCTTTTTTCTCAATACCATTACACCCAGACTCACAAGATTTGACAAGCTTCACTTACCGAAATACAAAGTGGAAACATACCAGATTGCCACAGGGGTATTGCGAATCACCCTCAATTTTCAATAGAGTAATACAGATGGATTTGGGTAACGTTGAAATGGAAAGCACAGTGTTACAGTATGTGGATGACATAATAATTTGCAGTACAAACGAAAGTTAATGCAGAGAGGACTCCTTAAAGATGTTGACAATATTGGCTGAAAAAGGGTACAAGGTAGACATGGAAAAGATACAATACTGTCAAGAACAGGTACTTTACATTGGCCAACTGATATCCCAACATGGAAGAAAGATTGCACCACAAAGAGCACAGGCCATTTCAAGCACTCCAATGCCACAGACTGTGAGGGAACTGCAGCAATTCCTGGGGCTGTGCAACTACTGTAGAGCATGGGTATTTGATTACAGTTCATACATAGGACCCCTGCTTGAGGGTTTGAGGGAAGCTAATAAAGGGGAGAAAAAGTTGGGGTGGACTATGGAAATGAGAGAGGCCTTTGATGAATTGAAAGATGCGATATCAACTGCTCCAGTACTGGCATCCCCAGACTATGAGCGACGATTTTTTATATTCTCACATTGCGACTCAGCAGAGATGAAAGCAGTATTGGCCCAAAAAACAAGCATGGGCTATAAACCAGTAGCATTTTACAGCGGTCACTTAGACCCTGTGATGTTAGGTCACTTCCCTTGCGAACAAGGTCTCGCTGCAGCTGCTTTTGCAGTGGAAAAAGCATCAGCAATAACCATGGGGTGTCCAACTACACTGTTTGTGGAACATGCACTATTTGCAATATTGAATAAACCTAAGTCCACCCTAACCACGCAGAGGGCATCAGGTTATGAGATCATTTTGTCTAGAGCTGAACTAGCAATTGTTAGATGTAGCACGGTTAACCCTGCAAGGTTCCTAGCAGAAGTAATTGAGGAGGGAGATTATGCCCATGACTGTACCCAAATAACTGAAATGTACTCGTGTACTAGAAAAGTTGAAGAAAACACACTAGAGGGAGGTGAGCTTTTGTTTATTGATGGGTCATCAACTATTGATCAAGGAGATGGGATACAGAGGACTGGGGCAGCAGTGGTAAAAATGATGGAGGCGCCGGTGTGTGTGGCTATGAAATGTGTACAATTACCACAGCATTACTCCGCTCAAGCCGCGGAACTGGTTGCACTAATATTGGCATTGAAGGAAAGTTTTGACAAACGAGTAACCATATACTCCGACAGTGCATATGTTACATCCACTGTCCACTCAGGGCTATCAAAATGGAGAAGAAGAGGGTTTAGGAGAGCTGATGGCACTCCAGTGCAACATGCCCTCTTATTGGCTGAACTAATTGAAGTAATAAATGACCCCCAAGAACTAGCCCTAGTAAAATGCACCGCACACACCAATGGTGAAGACCACGTCTCAAAAGGGAATGCAGCAGCAGACGCACATGCGAAATATGCTGCATACTTTGGTGAGATATGGAACCCCCCAGAATCACAGAGAGGGAGAGGGAGGGGAATGGCTAAGGAGATGTTGATAAGAGAAGGGTACACCCATCTCCCAGCCACGCAGATTATGGAGCTACAAGCGGCTGCACCAATGGCCGAAAAAGAAATATGGGTAAAAAGAGGATGTACAATGTCACCAACCGACGCACTATGGCGCCAGGGTGGCACTGGAAAAGTTGTAATACCATTGGCACTTTTGAACACCGCCCTGAGCCAATTACATCACCCAGCCCACACAGGCAAGGAAATCACATGTCAACAGTTTACGGCCGGTCATACCCTAAAAGTGATAAGAGGTACTATACCCCGGCCAGAGGGACCTTTTCGGCATCTTCACATTGACTATGTTGATATGATCAACATATGCCAAGGTAATAGGTATATGATTGTAGTAGTATGCCCATTCTCTAGGTGGATTGAAGCAGGGCCCTGTTCACACCCAGATGCATTTAGAGCAGCCAAATTCCTAGTAAGGGAGGTCTTCCCCAGGTGGGGAGTGTGAGAGGTGTTAAGGTCAGACAATGGCCCGCATTTCGCAAACAAAATGTTCCAGCATATCACATCCTTGCTGAGCATAAAACACAAATTCGCATGTGCATACCACCCACAGGCTAACGGTATATGTGAACGCCTGAATGGCCTATTAAAGGAGGCAATTGCAAAAATACAACAAACAACAAAGAAAAGCTGGTTGTATTGCCTTCCATTAGCCCTATTTGAATTGAGGAATAGGCCAGGGTCCGACCACCACCTCACCCCTCACGAGGTGGTTACCGGACGTCAAATGCGCCTTCCCCTAACGCCAACGTCAAGGGCATTCACTGATCACGAAAGCACAGCGAGTGTGTTAGGTGATGAAATGTACCAATATGTGTCTTCTTTGATTACTAGTGTTGTGTTTGTGTCTCAACAGCTCGAGCGCACACGGGGCGGGTCTACCAGCAATCAACAAGAAGGCGCCAATACAGAATTGGAAAAGGAAAACCTGTGTAAACTTGCTAAAGGTGACCACGTGCTACTTCGCAATTTCAACAGGAAATGGAATGATAAAAGATTTACTGGCCCCCATCTGGTAGAGGAAGTATCAACAAGAGCAGTAAAGCTAAAGGACAAGCGTGCCTGGAACCACCTACATGATGTAAAGATCTACAAACTGCAGACCCGCCCCAGCGCCACCGACAGGTCCATTGGGAGAACAGCAACAACATCACCAACGGCGGAGGAGAGTTCTACCACAGCCAACGACCCAATTGTTCCCATACCCTGTCACTACCCAGCTTCCCCGGAGACAATAACTGATGAAGAAAGGGGTGATCCCCATACTGCCCACCCCATGGTCACACGTTCAAAGAGTAAAAATACTTCCGCCAACTGAGCCCAAACCCCCTGCCCATTGACCCCCAAATATATCAATAACTGAACTGAAGGAAATTGCCTGCACAAGTACACATGTAAACACGTGAATGTTCTCTTTTTCTCTTCTCTCGCACATACAGGAACTGCGTATTATTGTATTGTTAAGAAAATAGATAACTAACAAGTTCACTGCCCAGGCGTAGATGGTACTCCCAGACGATAACTACCCAGAAGAATTGTCACACCAATTTGTATACGAAATAAAAAGGCCAACGTACCTGAAAAGGAGAAGGGTACGTGTCTACTACACAGCATTCCTCTTGGCCATAGAATATTCAATGCCCCACCTCCGCCCATACTTGCCGGTCCTAAGAGATAGATCACTTAGTGTAGCGTGGGAACAGCTCTTCGCCTGGGCACTGAATGACTATTTGATAGGGAGAGCTTAAAGGAAACCAACAACTAACATTTAATAACAAGCATTTTGAGAATTTTTAGGCGGGCAACTTTAACGTCGCAAGAATACGCTGCCAGGACTGCAGCAAGGTAAGAGCAAAATGCCGGTGAGATTAGCATATGTAATAAAAATAATAGGGATTTTGATGATCACCGGGTTCTTGGCTGCCTCTGTATGGCAGTACAGCTATGCTATTATTTTATTGCTGCACCCAAACCTAATACACCCCCGTCCCCTGCTGCAACAGGTGTTACGTCAGGTGATAGTAGTAACATTGCACCCAAGCAAAATAGAGTTAAACGCAGCACATACTCAGACAATAAAGGTATTGATAATTATATACAAGATTCAGCACACGTCTCAAACAACATATGGTACCAACACATGACCCGCATTGGTAAGCAGACAACAGAGGACAGCTGCTACGTTTGCTCATTAATACCATACGCCATGAGTGCTTCACGAACATTTGTTGCCACAGAAATAGATGAAAAGACAGCACAGTGCATAATATACTTGGCACTGTTCCAAACGAAAGGAAGATTTCAAGGGACAGTGGTGCATATGACATGAAAAACACGAGACTCATACCCATATGAAAACAACTTCCTCAAGACCTATTTGAGTTACCACAAGAGCAGTTTACATGCTGAAGCATTCAGATACATAACAAGTGGTCCTGCAAAAGGAGAAACAAAGAAAGTAACACTGCAGTATCTACCATGTGATTGGTACGCCACTGAAGTTCCGGGTAAACAAGGATGTTGGGAGAGGCCGCTGGTGACGATAACCGGGAAGGTGTACCTGGACAACAGCTGGAAGATAGGAGTGATTGGCAGCAACATGGTAACAAAAGAAACTATCTCAACTATCGAGGCACACAACCACCGATGTTGGACGACGTGGGTCAAGTACGTACCAATGCTCACGTGGGTAGAAACGGATGAAGACCCAATAACAATACTGCCGCTGACTGCGCCCAAGGTATGCTACCAGCATAAAGGAGAGGTGGACGTAGGATATAACACCAACTGTGCAAGTGTGATGGAGTTACCTGAGGGGGGAGCAGGAACAGCAGTAATAATGGACCATTATTGGGCCTGTGGAGAAAAGGCATACCATACACTGCCTCCCCTGTGGAATGGTGTGTGCACAATGGTGCACGTCAATGTACCATCACTAGTGGTACCCAAGAAGCATGTCAATGTGGCGAACTTTCCCAAAATGGATGAAGGGGACAAGAGAAAAAAGAGATCTGCACCACTTCAGGAGGAGCAAGGGAACAGGACCAACAGCAATGATACTGTCCTAAATAGAAGGAAAAGACAAGGAGAACCTCTGACAGGAAATTACCTGTGGGGAAGGTCGGAAACGGCACTCACTTCAATACCGCCAGAACACAGACTATTCAGCAGAGCAGCAATGTTCTTCTCCTCAATAATACATCCGGGACTGCAGGCTTACGCAAACGCAAAATGGCTCCAGATAACTAGATGGGAACTAATGATGACCATCAATTCTACAGTAAATGGATTCAACGCAATAAAAGAGGAGCTGCGAGCTATAAGGATGGTAGCACTCCAGAACAGATATGTATTGGACCTTCTCACAGCAATGGAAGGAGGAGTTTGTGCAAAGATAGGACAATCATGCTGCACGTTCACACCTGACAACGATGCTGACAATGGTACACTGACAGAAGCAGTTTCACAATTGGCCCAGATGCACTCCAAAATGATGGATGAAAGTAACGGTGTAAACAAGGATAAGAGCTGGTTTTCACTATTATGGTCATGGATGCCATCCTGGCTGTCAGATGGACTGAAAATTATAGTGGGTTGTACTATTTTGGCTGGAGCTACGCTGATCATAATTAGATTTTGGAAGGCCCGGAAGGCACGTACCACTGACGAGTTGCTCGAAATGGTGGGAATGCACCCCTTGATGCCAGCAGATGACGGCCAACATACAGGTGTGATAATACAGGAGAGGGAGAAGTTGCGCAACCAAATCATCACCAACCATCTAGACCCACCATCGGTGAAGATCGAGAACCCAAGAAACCCCAGGAGCTACATAGGGAAATGGGTATACAGTACTCCTGGAGGAACCTGTGAATATATGTATTGGTCATTTGAAGATCATGTAAACCACTATGGACATCTAGGAGGAATAACTAAGATATGGCGAGTAAGAGGAGATAACGAGAAGGATATGTTTGTGGTCGACAAGTCGACCAGAGGGGGGACTGAAGTGGGAGAATGGAAGACCAGGCTCCCGTCCTTCACCTCTCGCGCTTGGCCTAAAGGGTCACGACCCAGACACCCGCCATGAGAAGAGTTTGTCCATTTACCAGACGACCAGATACCCTGGTACAGGAACATACGGATGTGTCCATCTGCCTGCCCAGCAGCCCGCACTGGCCATGCCGACACCTGCGGCACGGACCAACTAGACTAAAATCTACACGTCGTTAGAGATGCCATGACGACCTAGACAACGGTAAGCACACCTGTGCAAATATACACACTGGACATTCCTGCACCAATCTACACGAAGAATATACTCAGTGCTATGACGTAGGCGACAGGCATACTCACGGACGTGCATCTTTATTATTTTTTACATAGGCTTTCAAAATGCAGAAACGCAAGACGCGTCATGAACTCATCTACAAAGCTTGCTCACGCTTCTCTTAAAACCAGTTGCCACCATGAGAAATATAATGAAGACACGATACTGGTCATGGAACTATATGGTACTGTAACCTAAAGCACCTGTGCACCAGACGGACCCACTTATACACCAGGCCTAAGTAGGCCGCAAGCAAGAGCTCTCGTGGACATTAACAAAACAAGAGTCAGGTTGATGATCCTGCAGAATGAGCCCGGCGAAGCAACCAGCCAAGGTCGCAATGTTGCAAACCCACATTCCAAGAGCAAATCATCAAGGGCACGATGTTGCAACCTCACACTCCGCGCACCAACGTTAAAGTCACACCTGCAAATTAAACCAGACACACAGTGGAAAAACAATATTAATTGTGCAGAATTCTGCCTCAAACACGGTCCCACCTCACGTGACCAAGCCGAACCTGACGAGATGCCAAGCCCAGGAGAAAAGAGGCGTCTGGATCCCTCGTTACGAGACACAGGCAGATACACTTGAAAGGCTCAATGGACATTTGCGACAGTGGGAGCGGTCAGCCTTCCAGCTATGAATAAATCCTCACATTGTCTGCACGTACCCATAGTGAAACATTGTTGCAAATTGCAGGTACACCGAGAGCTGGGAACAGCGGTGGTCCCAGGCTGGGAAGCTCACGGGCGCACCAATCAGAACATGGGGCTCTTATCACTGACGCCAGTAATATTAACCAATCATTAGGAGTCTTCATGTAACAATTCTCATGTATCTAATTGTAGGGACAACCCAGATATATCACCTGACTAACCTTCATCCACTCATATTATTCTCTATACGTGTGCTATACTAACCCTACCACTCGAGCAACCAATTAAGAGTGGCGATAGGTTTTTTGTTAACTTTCTAAAGTGACGCAAATAGCGCGTCATAATACAGTAAAAAGGGCCTGCGAGCCCCACGATTGTGTGTGTGTCAGGACGGACGCGTACGCTCCTTGACCCATCCCTGCCGTTTTTGTCTAATAAACAGCAGAGTCACCTTGCTTCTTGCGTGTGTCTCATACTCTATCTCATCTGGGATATACGGGAGGAGTTGGGGCCTCCCTGCCCGGAGGTCTGCGGACGATCCCGGCCGACCCCGGCAGAATTTCCCCCCCGACACATCCATGCTCCCAGGGCCTGGGGGGGCATGTTCCTGCGCCGCTGGGAACACAGCGAACGGCGCACCGTGCTTGCCGGGGTCGGGCGACTGGTTGAGGGGGTGTCCTCCTGCTGAGTCACATGGATGGGATGTGCTGCCACAAGGGCGTCTGCAATGTGTCCAAGTGCCTCACACACACGGTTGGTGCCTTCCGTGAACACCTGACGCATTTGCCTGAGCTCATCCATCAACTCCAACCTGCCGTGGCGATATTGCTCATTGAACTCGGTAATGAGGGCAGTGAGCTGTCCTGCACGTAGTGCATCCTGGGATGGCATATCATCCCTGCAGGGGATTGGGGCAGCATGCCCTGATAGGGCCTCAAATGGGGTACTGGGCGCGGGATCTGCGTCTCCCGGTGCATCTCCACGTGCACTTCGCACTGGTGTGTCACCCTCCTCTGTGTCACTGCATGACACCTGGGGGACATTGCAGGGCTCGGGGGTGTGTACAGTGGGGTAGTATTCCTCCTCTGACGCCCCACAAATTGACAAGGGGCTGTCCACGATTTGCAGAGGGGCCGTGGCTGCCACCTCCCCAGAGATGCTGGAATCCTCAGACCGTGGTGTGGCGATATTTGCAGGCGCAGGTGCAGTGAAGGATGGGGTGGTGCAACCTCAATGTGCCTCTGAGGTGCTGTGGTGGTTTGGCCCTTCCTGGCAAGTACGCGTTGGTCCCTGCCTTTGGCACTGGATGTGGTGGGACGGCTTCTCTCTGGCTCATTGCCCTCATTCTCACTGCCTGTGGGTGTAGAACAAAGGTACAACATGAGTGGTTGTGTGGGACGCTAATGTCATTGATGGCAGCATTTACATATCAGTCATTTTGGGTTGGTGGCATTTTGGCCGTTACTCCATCACTGGATTGTACGCATGTGTCGGATATGTACGCAGGTGTGGGAGTCACTAATCCTGGCCTGGTCATGTGCAGTCTGACTCGCACACTGCCAAGCCTGTTGCACAGTGTGCTTATTGTGATGTGCCAGTTACTGCACTATGGTTGGTGGGCATTATGTTGTGGCACTTGTCCCTTGGTGGCAGTTGTCTTGCCATTATCAGAATGGGTGGAGCGCAGTATGACAGGGTGCATTGGATGGGGCTTGGAGGTGTATTCAGCATGCATTTGCCATTGGCGGTGTTGACTTTGGACACTCACCTGCATCAGCGGACGACGGAGCCCCACACTCCATTTCTCCGACGCCCTCGATTGCTTCTGTGCCGATCAATGCAGCGCATGTCTCCTCCCATGGCGCTAGTTTCAATGGAGAGCTTGGTCCACCTCCAGTTTGCAGTGCCTGGCTGCGATTGGCTGAGAGGAGGCTCTGCACCCTCAAACGCAAATCATCCCACCTTTTGCGGCAGTCCCTGGGGGTGCGTGGGGTGGTGCCTACCGCGCTCACCCTTTGGGCAAGTTCTGCCCATATTTGTTTTTTCCGGGCCACTGCCTCTCTGCGCATGTCGCTACTGAACACGACATCTGCGTGTTCCTCCAGGTGGCCCACCATGGCCTGCAGCTCCTCGGGGCTGAAGCGCTGCTTGCGGAGGCGGTCCTCTGACTTCTTAGGTGCTTTGGGCATGGCTGGAGGTAGTGTGGGCCTTTCCAAGGTTCAGGATCGTCCCAAGGTTGCTGCCTGGAGAGGATGGCAATGGATTGTGTTTTTAAAGATGGCCGCCGCGCTCCTTCCCGTTCCTGTGCGATGACGTAATTTCCGTATCCGTAAATTAGCGGTGACCGTAATTTACGGTTAGCGCAAATTATGGTCACCGCTAATTACGGTCTGCAAGGCTTCGATGGCGGTGTTGGTAAATACGTCTCGCTTCATGCCGGTAAGGGGTTTAACGGGGCCTTTAGCGGTATGCCGCTAGGGTATTTACCGGCATGATGGAAAGCTCGTGCCCGTGAGGTCGGAATAGCCTGTAAATAGCGGCGTGGTGCCAGATCGGACTCGCTCTTTCCGCCATGCCGGTAAATTCCGATACTTACCGCCGACCTCGGAATGAGGCCCATAGTGTTAAAGGTAAATCACCTAAAAATATATACTACATAAAAAGAACAGAAGAAGAAAAATATATCAATGATTACAATGCAATCATTGCCCACTTATGGAATGCAAACAAAGATGTGCAGTACATTGCAGGCAATTCCACTGCAGTTGCACAATATGTTACAGCATACTTAAATAAAGCAGAAAAAACAGAGCTCGAAGACCTCTGGAATGACCTGTCATCAGACAAAACAGTGTCTCAGAAATTATACAGCTTGGGCATAAAAATGCTATCTCATAGAGAATGTGGCTCCTATGAAGCAGCAGATCGTTTAAATGGTACTGCTTTGTATGGAAAATCTGAAAATATAGTATAGCTATGTCTTGGTCCTGCTAAATCTAGAAAAAGAGTTCTAAAATCATACGAAGATATAGAAACAATAGCCAAACATGATCCCAACAGCCAAGACATTTAAAAAAAAAAATTGCTGGACACATACTACCCAAACAGAAGTACCACTTTGGAAACCATGTGTCTAGACCACATAGCCAAATTTCACATACAAAAATAATATAAAACCCGATGAAAAAAAAGGTAAATACAGAGTGACAAATTGTGAAGGCAGCTTAGTAAAACTCACCAAACGAAATTTAATTAATCATATCAAATTGTCATTAAAGACTCCTTAACATAAAGAACTATATTACATGTCCCTGCTACAACTCTTTAAACCATGGAGAAAAGAAGAAGAAATACTAGATAACTATCACTCATATGAAGACACTTTCAAAGCAGATGAAAGCACAATGAACAGCAACATGAAGAAGAACTCCAGTCCCAACTAGATAAGGACACCCCTGAGAGTAGTCAACCTTCTGTAACAGGAAGCCAAGAACCACTGGGAGAGCCATTAATAAAAAATGAGGCAGAGTTAGCTATGACAGAAGTAGAAAACACCATGTGTCAGTATGAAGATAAAGAAGACTTAACTATACTACAATCAAAACTAAACAATGAGCAACATAGCATTTTTCAAGAAGTAACAAAGGAAATTGCACATGGTGTACAACATGAAAACAAAGAATGCACCTGCCAAAATTACAAACCTATACTAGTGTATGTCAGTGGTGAAGCTGGTTCTGGCAAAACATTCTTAATCAAAATCATCAGTAAGTTCCTTCAACAATTGACAAACAAGAGACTGTCAGCTGTTGTCACTGCCCCCACAGGTTTAGCTGCCTACAACATAGGCAGTGTCACTTTACACCAATTACTACTCCTGCCAGTAGAACACCAAAACAAATTAGACTCTTACAAACTTTCTACAGAAGCTGCAATGGAACTACGCAGAGTATTAAAACAAATGAAAATGCTACTAATAGATGTAGTGAGCATGGTCTCCAACCTAATGTTGGCTTTGATTCACCTCAGATTACAAGAAGTACTCAAAACAAACTACAAAGAGCTCTTTGCAGGAAAACACATGATTGTTTAGGGAGATCTTCTTCAATTGACACCAGTGAAAGGTGAGCCTATTTTTTAAACCTTAGGACACAAACTCTGCCGTAAAACTGTTGGCAGCATAGGAAATGACAACCTTTGGCAACATTTCCAATACAGAGAATTAACAGAAAACATGCGGCAATCTGCAGATCTCACTTATGCCAACATCTTAAAAAGTATTAGAGTTGGTATACTATCTCAAGAAGCACAATCAGTATTGAAAACGCGGCACATTCATGCACTTTATGGCGATAATGCATGTGCTACAGATGTTATGGAACAATTAGCCCACAAAAATGTCAATTGTATGGCCTTAATGCCAACTCTTGCAAGCTGTTTCAAATTCAATGAAACAATGTTAAAAAAAGAAATGCAACCAATAATGGAAATTAGCGCCACAGACAAACTAGACGTACATGGTATGACACTACCCATGTGTGAAATATTTAAATTATCCTTAAATTGCAGAGTAATGCTTAAACATAACCTTGACGTGGACCAAGGACTAGTTAATGGAGCACTGGTACAGTTGTTGGCTTTCAAACATACCCACATGACAACAACATTCAGTTTGTCAATATTCTCTTTGACAAACTTTCAGAAGTAAAAAGGATAGGACGCTCAACAGCTCGATTCCTTCCCTTCAAAGACATGTATGTACGCAGAGAACAATTTTCTCTAACTCTTGCATACGCAGTCACCATTCATAAAACACAAGGTCTTACCCTAGACAAAGTATTAATAGACATTGGTAAAACAGTCTTTAAAGAAGGCATGAGCTACGTAGCACTATCACGCTTATGTACACTTGACTGTCTATTTCTAATCAACTTTGATGCAAGTAAAGTAAATGCTGATATTCCTTGCATTTTAGAATACAATAGACATCGTTCACTATACACCCCCATCTAAAAACATATCCTGTTCCACACAAAGTAAAACGTGGTAAAAGAAAACTAAATCAAACAGAAATACAACAGGATATCACTGCAAATCCTCCAAAGAGAGTAAAATAAACTAATACTTCATCAAGTACCACAAGCATAAAAAGAACCAATTAGGGAAAGTAAACCAGGTACTTCATCAAAGAAGGAAGACAAACTCAAAAAAATCACTCAGATACAGAATTAACTGGTCCATTTAAACTCTCAAATATAATTGGTGTAAGTTGCTACGCAAATGTAGCATTGAATATTCTATGTCAATTACCACCAATTGTTGACAACATATACTTACACAGTACAGACCAATTGTGTTTGCAAATGTTAGTACTTCATAGAAATGCAACAAACAATCCTAATAACACATATATAGTGGTTATGGAATAAGACAACAATTGGACTACTGTGCTGGAATGGTGAAATTCACTATAAACTCACAGGAAGATCCACAAGAATTTCTAATGTCTAAGTACTGGTAAACAAAAACATACCTATAAATGAAATCTTCTAGATTTCATACATGTAGAAACATACATGCACTCTCTGCAACAATGTGACACAACAACAAATCCCCAATGAACGCTTCATATATTTATCAATACCTAATTGTGAATCCATTCCATTTCAGCAACTTGTACAAAATGCAAACCATGGTAGATTATGTTCTACCTGCAATTCGGATAATCGCTCCACTTTACTAACACAAACACATGGTAAATACGTAATACTAATGCTTTTATGTTACAATGCAGATGGTACCAAAAACAACTGCAAGCTGACTGGATTCACACATGGTCAAGTATCACTTGGTAAGAAAACCTTCACAACAATAGGTATAATCTACCACGCAGGAGCCACAACCAATTCAAGTCACTACACTGTATATATAAAAAAGAATTGTGGATGGTTCGAATGTAATGATAGTACCATTACCCAAAGCAGAGATTACCAGCAAATCTTACAAATGCTTATTAAATCTTCTCAAAACCAAAATGTATTAACTAAACTATACTTAAACTTTAACTAAACATCTATTAAAAAACTATAAACTGTTAGAATATCCCAACAGGTATCTAACTGCCCCAAAATTCTACAACAACTAAACAGATACATGAATACTACTAAATTATATCAAAAAATAGATAGTTAGAATACGCCAACTGGTATCTAACTGCCCCAAGATTTTACAATAACCAAACAGATAAATCAATACCACTTCATTATAAAAAAAACTATAAACAGTTAGAATATGCCAAAAGGTATCTAACTGCCCCAAGATTATACAACAATTAAACAGATAAATGAATACCACTAAATTAAATAAAAAAATAGACAGTTAGAATACGCCAACTTGTATCTAACTGCCCCAAAATTTTACAATATCCAAACAGATAAATCAATACCACTTCATTATAACAAAAAATAGACAGTTACAATATGTCAACGGGTATCTAACTGCTCCAAAAATCAGCAACAAGCCAATACATGGAGCATTAGCCAGAAAACAACAAGTGAACACTGAAAACAAACAAACAAATAGACTGTAGCATAACACATTTTTTTTTTAATCCAACATGGATTTTGTTTTCTCCCACAGACCCAATGATTTTAGCCACAAACACAGAAACTGAGCAAATTGCACAGTACACTGGTCTGTAATCTACTAAATATGAGGATCAAAAAAAAATGTTGATTATTCAATGTCATTACAAAATACCAATACTAACATGATCTTTTCTTTTATCACAGAAATGAACAAGAAATGACTGTCCCAGGACACATGATGTATTCTTAGAAGAGTTTCAACTTGCCTGCGAACAAAATGAACAGACATACCGTCCTCAGGACATCCCCTTTTTATTTATTTACGAACATCCTAGGACACATCATCTGTTATTAGAACAATTTCAACTTGCCAGCGAACCGAACAGACATACCTTCCTCAGAACACTCCCATTTTGTTTATTGACAAACATCCCAGGACACTTCATGTGTTTTTAGAACGGTTTCAACTTGCTTGTGAACAGTAGGGACAGTCATACCGTCCTCAGGACACCCCCATTTTGTTTATTAACGAATATCACAGGACACTTCATGTGTTCTTAGAACAGTTTCAGCTTGCTTGCGAACAGTACGGACAGACATACCGTCCTCAAAACACACCCATTTTGTTTATTGACAAACATCCCAGGACACTTCATGTGTTCTTAGAACAGTTTCAACTTGCTTGCGAACAGTATGGACAGACATACCGTCCTCAAGACACACCCATTTCGTTTATTTTCGAACATATCAGTACACCGTGTGTGTTCTTAGAACAGTTTCAACTTGCCGACAAACCATACGTATGGACGTACTGTCCTCAGAACACCCACATTTCATTTATTTAGAACATATCAGGACATACCGTCCTCAGAACTCTCCCATTTTGTTTATTGACGAACATCCCAGGACACTTCATGTGTTCTTATAACAGTTTCAACTTGCTTGCGAACAGTACTAACAGAAACACTGTTCTCAAGACACACCCATTTTGTTTATTTTAGAACATATCAGTACAGCGTGTGTGTTCTTAGAACAGTTCCAACTTGCCTACAAACCATATGTACGGACGTGCTGTCCTCAGAACACCCCCATTTAATTTATTTAGAACATTTATGAACATACCGTCCTCAGAACACTCCCATTTTTTTTATTGACGAACATCCCAGGACACTTCATGTGTTCTTAGAACAGTTTCAACTTGCTTGCGAACGGTACGGACAGACATACCGTCCTCAAGACACACCCATTTCATTTATTATTTAACATATTAGTACACCGCGTGTGTTCTTAGAACAGTTTCAACTTGCCTATGAACCATAAGTACGGACATACTGTCCTCAGTACGGCCCCATTTAATTTATTTAGAACATTTCAGGACATCTGTGTTGTCCGTAGACAAATCGAACACAACAAGGAGATCTACCACCTAAATTAATATAACATTTAACCCATCTCTTACTCCCCCTCCCTCCCCAAACAGTCTTACACACCAACACACTCTACTAAATAGCATTTATCCACCAAGTTTCACCGTGTTGTCCGCGGATGTCCGCGAACTCAAGATGGCGGGTGTTCCCGAAAATCTGACTTGCTTCACGCTCTTCGCCGTCCAATCAGCGAACACGTTGCATGTCCGCGGACATGACGCAAGTCGGTCAGCCAATCAGGACACTGTCCGCGGAGCGAACAGGGAAGTGTGTCCGCGGACTGAACATATGATATGATAGGCATTTTTAACGCGCCTATACACAAGTGTTTCAAGGCGTGAAAACATAGATATCACTAATTTTTTGTGACCTACTTTTTGGTCATGTAAAAAAAAATACTGGACGGATTTTCACCAAATTTGCAAAACCACGCTTTCGGGACCAAGCCGCTGCTCCTGTTCCAAATTTGCTGAAAATCCATCCAGCGGTTTGGCCTATAGGCGTGAGCAAAGCTTTTTTCCCATTCAGTCTATGGGAAAAAAAACTCACCAAACTTCACAAAAAAAATTCAGAGTGACCCATATACTTTTTTTGCAAAGTTTGGTGAGGATTCGTCCAGGGAGAGCGAAGTTATAAGACGTCCAAAAAGGGCTCTTCCTATGGAAACAGAAACTTAACCATAACTACACAGCCACCACTGTGGCTGTGTAATTTTCAAACATTGAACATTGCTATATTTTTGGCTGTTATACTTCACTGTTTGGGTTGCTACTGAAACAAATTCACACCCTTCTTCATAGTGTAGCCTTCCCTCAGCCCACCCTACCACACAAGGCATATTAGGTAATTCTCTTTACTGTGACTGTTTTACCAGTATGATTGTGTAGGCTCTTAGTTTGCAGATCTGAGAGGGCTGTGTGGGCTCTTTTGCCTCTGTTTCTCCTTGTACTCCTGAAGGGAATTAATATAAATTAATATTTCATTTCTTGGAATGCCTTTCAACACTTAGGAATATTTTAACAATGCAATATTCAGTGACTTATTACTGGTCAACTTGTTCAAGAATATGCTGAATCAAATAGTGACTTTCAAGTAAGCCTTCAGCAGTGTCTAACAGTTTTATAAGTGGACTACTATAGCCTGACTAGATCTCCTCTTTGCATGTATACATTAGTTTATAGTGCTGCACTGCTAGGAACATCAGAAATGTATATCGTGAGATATGTTAATCCTGCTGCAATGGACTTAATGCATAATGCACAAAACATGGTTATGTTGCATTGTTTTACATATATCATAACGTATGGGCATATGACTAACACCAGTCAATGGGCCATGTAAGGTCATATAGGCCTGGTCATTATCAAATACCGCCTGACAAGCGGACATGCGCTGAATATATCTTTGACATACTCGAGAAATGTGTATGTAATTTGCATGTGATTGCATTGTATTGATTGAAACTTGACAAAATTACAGTTACTTCGAAACAAAGCTCTGGGTCATTGCACATCTGGCCACATATCTGCTTCATGTCGTGAGGTCTACTGGCTACAAATTAAAAGCACAGATTAACTTTAAAACCTTGGCCATTGCTCATCGCCGCATCCATAATGAAGTCCCCCAGTACTTGAACAACCGCTTAACTAAGAACCACCGCTCCTCCAACCACCTCTCCCTGGCTGTCCCACGCTTCAAATTCACCAGAGAAATAGGGGTGAACTTCTAAACCACTGCCCCCTCTCTCTGGAACTCCCTTCTGCTGTACCTGAGAAATTAACCATATTACCCAGCATTCAAGAGACTTTTGAAAACGTGTCTATTCAATAAGCATGACTAACTCTATCTTGTATTTGATTTTCTCTATGTATCACTTGTTTGGTCTGTCGAACTCTCATTACCCGCCTCTGGACAAACGCTGTGATACCTCTGGGTCTGGGCATAACACACATATGTAAAAAATCAAATAAATAACATTGTGCCTGTGTTCTGCATCTAAGCAATAGAACCATCTGCTGCAAACCTGCGACCTTCGGGTTGAGACACTGATTTATACTAGCTCGTTTTTCACCTTCATCGTTGAAGTTCAGCTGTCACACGGTCACTGATATGGCAATTCAAGCCATCCTTGAATACACTTCAAAATGGATATTGTAATGTGAGTACCCTAGTTATCTCTGTTACAATTGAAACGTGGCTTGCAATTATGAATACTAGTTGCATACAATGCAATGCTCTTTTTTATTTCATGTATGTTCAAACTTCTTTCTTTCAAATGACGTATCACCCCAGAGCTCTTCAAAGGCAGACCAATGGCAGTAAGGCGATACAGATATCAAGTAACATGACATAATTTGCTGATACAAGCTGCATGATTTTATATAGACACAAGCAAGATGAAAGAGTTGGTTTCCTGGCTTTGCTATGTAGTTTTGATAGTCCACATGATTTTCCTGGAGGACAAACATGATGAGAATTTGTTTTAGAGCAGTAATGTTGGCATATATTTTTCAAGCAATCATCCTGATCTTTTATAGATACACTCAGCATGGGAATGTGTTGTGAATGCTCCTGCATATTGTTAGTGACCAATTTTCGTATAGTAAATTATGTTTTTTAACAATTGTATAGATATGTGCAGTAACATTCCATATTTTGAGACATGATATAAACATTTTTTTTTATTTTTTTTTTTTATTTGTGTATGGTTCTACTACAAACGTAACAGAGCCTTTACAAAATTTTAAATAACAAACAAACATTACATTATATGTCTTAAAACATGTAAAAAACAACATTACATATAAAAACACATGAAAACATATCCAAGAAATGTGGACTCGCCAGAACCAGCGGAATATAGCATTACATGAGAGAAAATAGGAATGTTATTCCTCTTTGTATTGTAAAGTGGAGAAAAACGAGTACATTATCATTTTAATAATTCATTCTACCTTCTCTCAGTTTGCATCCCATTTATGCATATCGTCAGATTACTGTAATTGTTGAGTTCTTTCTCTATTGCTTTGCAAAATCTCCCTAGAGCATATATAAGCGGTTTATGATTTCCTTGCATCATACGAGCCCATAGGAATGGTAAACAATCAGTAAAATTGATATTGACAAAGTCCATAAAACAAACAGTTCTAAGATCTTTAAAATGCGGACAGTATAAAATCAAATGTTTTAGCGTTTCCACCTGTTCATTACATACAGGAAATCTACAACTCTTATTCGTTTTGTACAACGTATTACTAGTCCAGGACGTAATTCTGTCTTTCGTGTAAAATAAATTAAATTTAAACCGAAGGAAGACCTTGCATATATGATTACACGGAAATATCGTAATGTAGTCATATCTGGGTAAACGCTTTTTTGTGAACAAATGATATTTTTTAAACGATTTATAAGATCCTATCTGATCAATAGTGTTAGACCAATCCTTTTCAAATATTTTTTTTTTAGCATAGGCAGATCGATTATGGACATCCTCCACTGTTATGTTAGCATCATTCAGTATAGTATGTATCCTTGTCAAATATCGGACCATGTCAGTCGTTGGCCTTTTATCGATTGATTGTTTCATATCAATATATAGTGAATTTGGTTTAGGGTACATAATCTTTGCATAATTCGTCAGGAGTCACCATCTCCAACGAGTAGATAAAGCTATGATACCTAACTCATGCCTTAGCACTACATTGGGTAGTGACAGTGGGAGAGACATTGCTCTCTTCAGAGCTGACCCTTGGAATTGGTCCAGTGTCACTCCCATTTCACACAGACAAATGTCTAATGAATAGAGCATCAAAGTTTCAATTTTCAATGTGAGGAATTCAATCAGTGGAGGTAGTGAAAATTTGCAATATTTGGAGTATATGATTTTTAACTGTGAAGTAAGTGGACGGATCTTCGTATTAAGTAATTCAGTCCATTTTTTGATGGAATTTGTCCCTGCTAGATAATATCCTAAATAAATGGTGTCGATATTTAGGGGTATGATGGTTTTTATGATGTACCATTGAGCTTTCCCAGTTCTTTTCAGGACACCAAAATTCATTACAGCGGTTTTTGTTGGATTCGGGGATAAATTATGCTTAATGACGAAATCTTCAAAGAAGCGTAACTTAGTTTGTAAACCCCCGGGAGTAGGATCGAAGAGAATAATGTCATCTGCAAAGGCAAGCCAATTTAGTTTCAAGAGCCCCGTCCTTACAGAGAACAAATACTCCTCATCCCATCTTTTGTCCAAATCAGCTAGATATAAATTAAAGAACGTGGCCGCCAGATTACAGCCTTGTTTTAGGCCTACTTCCGTGGCGATTGGATTAGTAGTGCAGCCCTCTGATGTAAGTTTAATTTTGTAAGATGTGTTAGAGTATAGAGCTCTAAACCAGTAAATTAGCACTAACGGCGTATCCCATTTCTTTAGTTTGATCCATAATAAGTTCCTAATTACCGTATCAAAAGCGGAAGACATATCAATGAGTGCAATGTAAACTGGATTTGCACATTTTTGCTTAGCTCCAGCAATAGTAAAAGTCATTATCATTGCGTTCAAGGAGGTCCCCATCCCTTTCCTAAAGCCCGTTTGGCATTTGGAGTATAATTGATGTGATTCAATACATTTTTCCAAATCATGGAGGAGAAGTATTGCAAATAATTTTGCTTCCGTGTCAATTAAGGCGATCGGCCGATAATTCTGGGGCAAAGAGGGATCCCCTTTTTTAAAGATCGGAATGATGTTGGCCGAGAGCCAAGATCTTGGGATACTTCCTGAATTGTGAATAGCCTGGAATTTGGATTGTAAAATTATTGCCCATAGGTCTGGATCTGCTTTATACAAACAGGGGGGAAAACCATCCGGGCCAGCAGACTTGGAGTAGTTGAGTTTGGAAATGGCCCATTTTACATCATCTATGGACCAAGTTATTTGTTGGAGATCTTGGTATCTCGGCATAGTGATGTTTGTGTTTCTAAACTGATCTGGCATTCGAAATTTCTGAGAAATGTAGGAGTGCCATATGGGCTCTGATATGACATTGGTTTGTGAGAGGGAAACTAGCTTCTGATGGCTCTTGATGGTTCGCCAAATCGTGCCTGTATCATGGCTGGTGATGGCCCTAATAAGATTGCAATTAATTTCATTGTATCTTTGGATTTTTATGTGTTTTAGATTTTGTATATATGTTGCCATAATACGGCTCCGCTGTTGCTGGTATCTTTCACATGATGTATATTTGTTTTTGCTTAAGGCTCTCAGGGCTTTGTTTTTTCTCGTTTGTAGTTTTTACAGAGTGGATCAAACATATGCCGATGTGTAATAGGCATTCTCCTAATTTTACTAAAGTGTAGTAGAGCCATCTGAATTATTTCGGCGTAGATTGAATATAAGCTGCTAATAGAAAATTTCCTTGAGATGGGGTAATTCGCGATCACCAGTGTTATATATTCGACAAATTGTCTGCAAAGGGTACGGCTCCATCTCATGGACAAATTAGGGCGATCGATTTCACAAAGTGGGATTGAATGATCAGGTGCACCAATGGAAACATTGATATTTAGTTTCCCCAAAATTTGAGCATGATCGCCATAGGGCATAGAAATAATCCTTAGCGGGACCGCTATTGATAGTAATTTATGGGTTATAAATAGAAAGTCAATTGTGGAGGATTTGGTATCTCTAGACCATGTAGTCCAGGTAGATGTGTGTTCAGGAATAATAAGCTCGAGATCCCAGTCTCTCAAAAAGCACCTCCATTTAGTGCCTCTGCTCTTGGATAAAGTGCTACCAATAGAGCTTCCACGCTCGGTGGTCGTCCTGCAGTCACAGTTAAAATCACCTCCAAAGATAATTTCTGTGTTCATGTATTCATTGGTGATATATTCCAAGCAGTTCTCCAACTGGTCTAACATCGCATCAATAGATACGTTCACTGGGTTCCAATAGATAGAAATTACAATTATGTGTTGATGCTGCTTATGGTTAGTCTGTAAGAGTAATGCACACAGGTTATTTGTTTGCCACACCATGTTGGAGGTAAACCCTAAAGCATTGTCCACAGCAATCAGAATGCCTCCAGAAGGACGGCCAACTGGGGATTGAATGGCCGGGATACAATGTGTGGTATAATTAGGCAATATAAATACATTTGTTTTCATAGTTTCTTGGATCATTATGATAGATGGTCGCTGATGGTCATCTAGCCTCGTATGCCATTTCAAAAGGTTCTGATAACCACATGAATTCCAAGATAGAACCATTAAAAACGTTGTGGATGACGGCTACGATCTAGGCAGAGAATCATTGGATTTGAGAATGGAATTCAGCATTGGGGCCAGCCACGGTAAGCCCTGGGCAGTGCCCGCTTTGCTTAGCAGTTCATTAATAGTTCCATTTTCATCTCCCTTGATTGTGGGTAGCAAGTTGGCATGTGGATCCAAGGTGGAAATCGATGGGCAATTATATTGCACAAATTTCGAAGCCTCTTGTTCATTTTCCAATGAGGATAGAATCAAGCCTTCTTCTTTTATATCTTCCCTATTAAACCATAAGTATTTCAGTAGTGCTTCTGAGGATAGACGACATACTGCATGGTAATTATTTTCAGTAAATAATGAAACAGTTAGTATGTCCTCTGATTTAAACATCCTTAATTGCGGAATCCGACTAAATAATGCTAAAAGAAAAGAGCGATTAATACGGTTGCTCCCAAGCAGATCGCGCTTTCCTTCAAAACCTACCAACATTTTCTCAAGATGAGATCCACCCAGAATTGCATGAGGTGATACAGGCTTACTCACCACACTCCCTTAACTAAGACAACTTTGGTAAAATATATATTCACCAGCAACACTTACTCCCCCATTCCTAAAGCACTGAATGGTCCCTAGCATAGTGTGCATTTCATAAAAGTAATTCATACATACTTGACAGAATTTAATTCTTAAATATATTTGGACATGCATTTTTGTGTCATTGTTCCTTTTCCTGTACTTCTGATTTGTTCATCCACTTCGTACATTGCCAGTCTTGTTAACATTTGTGGATTTAAGTATGTGGATTTAAGTATAATCACTGGTGAGTATACATTCACCCAAAAATGTCCATATTATTGGTGATCAACTGACAAACACTCATCTCAACTCTCCCCAAACACAATATACTACCAAACACTTCAGTGCTAACCAATCAAGACCAACCCAGGCCTACCTATTTTGGACACCTACGTCAATGCTACTTCTAGGCAGACTATTACTGACATCCTCTTTTCTGTCCCCTCCCCTGACCCATTGACCCCCCATCTGGTCCCCACTCTATCCCCTTTCTCCTCATCACACATTAATGGTGGTACTAGGTGGGAAGTACTGTTAGCACACTTCTCTTACTCTAGGTTCATTGGTAATGTCGATCACAATGACACTGCCATGGCCCAAGGTTCTCAACCTATGCTTCTCCTTCTTGATTGGTGCCTGCCTTCTATCATTAACGTCCTCCCTTCTTCTGCTTCTTCTATTCCTTCCTCTCCTCTCACCTCTCCACCACGCCCCTGTACCCCTCCTCAGAAAACTTTCAAAGGTGGTAATCAGCTTCACTTAGCTACTCTGAATGCTCACTCTGCTTCAAACACTCTTCTGACATGTGTCTCCTTCTTGAAGACTTTGACCTCAATGTCCTTGTCCTTACTTAGATGTGCTTCAATGCCAGCTCTGTCACTGCTCTTGTCACTCTCCTCCCTGAGGCCTACAAAATCATCTCCAAGCCCAGGCCCAACCTGCCCAGAGGAGAAGTGGCCTTGATTTTCTCTGAGTGAGCCCCTGCCTCTATCATGCCTACTCAATCTTACTCCTTTGAATGCCTCATCTGCAGGCTTGGGGTCTCTCCTACTCTCTCACTCACCTTTGCTACCATCTACAGTCCCTCTTGAACCTATATCTTCCTTCCTATCTGAACAGGCTGACCTCACTTCCTCCCTCTTGACCTCTTCCTCCAAACTCCTCTTCCTCTGGAACTTCAATATCCTTCTCAACTCCCCTGAATCAGCCACCTCACAGTTCCATGACCTCTGATACTCCCTTTCTCTCACTATTATTCCTTCCGGTCTGACCCACTCAGCCAGACAAACTCTGGATACCTTCCTCTCTGGAGACATCCCTATCTCTAACCTGGTCAACACTCCTCTCTCCTGGTCTGACCACTCTCTCCTCTCCTCATGCTTGGAGCCCCTTGGCCCGATGTCTGAGTCTCCCCCTGCACTGTCAGCCTCCTTTGCCACCATTCAACCAATGAAGCGAATGTCAGTCGCTGCCTTTGCTTCCACGTTCGTCTCCACTCCCTCTGCTGCTCCTGGCTCCGCCTCTGAGTCTATCCTTGCTAACGTTCACTTCTTCATCTCCAACACCTTTGAAATTCTTGCCCCGGTCATGAAGATCTGCCTGAAGCCTGCCTCAAGTGCAACAGCTGGTATAACTCTGATTTAGCATCCCGGAAACGCAAGTGCAGAGTTGGTGAACGGAAGTGGCAGACCTCAGGCTCATCCTCTGTCGCCTGCTCCAAAAGCAATATTGTTTCTCTATCCACTCCAAGAAGAGGGCCAAAATCCAAGCCCCCATCTCTGGAGCCACTAACAACACGACTGAACTTTCAAAATCTGCAAGGAACTTGCCAATCCATCCGCAGTCTCCACCTCTTTCCTTCCTTCCCAGGCTTTCTGCACCACTCTGGCCTCCCATTTCTTAACTAAATCTCAGGAAATCCTGTCCTCACTCTCCACCAGCCCCACCAGCCCCACCAGCCCCACCAGCCCCACCTCCAACCCTGCTCCAGCAAGCCAGCCTCCCTTGGCTCCCTCCCTCCACCCTACTCACTTTCCTCCCTCCTGCCCGTGACACCAGATGAGATCTCTAAAGTTGCCCGCTCAATGATGGTCTCATCCAAACAGGTGCACCCCTGCTCTTGTAGAACAACATCTCCTCTCTTGCCACAGCTCTTGCTGATTTCTGTAACCACTCCCTCAGCACTGGCTCTTTCCCTCTTTCCATCATGCACGCCCGGGTGCACTCTCTCCTAAAAAAGCTGTCTGCTGACCCCTCCTATCTGGCTAACTATCGCCATATCTCCGCCACCCCCCTACATGGGTAAACTCTTGGAAAAGTTGGTCCTCCCCCAACTGAACCTTCATACTGAACTTGTTGCCTCCATTACAATCAATCTGGATTCCAGGCATCCAGAGACATGAAAATTGCTCTCCTGAACACCCATGAAGACATTCTCACAAATCTTGACTCTAACTATCCTGCAGTTCTCATTCTCCTCGATATCTCCTCTGCCTTTGACACAGTCAGTCGACACTTCCATCATCATAAAATGGCTCTGCAATACCCTTGGCATCATGGATCAGGCACTGGATTGGCTGATCTCTTTCCTCACTAACTGCCCTGCAATTGGGCCCTTTCTCTTCCACCACCTCACTCTCTACTTGCGGTGTACCCCAGGGCTGTATACTTTCGCTCTGGCTCTTCAATATATATCTCGCCCCTCTTGCTCACCTGATCTCCTCCTTCTCTTCTCATTTCCAGAGTTATGCTGATGAGACACAGCTTTCCTTGAAATTTCCATCTACTAGCTCCTCCTCTTCTCTCATCCCTGATTGTCTGGCCACCATATAGGCATGGTGTTTGGCTAATGATCTCTGTCTTAATGCCAGTAAAACGGAGATCCTTCTCATTCAGACACCTGTGCCCTGTTTCCATCCTACTTTCTGGCCACCCTCCTTGGGGTCATCTTTGACTCTGCTGTCTCATTCACCGCTCACATCTTGGACCTTCCAAGAAGGTCTATGTTAAGAATGGGTCCACACAGTGACTTAAAGTATCACACTGACTTTTATTGGGTATGATACAAGGACAGCAGGTACCCCCTCAAGAGGCAGGCTCCAACTGACCAAACCAGAATATACCGTGAAACAAAACATTCCAATAAGAACAACATGACATCACAATGCCACTCTTTTTGCTAAACATATTATAACATAAGATGGCACAATTGCAACACTGAGAAGATTCATCTTAACACATCTCCTCCCTTCATTTTGTGGCAAGTTTAACCCAGGTAATAATCATTTAACCTGACCGGTTTGTTCCTGACCCTATTGGCATTCAAACTGCTGTTGTTGCTGGAGGCTGTACTTACATTAGGTTCATACATTTGTTCTTCCCCTCCATTCTCCCATAAGGTTTGTTCCTCTCTGGTTCCCTCACCAGCTCCGCTGTCCACCATATTGCACTTAACCAATTTGGCCATTGACCAACATTCTCCACCCTCCATGATAACAACATTACCTCTTATCACAGCAATTTTCTTTGGGCCAATAAACTTGCTCACAATACATTTGGGAGAAGCTCTGGGATTCTTAACATAAACCCAGCCCCCCACTGACCATTTCATCTCCTTGGCACCCCTTTTTGTGTCAAACCTCTCCTTGTAATCATCTTGAGTTTCCCTAATGAGATCCATGATCCTTTCCCTGTTAACATGTACACTCTTCGCTAAATCCAACCAACCCGGACACAATTTTGTACCTGGTTGTCTGCCTTTGAGAGACATGAAAGGTGAAATACCAGTAACCGAGTGAGGAGTTACACAATAGTTCCAGACCATCTCCCTGAGAGCTGTCTGCCACTTCAAACCTGAAGCCATCGCTAGTTGCAACCCTCCTTTAAGAAATCTATTTGCTCTCTCGACAAGACCATTCACTCTGGGCTGGTATAGTGCTGTCCTGTAGTGCTTAATACCAAACCTCCTGAGAAACTCTACCTTCCTGTCCGAACAGAATTGCACCCCATTATCAGAAACAAGTTCTGAGGGAAATCCTTCCCTATAAAAGACTTCCTCAAAAAAATCAATCATTTGTGAAGTTGTTGCTTCTCTAATGGCTTTCCACTCAACCCATTTTAAATGATAATCCACCAGGACAATGAGGTATTTAACACCCTCTCCCAATTCCTGTATGGGTCCCATTAAATCAACTGCTAATTTCTTCCATGGCTCACTTGGAACACTTACTGGTCTTAAGGGAACTTCCTTAATGGTTTTACTTTTGTCACTTCTGTCACATTCTTTGCAGTTCCTCACACATTTCTCAACCTGACCATCAATACCTGGCCACCAAAAGAATTCTCTGATATGCCTTTTGGTACCTCCCATGCCTAGATGACCTTGGTGAGCTATGTCTACTAATTTGGGCCTGATCTCATATGGGGGTACTATTTTCATTCCTTTTCTGAGTTGAGACCCATCTTCCGACATGTTTAACTCCTCTTTAATACAGTAATAAACATCGTATTTCTTTTCAATGAGATCTTTTCTGGGCCAACCACTTTTTGTCCACTCTTTTACCTGCCCCAAGACCTCATCCATGACATCAGCTGACTGCCACTCCTCTTTGCTTATGGCATTGTGTATTAAAGCACAAATACCCACTGTACTTTCTGCGCTCACATCCTTGACACTCTCGTTCTGTGCAGGAAGTCTGGACAGACAATCAGCAATCACATTTTCGCCCCCAGGTATATACACCATTCTAAAGTCATATGCCAGCAAGTCAACCATCCAACGGGATATTCTAGGTGAGCCTTTGGCCCATTCCGCACTGCCCAGTAGCTAGACTAATGGCTTGTGATCAGTCTTAACCACAAACGACTGACCCCATAAAAAAAATTTAAAATGAGCAACAGCCCATGATACAGCTAGGGCCTCTCTCTCCACCACAGAATAATTGCTCTCCGCCCCCCTCAGAGGTCGGGAGGCAAACGCTATGACATGTTCAATGTTGCCATCATATTGAAAAAGAGCGGCACCCAGACCTAATGTGCTCGCATCTACGGTAAGCACAGTTCGTCGGCCAGACACAAACCCTCCTAAAGAGGGTGCCTTCACAATGCTATCTTTAATCTTAATAAAGGCATTTTGACATTCTTCCGACCACACATATTTAGTTCCTTTTTTCAATAAATCTCTCAGGGGAGATGACATTGTAGCAAAACCATCCACAAATTTGTGGTAGTACTCCGCCAAACCCATGAACGAGCGTAGTTGCTCCTTGTCAAGGGGTTGGGGAGCACTCACAATACTATCCACTAAAGACTTCCTGGGAGCAATACCCTCACAGGAGATTTTATGCCCCAAGTAATCCACTTCCGTAACAGCAATTTTGCATTTCTCCCTTTGAACAGTCAGACCCGCTTCTTTTAGTCTCACTAAAACCGATCTAAGTATTGTATCATGCTCAGAACCATCATTTGCAAATATCAAAATGTCATCTTGAAACACTGTTACTTTCTCAAGACCTTTCAATACCGTTTCCATCACTCTCTGAAACACGGATGCCGCAGAGGCTAATCCAAAGGGCATCCGGTTGTACTTGAAAACACCCTCAGGAGTGATGAATGCAGTGAAGTGTTGACATTCCTTAGACAACGGAACCTGATGGTAGGCAGCAGAGAGGTCTATAATGGAAAATAACTTGGGTTCCCCTAGCGTGGACAAAACTTCTGAGATATTAGGCAATGGGTGTCTCTCAACCACTATGTTCTGATTGAGGCTACGTAGGTCAACACACAATCTCATCTTTCCATTGGCCTTAGTGACTAAAACCACTGGGGACAACCATTCCGTGGCTACAACAGGTTCAATCACCCCTTTGACAACCAGGCTTTTTAGCTCCTCCTTTAGTTGTGCTCTCATCTTCAGTGGTACCTGTCGTACCTTGTGTACTACTGGTTGAGCGTTTTTCTTAAGCCTGATGTGATGTTCGAAATGTTTAAGCCTTCCCAAACTCTCAGAAAACACTTGTGGAAATTCTTTGGTCCAAGAGTCCCCCAACTCAGCAATGGTGACCGGGTCCGGTGCACTGGCTTGTACCCTTAAACCCAGCTTCCTCTGCTCCTCCCAGCCTAGCAGAGAGGTCCCTTTTTCCGCCACCAGGATTGTGGCTGGGCACCTTCTTTCCTTGTATGTGATTTCTGCACGGAATTCACCCAAGATATTTATGTCCGACTCTGCATATCCACACACCCTGACATTGGTAGCTTGTATAATGTTGCTACTCCTTCCCAGAATGTTAGTTAATGTTTCTTGGGATATGATGGTCCAAGGGGAACAAGTGTCCACTTTCATTAGGAGCTCTATTCCATCTACTTGGAACTTGTCCACGGGACCTTTGGTCATCCCAGGCATCTCCGAAATCTCGAAAATGTGCCTTGGTGTGAGTTCTTCAGAGCTGGATACTTCATGGATATTGTACCCTTTTCCAATGCCGTCCTCGTAATTGTCCACAGGGCTGAACTCAATACTGTTTACAGCGTTACCTTTGCAGACATTGGCAAAATGCCCTTTATTCTTGCACTTGAAACATTCTGCATATTTTGCAGGGCAAGTCGGGTAGTTCATACCATGTCTTGAACTGCCGCATCGAGCACATGCATTTCTTGCATTCCCTCCTCCTCTCTTGACTGTGGGAACGCCAACTTTCTTCTTTTGATTGACGACACAAACCGAGGACGATGAAGGATTGGATTTGTCAACCCTTAGTTCCTTGACATACTCTGAAGTCTGTTCAATACTTCTTGCCAATTCTACTGCCTCGTCTAATTTCATATCCTTTGCAAGAAGTTTTTCCTGTACTCTCACGTTATTGGTGCATCTAACCAGCTGGTCTCTGATAAGGGAATCAGCCAAATGTTCAAATTCACAAGTGTAACTCAGGGATCTGAGACAAGCGATGTAGGACTCCACCGACTCTGACTTCTCCTGGGCTCGCTGGAAGAATTTGTGCCTCTCAAAGCTAACATTCTTCTTCGGTTCGAAGTGATCCCGAAGCTGGTTAAGAGCAAACATATATTCATCCATGTCTCCTGCCTCAGGGGTATGGTGCCTGGAGAGTCCATCAAAAATTCTGCGTCCTTCTATGCCAAGGTTGTGTAGTAGTAAGGCCCTTTTTCGCGCAGATGGAAATCTTTCCCCTCCCATGGCTACTAGTTAGTTCTCAAACATATCCTTCCACCTGTCCCATGTCATTGAAGGCCGGCCTGGTTCACTCAGAAAGGGCAAAGGAGGTGGGATGGAGGCAGCCATGGTTGCAGAAGGATGTACACTTCAGGCAGACCTCTTTTTTTTTTTTTTTTTTTTTTTTTTTATTACAAGCAAAGTTTGCAATCCACTCTTAATAGTCTGCTGATCACTGCTTGCAAATTTTCTTGCTGGGAGACACTGTTACCATTGAAAGACCAGGGCTTCTGGAAACGTAAACATTTTTTTTTTTTTTTGAGTGCCGTGGCTAACAACCTCCGTGAGCGGCGGCGCTCGCTGTCAGCTGTTCCGGATGGCCCAGGGTTTTCTTTCCCACTTAAAAAAACGGCAGGCACTGCACATATAACGCTCCCCCAGCTGGGCTGCGGCTCCCGTTAGATCTGTGCGATGCTCCTCGCTCCCAAGAGGCTCGCGTGGAGCTCCACGGCGGTGATCGTTGTCCCAGCGCCGAGATCACAGCTGGGTCACGGCTCGTTCTGTGTTCGTGCGACGCCCCTCCTGCTTTTGGGGCTCACGCAGGGCTTTACAGCAGCGTCCGCTGCTCCTGCGCCGTGATCAGAGCCCACTGCCGCTCGCGCTGGGCTCGGCGGTGCTTCTCCTTCACGCTGCTCCAGCGCCGTAGTCAAAAACGGCTGCAGCTCGCGCTGGGCCCACAGCAGCCGCTGCCTAAGCGCTGAATTAAAACTGACAGCAGCTCGCGCTGGGCCCGGTAGAGCTTCTCCTTCCCTCAGGGCTCACTTGCGACCCCCCAACACAGCGGTCGCTGCGCTGTGACTTCAGGGAGCCTGGGTTGTCTCAGTATGGGCCCTCACTCCACCTCCTGCCCGCCTCTCACCTGCTGTCAACGTCGGAGGAAGAGATTCTCTGGGAAGGACCGTCGACCAGCGAATTCCACACGAAGTGCCAATCCTCGTCGCCAATGTTAAGAATGGGTCCACACAGTGACTTAAAGTATCACACTGACTTTTATTGGGTATGATACAAGGACAGCAGGTACCCCCTCAAGAGGCAGGCTCTAACTGACCAAACCAGAATATACCGTGAAACAAAACATTCCAATAAGAACAACATGACATCACAATGCCACTCTTATTGCTAAACATATTATAACATAAGATGGCACAATTGCAACACTGAGAAGATTCATTTTAACAGTCTACTTCCAGCTTCACCTCCTTAGAGGCATTCTCCCTTTCCTCACCTTTCCCCAGAATCACAACATCTCCAGAGCTCTGGTCCTCTCTAGGATGGATGGCTGCAACAGCCTCTTCCTCAATCTTCCCTTTTCCTCCCAACACCGTTTTCATCTTTTCCAGAATAGGTCTGCAAGACGTGTCCTTTGCCTCAAGCCCAGGGATCGTATCTCTCCAGCCCTACCTAAAATATCTCCACTTGCTCCCAGTGGCCACGGGGATCACATTCAAGACCCTCTGCATCATCCACAAGGTTTCATGGGCCTAGGACAATGCAATGTCCAACATTCCCTCCCTGAATACTTCCCTGCTAAAGCCCTCTGCACCTCTAACGTCAACTCTCTACTTGTCAAATGCTTCTCCAAGCAGATAGTGGGGCAGGTCTCTCTCTTCGGCTGTTGCCTCTCTTTGAAACAGCCTCCCTGGTCCTCTCAGACTTGAACCAGACCTCCTTAAGTTCCGGAAACTTCTCAAAACTCGGATCTTCTCCACCTCTTTCCCTTTCCTTTCCCTGCTAATCATCCCACAGCCCCTGAGACCGGAGGCCTGGTCCTTCATGAACCTCACAGGTTACTAGGCCCTCTACCCAGTCGACACCAGCACACTTCCCCCCTCAGCACCACCCTTGCAAGCTCTCTGCCTGACAGCTATGCGTCCCACCCATGGGATTCTTCTGCCCTAGCACTTATCCAGTGTTCTTCTCCCTTGACTCCCCTTGGCACTTCCCTTCCGGGCTCCCACCAGCACTTGCCCATTCCCTGCTACCTTCCCCACCACCACTCCACCCCCACTTTCACTATCTCCTGCATTTCTCTTCACTGCACTGGCACATCCAAATGTCACAAGGCCTAATAGGACCATGATTGTATATTTAGGGCCTGATTCATGGAATATTTGCCTGGTTCAAAGGGAATTTGCACTGCTGAAAAGTGACTTTGCAGTGCCGACACAAACCCTGATTGATGGAGCCAGGCAAAGTCAATTTGTACTGCGAATATGGCTATGCACTGACTGTGCCCAGACTTTGCACTGCAAAAATACACTCAGCACGACTCCATGAATCAGGGTATGTCTCGGCAGAGCAAAGTCACTTTTCAGCAGTGCAAATTCACTTTAAACCGGGCAAATATTCCATGAAGCGTCCCCTTAGTGTTTTTGGCAATGTTATTTACTCCCCTTGTTCCCTCCCCACTTTCCCTTGTGGCGCCTCGAAACACCATTCTGTTGTATAGGCGCCTAACAAATGCTCAATACATAAATAAATAACTAAATAAATAAACTTGACTATACTTGCTACACGTTTTCCTTCCAAGGCAGATGAAAGTAAAATAAAACGTTTGACAGTGCATTAGTTCAGTTTTAATATCACACAAAATCTCCAGTTTTTGATACCTTTTATTGGACAAACAGGCAATATTATGCTGCGATGGTAAAATGCATATGCTTTAAAAATCTCCTAGACATATTCAACGATGGTGGTCACACGATAAAATGAACAACAATAAAAATAACACAGTGGTGGACACCTCATTTACATAGAAAAACCACGGAAGAAACACTACTTCACTATAAAATTTATTGGCTGCAGGAAACAATATGCAGGGAATTCAGTCCTCAGATGGCCCTCTTATCTTCTTGGAAATTAACTTGTACTAAATAGAGAAATATATCTGCACCCATTGGAAAGCGGCTCTCAACTCCAGCAGTGCTGGGAAATTACATTTTCAGCAGGACTCCGTTATTCACCAAATGTTTTTCATGTAATGTGTACAAACACTTCAGCACAGTGACTATAATAATGAGCAAGTATGAAAACAAGATTCATAGAATTGTGAGAAGTCTCAAAAGGCAAGCTTCATAAACGTGGAATTTCAAAAAGGATGGATTTGTTTCTGACCATTCCTCACAGTGTAAAGTTGTGCACAGGCAGTCATCTTAAAGTTTCACTGCTTGAAAAAAAAATACAAGCTTTGCCTTCATTTCCCTGTCATCCACGCCCATCAAATTACTTTCAGTGATTGCAAAGCTCTAGTTAGCCCAAGAATAGCACACCACAGCAATGTGTTGAAACTAAAACGTTGTTAGATGCAAGTGCATATGTGTGGATCCTCCATGCAGTTCAGGGTTATACCGGTGGTCAACCAGTTACTTATGCCGACAGGCCCGCATTTGATAGACCCAATATGTAAATGTTGTCAAAGTTTAAATGGTGCAGTATGGATGTATAATTTAGTGTGTCTCCCATTGCACAGTGCCTAATGGTTTGCATGGATAGAAGCACATAAACACATGTCTTACCACTGTTAGAATGTTGTTTTGCCCACTGTTAGCTCAGCATACATCAGGTTCAATATTGGGAGCCAATCATTTCAGCGAAGACATCCAAGGTTGCAGTTTTTATGTCTTGAATCCGCAACCAATCAAGGTTCTGAAACACTGTATCTTATAGCTGTAGGTGAGATGGGTAATTGCAGGCTGACCCCCTGCATGTCAATGCGGTTACCTTCATAGTCAACTACACAAACTTGGCCACAGTGTGTCCTGCCATACAATCTGTACCAATTTGTAGACTTCAATTTTATAGGTTAAGACTCTTCAAGTACATGAGCTCCCATGATCTTCTTTGTGTGGTCTCAAAGAAGCCATCTTTCAACACCATCAATGGCTGATCTGTCACTGAGTGTTCCTCCTGTGTAAGGTTATGATCAGTGGCACTCATTTAAACCATTGTAGTAAATATGAAAGGTGTTAATAATTTCTTGTTAAAGATGTTTTTTGAGGGAAACTGGAACTACACGAATAGCACAACCATTTCCCTTAAAAATAAACTATGAACATAAGTGAAGAAGTGGGTCGGACTCCATGAGGGGAAGTAGTGAGGAGATAGTGTTTGCAGGGGCAACAGCAAAATAAATAAGGTTGTGGACAGCTGGGGGTATTACATAGGTTGACAGGGAAGTACACAGGTGGTTCCTGCTGGATGCTGCCAATTTCCCTAGCCACGAGACAGGCGAGATGGTAATGTTAATGTTAATGTTAAAGGATATTTGTACCACACACTATCACCACCGGAGTGGTCACCTGGTGCTCTTGCGGCTCTGAAAAAGGGAAAAGGTGTGGTGGGAGAGTTAGTGGGCAAAAGCTGGAAAAGTTCAAGAGAGCAGAGATATGCTGTTGGCGGCCTTAGCCCGGTGGGTCCGTTGGCTGGGCTTGGGGTGTTTTACGGTCGGTAGTCGTTGTGTGCTGTTGTGCGAGTCTATGTATGATTTGTTTTGTTGTTGCAGTGTAGATTTGTTTTGTTGTTGCAGTGTAGTGAAGTGTGTGTGGATTGTTGTGTTGTAGGTTTGTGGTTTTGTTTGGTTAGAGCTTGAGAGGTGTATGCAGAGGGGTGAATTTGTTAGTGGATTGGTTAATTGGCATTGCTGTCCGGAGGTGAGACGCTGAGTTTCCGTGTTATCTCCAGGTGGGGTGCAGGAGCATCTCTGCGTCTTCTATCCTGATCTGGCTGTCCAATATTCACAGTCCCTTTCACACATGGCATCCACTCACATTCTTAACCCTACATAAATTCGGCTTCGGCCATCGACTTGACACCTGTCTGTATGTAGGGCAGGCAGGAGTTTGTGCGTCCCTTACAATCTGGCCTAGAGAGCATTCCCAATCCAGTCACTGCACAGCATTGACTAGCCAAGGCTACTCCATCCACATGTGGCGGGTGGTTGGCATTTGTCATCTTATTCAGTTGTTTTTATTGCAGGCTATCGCTCCTATCCCCTTCGAAACGTGGCACATGCCAACGCTTGCAATAATGTCCAGGAGCAGCACCTGCTTTCATTCACGACTCATTACGATCAGTGCCTGTGCCAATGTCCACAACTTAGTTCAAGTGTGGCAAGTGCTAACAATCACACAACTCCATACAAGTATCATACTTGGTAGCGATTTTGGGGCGGGTGAGGTTGTTGGCATTGAGTTGGCTAGGGATGGTGATTCCTGTCCTCAAGGGTGTCGCTTGTGTCCTATTCGACTTAGCTTCGTCTCTCTTGTTGAAGTAAGAGTTTCTCTGGTCGGTTCTGGGTGTTGTCAGTGTCATTCTAAATTTGGCCATCCTTTTTCTTTGTGTTTCCTGTTCGGTTGTTTCGGTTTTTCAGATTTAGTCTGTGGTGTTGAATTCTAGGTGATCTTTGGTGTTTATTTCTTTCGGGATGTTGTTCCAGTTTTTTGCAGCTAAGTGGGAGAAAGAGGAGCCTCCAAGTTTTTTCTTAAGGTATGGTTTTTGGTCCGGCGGATTTCCTTTGCTTGATCTGAGAAGTCTCGTTGGCTTGTAGATTATTATTTTCTTTTGTAGGAATTCAGGTCCTTGTCTGCTGATTGCCCTGTGTGTTATGCACATTGTTTTGAAGGTGATGCGATGTTTGATTGGAAGCCAGTACAGTGTTTTTAGGGCTGGAGTGATGTGGTCTCTTCTGGATAGTTTGAGAAGCAGTCTGGCTGCTGTATTTTGGATCTATTGTAGTTTCTTCAGGAGGTATTCTGGTATTCCTACATAGAGGCTGGTTGCATAGTCGATTCTTGACATGATGAGAGTGATGATTTTGAGTGTTTTGTGGGTGAAGCAGAGGAAAGGTAGGATTTCTCTTGCTGTGTGAAGGAGGAAGAAGCATTTCTTGATGATTGAATTTATTTGTGGTTCTAAGGTTAGGGTGTTGTCCATCAGGACTCCCAGATTTTTTACTACCTTAGATGGTGTCAGTGCGGTTCCCATTTCTGTTGACCATGGAATGTAGATGTTGTTTTCTTGGTTTTTGGATATAATCATGATTTCTATATTTCCTGTGTTGATTTTCAAGTTGTTGACATTCATCCAGTTAAAGTCTTCTTTTAGACACTCGATTAGGGTTCAGTGATCGGTTTGGTGTCTTCGATTTTGTAGATGATTTGAGTGTTGTCTGTATAGTTGTAGCATGTAATGTTGTATTTTTTGAAAATTCTGATTACTGGAATCTGGTAAATGATGAAGTACAGTGGTGATAGTGAGGACCCTTGTGGTACTGCACAGTCGTTAACTTGTGGGGTGGATTTGAAGGGTTTTATCCATACGGTTTCTGTTTTGTCTGCTAGGAATGATTTAATCCAGAGTAGTGACATATCTGTTATGCCTATGTCTTCTAGTCTTTTGGTTAGGGTGTCATGGCTAACTGTGTCGAAGGCTGCGGAGAGGTCGAGCAGAATCAGGGCTGAGGTTGTGTTGGATTCCGCATTATTTTTTAGGTTGTCCCAGATGGATAATTGTGCTGTTTCTGTTCCTCTTGCAGGTCTGAAACCAACTTGTGCTTGGTCTAGCAGGTGGTGTTTTTCTACGTGTTCTTGGGTTCATTTGTACACATAGGTTTCAAGGAGATTTGCTGGGTAGGGAATGTTTGAAATCGGCCTGTAGTCTTCTACGTCGCCACTTGTGTTTTTTAAAAGCGGTTTGATATATGCTGATTTGAAGGCTCTTGGTACAGTTCCTGTTGCTAGTGAGAGATTTAGTAGGTTTCGGTAATGTTCTGATGGCGGTCCTTGTGCGAGGATTGATTTGTAGATGTCAGGGGGGCAGGGATCCATGGCTGATCCTGCTTTCTTGCTGTGTTTTACCGACAAGACGAATGCCTCTGCTGATATTTCAGGAAAGGTTTGGAGTTTGTGCTGTGGCTCTGTGTTAGGTCTGGTTGGTTGATTGAATATTGTGGTTGGTAGGTCTGTTTTTTATGATTTGTCGATGTCGTTGATTTTGTTCTTGAATTGGTCTGCCAGGTCATTGCAAAGTTTCTCGGAGGGGTTTGGGGTATTGTCGCAGCCTGGTGGGTTTCTCATTTCTTTAATGATGCTGAACATTTTTTTGTGTGTGTTGGGGTATTGGTGATTCTGTCAACATAATGCTTTCTCTTCACCTTTTGTATTTCCTTCTTGTATGCACAAAATTGTTTCTGGCACCGTATTTTGTTTGTCTGTGTTGTATTCTTCCCTCCTGGACTGGATGAATCCTACGTTGAAGAAGAGATTGAATGTCTTCTGGGTATTTGTATGGTATGTTCCATACGAATCCCCTGTTATGAGCCACTCGTCGAGGTAAGGATAGACTGGTATGGATTGCCTGCGCAACCAGGTTTGGTACCTTTGTTAATTTTGTCTTTGGCGGGCTTCAATGCAGAAACCCGCCTCTGGCTCTAGCGTGTCTGGCAGGGCAGGAAGCGAGGGAGGTTCCAGAAACTCCCTGTGCCTATTCTCTGTGGTTAAAGGAATTCACCCAAAGATTATTGGCTGGCTGTCCGAGGACGACCACCCTGCTGTTTGAGTGACAGCTAGGCTTCAAATCAATGGGAGAAACTAGAATAACAGGCGAGGTCTCTTGGAGAGAAGGTAGAGTCGACCACTGGATGAAGGAACCGGAGAGGAAAGTGGAAGAGAAGCTTGTTGCACCCTCCTGGACTGTTGGTTTTCCTGGTGAAGCCCTGCTGAAGTGCTGTAGCTCCAATGTTCGTATCGACTAGAGAAGCCTGGAACAGACGACATCTTCCCTTGGGTTGGTGGGACCAACTGACCCCAAGACAAACTTGACTGGATCCCCTCTACCTCCTGGATGTACTTCTTGGCTGCTGCTGGAAGCGAGTGCCAGGAGACAGGTACACTAGGAACAAGTGCATCGTCTTTAAGTCGGACCTGAGTTCCAGGAAGATCCTGAGGACCCCTGAAGTAGGGTGACCCAAGGTTGAGCCACCTCTGGACCCCAGAAGCAAGGGGAGCCCATAAGCTGTCCAAGAACCGCAGTGGTGCTGTTTGCCGGTAGCTGAAACCGCGAAGTGCAGCTGATCTCAAGTAAGCCCATTGCTGCCGTCAATCTTAGCACTGCAGTGCAGGAATCCTACAGACATACTCCCTCTTGTCCCCATGACTCAGGCCCAGGAACCCAGGATCTGTCACACTGAAACCAGGACAGAAGCCAGCTGGATCCTCTTCTTCAGACATAAGGTACTGTTTAACTAGGGGTACTTACCTCTTGTTGCTTGTAGCTTGCTTGCTCTCACTGGAGACTTGCAGTATCTGCACTTTACAGTGTTGCTTGATTCTTCGCTTTTCACAAGCCTCCCAGCTTGTGGCCCAACAGTGATTCTTTTCTACAAACTCTATATAATATTGTGCATGTCTTTTTTGCTATCTGCAAGAAGTGCCTCAGCTCCCCTAGACTTTGTTCAATTGACATTGGCTGCCCTGGCTCTCTGAAGACTCTTCTGACCCTTTGACTTTGTGTTTATCTGTCCCTCATAGGTTGTACATAAGTTACTTGTATTGCTGGGAAAGGGTTAACCTAAACTTCATTGGGGGTGTGTTAAGTACTCACCTATTCAGAGAACTTGTTCACCTTTGTTTCCTTCCAAAACCTTTTCCTTTTTCCACAACCTCAGTATTGCATTAAGTGTTAAAGTGATATATCAGTGTCCACAGTGTCCGAGCAATTGAAGTCACATCAGGTTGGAGGTTAATCTAATTAACTGAAACTGAAGTAGTGTATTTTTGAAGTGTATTTTATTGTTGCATATTGCCCTTTCTAAATTAGGCTTATTTTATAAAGGACATTTAAATAAATGTTTGAATAAGAAACCTTGAGTATAAGTGTTATTTAAATACTTGTCATTGTGAATCTGTTACATCTCTACAGCTCACATTTACCCCTCTTGAGACAAATCTGTCCGCTCAGTCATTACCAACTTGTGTAGTACAGACATACCATAAGGTTGGATAACCTATTGCCAAGAGGACAAAGCTGGTGTAGTCTGCCACAGTGTTAATACATACAATTTTGCCTAACATTTACAAAGGCGCCGTGGAAGGGGACTAAAGGGGCCTACCTGCAGCGAGTTTCGCCTTTGGATCCTTGAGTGCCTTCCCTGTCAGACTGACAGGAACCGCAGTCTGCCGGCTTGTGGCCAATACCAAAGTGCCATAATCGCGGGGAAGGAATTTAGGGAAGTGGGGTCTGATATTTTTAGGCTAAATGTTGTAATATGAGACAAAAACAAAACGCGCCATTGCCAAAGTGAAGCTAGCGGAAAAACGGAACTGAATAACAGGCACAGTTGCGCTATATATCGTGTCGTTGACGTCCGCTTCAAGAGGGAACATAGCTTGTCAAGGGACACCGAGTCAGCGACGAAGCACAGAGCCCTCTTCCACCAAATATTTTACCAACGCAGCTGACGCTGGAATGATAAGGGAGGAATACATGGGAAGACAAAATCCATTCGAAATGTGACTGCAAGGTACATCTGCGAGCGTTCCACTTCAATTTCATTTCATACAGCACATTACACTGGGATTTGGTTTATACTCCCACGTCTAGCAGATAAGAAATTAAGTGATATTCCCAAAATGACATAACTTTGGCCCTTGTGGGGAAATCAGAATTATAACCCAGACATTCTGGTTCCAAAGTGAGCAATGTATACCCGTTCTCTCCAACCATTCTCTTCACCCTCTCACCTCCTATTCCCACTCCATCCCAGTGCTTTTGTTTTGCTTTTGTTAGGGCATTACCTTCAACTCTCTCTTCCTAAATACCTTCCTTCTCGGGCTCTTCGCTCATCTGCCTCCAACTCCCTCACGGTTAGCCGCTTCTCCAAGCAACGAGTTGGTGGTCGATTTCTCTCCTTGGCTGGGGCCTCCCTCTGGAACAGCCTTCCTGCCTCCCTGAAACTTGAGGAGAACCATCTCTGGTTCCAGAAACACCTCAAAACCTTCCTCTTTGCTTCTGCTTTCTCTGTCCCTCCCCTGCTGAAATTCCTGCTGATTCTGCACTGGTTACCTGGCCACCCTTTCTGATCTTGGGGCCACGTCCCACCTTTTGCACACCTGCCCTGCCTCCCTGGCAACCCCCTGCACTTGGGGTCTGGTTCTGTATCCCTTCAGTCCCCTTACCAGCACTTATGTCTGCTCTTACCTTGCACTTGCCACCTTCAGGCCGTTTTATTTATCGTATTTATTCTTCTTTCCCATGCACTGCACTTTCTCCTTTCCCTTCCCCCTGGCACTCTTCCCTTACCCCCTACCCTCGCACGTGCGCGATCTGAATGACACCTAGCCTAGTAGGATCGTTGTCTGTCTTCCACTGTTTTCCCCTCCCTTGCCTCGTCGCGCCTTGAAACACTTGTGTATAGGCGCGTTATAAATGCCATATCATATCATATCATATATTATCATATCATATCATGGTTTGGAGGGAAGGTGGAAATAAGCCTTGGGGGGGACAACGTCTATGCACATGTGTGTGTGTTTATAGGGATGATAGAAGGAGGGTAGGTATTTTCTGGTAAAGGGTGTTCAGGAGAATTCTCATTTCTGTGCCAATTCCCTTCAACCTTAGAGACACCCAGCTCTTTTGCTGGACTTTAGGACTTTTTAATTTTAACCCTGGAGTGGTGAGCCCTTTTTCTCACTCTCTCCTGCGTTTTGACCTGATCTGGATTATGCGTTTTGTTTTTGGAGTCTGACAAACTCCATAGGCATCTACCTTTTGTATGGTGACACAGCACCTTCAGTGTAGTGTCGCAGAGAAATCCTTTAGATTTCTCATAAGGACCTTCTGTTGAGTGAACCATTATTACCAAGAATAGTAAAGTGAAATTGACTTTACTTACATGTTCTCTTTGTAGGTCCAGCACACACCATCTTATGTGGAGTGCTCGGGGTTACTTAGTTGCCCCTTATCCTATCTACTCATGTAACATTTTTAAGTTTACCATCACTACTTTAAATGGCTGGTGGCAGTGGTTTAATTTTCCTACCATTGTGCTTTTTTACCGCAGGCTGAATCCTCAGCTGCAGTATACCACCCATAGGTGACCATTTTGTCAAAATGGACCGGTCTTCTTTTTTCACCATTTTCTGTTTGTGAGGTCTTTTTTGGGTTTTACTCTGCGCGCCAAGCCGAGGTGAGCCCTTTGTTCTTTTTACCTTTGGTGGGCTTCAGTACTGAAACCTGCCACTGGCTCCAGTGTGTCTGGAAGGGCAGGGAGTGAGGGAGGTTCCCGAAACTTCCCTGTCCTTTGTCTTTAGGAATGCACCCAGTCCTGATTGAGTGACAGCTAGGGAGAAACCTGCTTCAAAGGCGAGGATTTTGGGACTGAAGACAAGCAACTCGACAAAGAAACTGTGACTGAAGCTTGCTGCATCCTCCTGGACCTTTAAAATTGCCCGGTGAAGCCCTGCTGCTGTGCTGAAACACATTTTTCTGATCGACAAGAGAAAGCTCCGGAAGGGACGACTTCTTCCCTTGGGTTAGTTGGACCAACTAACCCAGAGACAAACTCCACTGGACCATCTTCCTCGACTGGCTGTACTTCTTTGCTGCTGCAGGAACCAAGTGCCAGGGGTCGAGCAATATGTAGTCTAGTGCAACATCTGCAAGCGAGCCAGAAGCTTGAGGAGTCTCCCCAGGACCCTCCAAAAGCAGGACGACCACAGCTCGAGTCACCTCACCAGAGTGCAGGACTCAAGGAGTGAAGGAAGCCCAACCGATGTCCAAGATACGCGGTGGTGCTGTTTACTGAGCACAGAAACCACAAAGTGCTGCTGATCTGAAAGGGCCCGTAACTGCTGTTGTGCAGGAGTCCTCCAGATGGCCTCCTCTTGTCCACATGACTGGGCCCAAGAGCACAGGATTTGCATCACTGCAACCAGACAGAGGCCAGCTGGACCACTCTACTCAAAGGTACTGTTCTGACTTGGGGTACTTGCCTCATTGTCTGTAGCTTGCTCGTCTCAGTCGAGACTTGCAGTAGCTGCTTTTCTAGAGTTGCTTTCAGCTCTAACTTTCACAGCTTGGGACCCTACAGTGATTTTTCTTCAACAAACTCTCCAAGTTTGTGCAAGACTTTTAAGAAGTGCCTCAGCTCCATAGACTGTGCTCCAATTGACTTTGCTTGTCCTGGCTCCCTGCCGACTCTTCTCTTCTATTTGACTTTCATACTTACTGTCCCTCATAGGTGATACATTGGTTTTAAACTAATATTGCTGGGAAAGATTATATTGACTTCATTTTAAGATTTAACAGTGCTCACATGCTTTGAGAACCTGTTTAAACTTTTTCCTTCCTTTAACCTTTCCTTTCTACAAACCTCAGAATGTACAAAGTGCACACGTGATATATAAAAGAAAGTGCTGCCCTAGTTAGTGAAGTCACCTCAGGGTGAAGGAAATGATTATGAAGCATCTCTAAAGAGTATCTACTTGCATTGTGTTCATTTTGAGAAAGTATATTTTATTGTGATAAACATTGCCCTTTAAAAAAAAAATCTTATTTAGAAACCATTGTTAAATAAATTATTTTAACTACAAGCCTTGTGAAGAAGCGTTTCTTAGCTACTTGTATTGATGGATTTCATTGCTACAGCTCACATGTACCCCTCTTGAAATAAGTCTGACTGCTCAGTCACGCTACCCACTTGTGAAGTACAGACCTATACCAATAGGTGGGTTACCTATTACCAAGATGACAAGGGTTGTGTAGTCTCCCACAGGGTTACTACATCAATTATTGCCTAATAGAGGGTGGATGTGAGATTCATGTGGCAGGGTGAGATAGACCAGTAGGTATGTGGCTAAAGTGGCGCAATGCTTGTGTGACGGTTGGGGGTGGAGAGTTGGAAACTGCTTCCGGGGGAGTGGATTGAGTGTTGACATTTGTCTGTGCGGTTGTTTGTGTGAATAGGGTGCAGCTGTGCATGTGGGGCTGTTTATAGATGTTGGGGAAGTGCTTATAAGTAGAAGATTGATTTATATTTGTGGTAGTGTGAGGGGGAGGAGAGAGAATACAATAAGCACAATACTGAAAAATTAGAGCTAATCCAGCCAGACAGACTTCATTCATAATACTGTATATGAACACTGGCAATGTTTTACCTGATATCAATATTCCCAAACCCCTGCCAATAAAACCATTATGGCAAATACATTTGTGTCAACCAGTATTGCTAGCACTGCTCTTTTGCTTTTGAGTAATCATTGCAAATTCAGCTTGTTGGCATTCATTCAAAATCCTGCCTGCCTTTCAGATTGCCCCACAGTGCAAAGTCATTGGTCTTATTGGGCAATAGGTCCTGATTAAGATGGACGTGAGAGGAACACCACTTTAAAATGCTCAGCAACTCCATACTTTAATTTTAAACTGGAAAACATTCCACATTGAGCTATATAATTGGACATTTCTTTGATTAGTTGTAAATTACAAACAGGAAAACTAGATTGATTTGTGTTAACCCATCAAATGTGTTCACTTTTAATAAGAGTTCCATCATCTCAAAGAATCCTACTGCCAAACCTTAAAATATTCAGAGGGTTCAAAGAAGCCCTGGTGTAATTTGCAATAACCAATTCCGAACGTCTACTGCTGCAGGCCATCATTCTATCAAGCTCTTAAAAGGCAGCCACAGTAGAGGGTCAGCCGTTCAACCCAAAGTGGTTGATTGAGTGTATGCTATGCAGACAGCTTTCAATTAAATACTACTTCCATGATACTCATGCATCTGTGCTAAACATGTATGCATTGCACGTCTATGGTTGGTGCAAGTGATTCTGGTGCCAGGCTTATTTTTGTAATTTGGTTACTTAGCTTTCGGCTGCAATTCAAAAACTAGAGAGACTTTTATTGAATTAGGCAGCAGGCAAAATCTGCAGAGGAATTCCTGATAACCGGTTATTGCTTTGTAAGGACACTCGGTTTCTAGAAACTGATAAGATACCAGCAATCATTAAACCTTAGAGTGGCAACTGCTTTCTTGTGGGAAGGGTCTGCAGCATGTGGCTTTCCAGAGGCTTTGGACTACAACTGCCATCAGTCACACTGAGCATACTCAATATTGTGGAATTTTAGTCATGAACATCTGGAGAGCAGCAGGTTGCAGTATCCTGCTTGCTGGGAATGATGAAGTCCGTATTGCACTTGCATGTTCTGAATTCTCTCAAGGCATAGTAGGTTTGTCCCTCCCCCTTTTCCTCCTCTGCTCTTAATATTGTGTTTAATTTGTATTTCCCACCCTCCCTCCCTGCCCTGTGTGCACTTTGGAACAATATATTCTTATTGTATAAGCACCTTACAAGCAAACAATTAATAAATAATAAAGGGGATTGTCTCCACTTCATTGTTGGGTGAACAAGGTGATCTACACCCTAACACACTGCCACTAGTGCATCATGTAAGCACCTCTTGTGTGTCTGGTTGCATAGTTGTTAAAAAGTCCAGTGGAGGTGTACCTCTAGAATAGCCGAATACCAGTCATGACTGTGATCATGTGAAGGGAACCCATGACATTTTGCAAAGTCAAAGAACAAACATCAGATGGACCTTACCTCTGACAGGAATGGAAGATGGAATAGCGGGGTGAATTAAGACAACCTTATTTTTGTACCCCCAAGAGGAGAAGAAAGAAGAGTTTATGAAACCATGTTAAAGATCCTCTGTCCTAACCTCACTGATTTCTCCAGTAAAAATTGAAGCGCGGCAGTAGGGTGGGGGTTGCATGTCAATCATTGTACAAATTGCAGAAAACCAAGAAGACATAATGGTGATATGATAAGGTACAATGGATAAACAGGTCAGAAGATATATTTATTCCTGCTGCCTTTAATTTACCAATGTATCTTTGTATTATATCTTCTTTCTTCATTTTTAAAACTGGCAGTAATGGAAGATGGAAGTTTGGGGTGAGTTAAGACACCCTTAGATTAGTACCACAAGAGGTGATGAAAGAAGAGGCTATGCAACTATGGTAAAGATCCAGGCTTCATCACGACCCTGGCCGTAGCCATTAAAAGTGGCGATAACGAATTTACCACTGCAATTAGTGTTCTGCTGAATCATTAGTCGGCGCAAATACCGCTAACTGTATTACAGCTAGCACAATTAAAGCTGGCGCAATGACAGCCGGCGAAATGTGCGCTGATACAGGAAAAAGCAATTACCATCAAATAACAAGTTCAGGCATGGCAGAATTAGCGGTGAAATACTGTGCGACATACCACCGAAAACAAAGCAGTTACCTCCTGACTCCAGGTGGAGATAAATTCATACAGGTGCCACAAATGAAGCCACAGGTCAACCCAATCCACTCAACAGGGGAACATAAGGCACATGCCTTCCCCAAACACAGTTCCCAACACCATGCTGCAACTAGACACTGCAAGATGGGACATGCAGCTGCTCATGCTGTGCCTGGAAATACAAAGGCAGGGAAATCAGTCCAAGGCACAGGGTGCAGAGCAAAGGAGACGAGTGAGGATACGCCAAGTAAGAGCACTCATAACCAGGGTCAGGCCCTCACACTCAACCCTCATGGACAGTCAGCTGGCAACCCTGTACCGGCTCAACAGGGACACCATAAATGAGCTGCTAACCACAATCCAGGGGAACCTAGAGAGCAGGATAAACATCAGGACAGCTGTGGCCCCACTGCTAAAGTTACTGTCTGTCCTGCAATTCTTAGGAACTGGAATATTCCATCATTCTGTGGCAATGCTACACAGCATGGCACCAGGGACGTCTCTATGGGCCACGTGCCCCTGTCCTGCATCCTGGTGACCCTGGAGGGGGCCAGGCCACTCATATTTTAATTTGTTGTTTGGGTAAGTGGTGTTGGGCTGGTGGAGAGTGAGAGTGAGGTGAGAGAGGCCAACACATGCCTGCATGCCTAGCCAGGCTGCAGCAGGAGGCACATGCGGCACAGCTCCTGTGGTGAGGTGACTTTAAATTAAAGTTCAAGTAAAAACATAATTGAGCAAGTGAGTTCAATTCTGCTGCTCTAATGTGCTCTAGTGTGCCCACAGCCCCACTGGGCTGGCTTTTACAGATTTCAACAACACGTGGTCATCTAGTGCCAGTGTGTCTGGCTTCAAAAGAACACTTGACAGTAAAAAAACAATTGTGATGGATTGGTCTCCTGTTGTCCTGGCTCTGCCTCTGTGACTGCCCACCCATAACACAAACAACCAATGAAAGTGTCTGTTGCCATGTATATAGCAGCTTCTGTGAGCCAATCGGTTAATGATTTGAATTTGTGGGCGTGTCTTGAAGGCTCTTTCCTTGCAACAGTCAAGCTGTTCACGAGCATGAGACCCCATGTGCTGCTCTTCTCGTCGAGGTTGGGTCTGGGTTTTTTCACCTTCTTACGGGCCAGGCCCACACCTTACGCCACACCGATGGGTGTGACCCCCTCCCAGTCTACCTCTCTTGCCCTGACTAGGGGTGAAGTTGAAATTCTGTCTGAACCCGTTACCCGGAGGCTCAGAGCTGTGCTGCTGCCAGCGGCACCCGGCCGGCACTGGTCAGTACAATTTGCCTTATTTTCCTCTTCGTTGCTTGATGCTATGCACTAGGGATCAACAGTGAATTGTGGTACTACTACTCGATTTGTAGTGCTAAAATGTGCCTAGGTGGAAGAAGTGAAACTCCTTTTATTGCACATTTCTGTAATGCATGCTTTCAGATGTATTTGTCCTCTAAACCAGTAGCATGCTGGGATGGAATATTTCTGGCTCACAATTGTCATTGTTCAGCATCGCTTTTCGGGAAAATAGGGAGGTTTGTGGCATCTTCGAGTCTTGGAATGCAGTTACCACAGTTGTATACATAATCCGAGAGACCCTCTGGCTTGGGAAGTTCAAACGAACAGACAAAAACCTTGTATAACAGAGAAATGTTTTGTTTAATGTTTCTTCCATAGTTGGTCAGCGGTCAGGTTTTATATCGTTTCAGCATTCCCGGCACCCTGGGTATGGGTGCTCCTGATGTATATGTATAAGGCCATGCTGCATGGCCATGTACATATGCATCAATGTGACGTAGTGAGCAGTGCCCTTTCAGTGGGGAGTCCTTGCACCATTTCCCCAACCCAGTGCTTGTGAGAACAGTATCCACAGCGTGTGGACAGCTGTGGAGCAGGCATGCTTAAGTAGCTCTTCTAAACCCAAACATTTGACTATCATCCTGAGAAATTGAGTTACTTCCTTTTACGCAGGTGATGATAAAAACGATTTGCATATATAAATCTATGTAAAGTATTATGGAGTTAGCACCGTGGCTATAGTGACTAACCACTGGTGATAACTGTGGTGGGCGAGCCGGTGCTTCGGGCCGCCCCATACTAACACGTACATGCATACAAGCACTGAGACATGACACATGCGACCATGCTTTCCAAGGTCCCGGCGGCAACTGCCGCACGGACGTTCTTTATTCAAAACGCGCATGTGCCACCCAAAACGAGGCTCACGCATGCGCCGTGTACACTGACAACGTCACATCCCTTTTTTCCTTTAATTAAAACAAACTAATGTAAATAACACAACAGTCCAACATGGAACAATGATAAATGTCCCCGAAGGGGATCGCTGACCTGACTAGGACGCCAGCTCAGTCTCCTCAGTCCAGGACATAGTCCTTAAGCCGAGCCGGCAGCCGGCGATTATGTCACACCAGATATCGGGGACTGTTCTGGGGGATCGCTCCTGGGCACTCCACCCGTGGCAGCCCTTCCAGTGGGGTATCCGTTCCAGGGCTCTCCGTCCCCGCGTCCGATGGGGATCCCTCGTCAGGGCCTGTCTCCTCACCGGGAATGTCCACTTTCTTAAAAAAAGATTGATTGCGGGTGATGGTCCCTCGCTCGTTGGCTGCGGTGACCATGGTCCCCTTCACGTGGGTGACGGTCAATGGCCGTGGTTCGTATGGTAGTGCCAGCTTCCCTTCTCGTCGACGGTTCCGCACTAACATGGAATCGCCTACAGCCATCTCCTTATCTTGCAAACCTCTCCTCACACTTTCCTTCATGTTGCGTGCCGCTCGCTCCTCCCGGACTTTCTCGTTGTCAATAATCCCGGGTTCTCGGCCCTCCATCTCAGGGATCAACCCTCTCGGGCAGCGTCCAAAAAGCGCCTCGGCTGGGGCGACCCCCGTGGACTGGTGGCGCTTGGCTCTGTATTCCCTTAGGAACTCGACCAATTTCTGCCGTAGGTCATTTCCTCCGATGGCCGATATTCTGAACACTATGTTAAGGGTCCGCATCATTCTCTCAGCTTCACCATTGGCCCAAGGCCAGAGGGGCGGGACCTTCCGATGTTGGATGCCTTTTTCTTATAAGTACTGCGCAAACTGGTTTCCTGTGAACAGAGGTCCATTGTCCGACCACAACAGTTCGGGGAAACCATGCGTGGCAAATATTCTGTCCAACGCCCTGGTGGTGTGTTCAGTCGCTGTTGATTCGACCACTTCCACCTCCGGGTACCTCAAACATTGGTCGACCACCGCCAGAAAGTACATGCCCCTTTCTGTTGATCCAAAGTCGGCATGGACCGTGCCCCACGGCTTCTCACTCCGTTCCATGGAACTGATGGGTGGAGCCCTCTCAACCGGACTCGCTGCTTGGCACGGAAAACACCTCTTCACAAACAATTCCACCAGACTTTCCAGATCAGGGGACCATACCTTGGGTCTGAGCCGCGCCTTTGTCTTGGCGATACCCTGGTGACCCGTATGGGCCAGTTCCAGGACGCGGTTCCTTAGGGCTTGTGGAATGACTATTTGCCTTCCCTGCAGCAGTAGTCCATCTTCCGATATTGAAAGTTCGTCCCTCACCTTCCAGAGTTCCTGAAGGTCCTTCTGAGCCCTCTGTTCCCGTCTGGAGTTGTTTTGGAGCATCTCCTTCCAGTCACCACTTCTCACCGCCGCCTTGACCATCTGAAACACTTCATCCGTCGACGACTCCTCGGCCACTGCTACCCTGGATAGTGCCATGGGCATCGCTCTCTCCACTACATGGCACACCAACTCTTGGCAATCCAATACTTCACTGGGGCCTTCTGCCCGCTTGTGACTCGGGTGGCTGGAGAGGTAGTCCGCTGGATTATTAGTCCCCGGTCTGTAGACAAGCTTAACCCCGTACTCGATGAGTGCTAGCATCCAGCTCTCTATCCTTGGGGGTGGTTTCGACGACACGCCCGCCAGGATGGGCAGGAGCGGCTTGTGGTCAGTCACAACCGTAACTGTCTTGCCCAGAATGTACAGACGAAAATGGCGGCAACCCCACAGAATGGCCAACGCCTCTCTCAATCTGCGAGTAGCGCTTTTCCGTGTCCGTTAGAGCTTTACTCGCATAGGCAATTGAGTGCATGTCTCCTCTATTATCGGCCTGCATAAGGACAGCCCCTAGACCCACTGGGCTGGCGTCCACGACAATCTCTGATTCTGCAGTGGGGTCAAAATACGCCATTGTGTCCCGATCAGACAGAACTTTCTTGATCTCCTGAAACGCCTCCTGCTCTCTCCTGTCCCACACCCAGACAGCCTCATTCCTGGTCAAAGCCCTGAGAGGTTCGGATAGGGACGCCAACCCCTTGATGAAGCGCCCGCAGTAGTTGACCATCCCCAGGAAGCTACGTACTTCCGTGGGAGACTGGGGTGCCGCCGCTTCGCGGATGTCTTTGACCTACTCAGGATCTGGCGATACGCCGCTGGCATGGAATATGAAGCCAAAAAACCCAATTCTGTCCTTGAAAAACTCACATTTATCACAGTGCAGAGTGAGACCCAGCTCACTCAACCTTCGCAGGGTACGCTCCAGTCTCTTCATGTGCTCTGCCTTGGACTCTGCAAAAACCAAAATTTCATCACTCATATTGAGTACCCCTTTTATACCAGCCAGCGCACCCCTGATGGCATTTTGAAAAACTTCTGCGCCGAAGATATGCCAAAACTCAGGTGTTTAAACTGATAGAGGCCCTCGTGTGTAGTAAACGTTGTAATATATCTGGATTCTGGGTGGAGCTCTAGCTGGTGATAGCCTGACCTCAGATCCAGCTTCGAGAACACTCTGGCCCCTTGTCGTTCCCTCACAATGTCATCCAGGGTTGGTGTCAGATGTCTCTCACGTTTAATGCGGCATTCGGGAGGCGCATGTCTACGCAGATGCGTACCGCCCTCGGCTGCTTCGGTTTCGGTGCCACCACGATGGGCGAGACCCAGGGCGTCGGGCCCTCCAACCTCTCAATGATGTCCATTTCGACCAGAAGTTGAAGCTGCCTGAGGTGGAACAGGATCCTTCGATGTTTGAGGGAGGTGGGCCGGATGGTATCATCGATATGTAGACGCACTGGGGGACCCTTCAGCTTGCCCACTCCCTGAAAGATACCGGGAATCCGGTCAGCAGTTGGTCAATGTCCACCTGGTACACCTCAAGGGCAAAATGCACCAGGTCCAGCGCCTCTGATGCAGCACAACTGAGAAGCGAGTTCTGGCTAACGTCCGTGACAAAAAAACGGGCTTTGATGGTCTTGGTCCCTCTGGTGACAGCTGCCACAAACACAGCTTGAATGGGTAGCGGAGTGTCGCCTCCAAAGTTGAAGATCTTTGCCGTCGACACATCCAACGGTGGTGGTCCCGGGATTGCCCTGTAATGGTCGGTGGCAAGCACACAGACAGAGGCTCCCGTGTCTATCAGTACCTGCGTCGGGACACCTTGAATGTCAACCACACACTTAGGCTGTCTCTTTTTTCGTGCTCCTGTCGCAAGGTCCAAAATGAAAAAAAAACTCTTCTCCCTCTTCCTCTTCCTCTGCGATATCTAGTCTCTGGACATCTTGCTCCAGTGTCGCAACACTGCGTTGTCTCCTGAGACCACCGCCATTAGGCCTTGCCGGTCCTCTTTGCGTGGCAACCAGTGTGGGGGCACGACACATCCTGGCATAATGGCCCGGACCATTGCACCTGCCGCATTTTCTTGATTTGGCGGGACAGTCATCAGAGTGGGGCAGATCATATCCGCAGTATTGGCAAATGGTCGCTGATCCGTGTGCTGGGGCTGCATCCTGGCATTTCTGGCTCCATCGCGCCTTCGATGAAACTTGCCTTCCCACTGCAAATGCCTCTTCAGACCTTCCGGGGCGCACAGCAGCGTCCATTTTAGCTCCTCTCATCTCAGCCAATTCATACACCCTGCCACTGTCTAATATTTGGACAAGAGACAGTCCCGGATCTCGCAGTATCTGTCTGCGTAGTTTGCCCGAACTGCACCCCTGAATCACTTGATTGCGGATCATACCCTCTTCATTGTCCCACCTACAGGTGGTAGCCATCTGCCGCAGGCGTGCGCAGAACTGATCAAGCGATTCTTCCTCCCGCTGTTTCTCACCACAGAATAAAAATCTGTCGAAGTCCACGTTGGATAGGGGAAAGAAATAGTTCTTGAGGGCAGTTTTAACAGCATCATACATCGCCACTTGTAGGTTTAGAGACTCATATATGCGGAGAACGTCCATCCCTGCCGAATAGAGCAATGTCGCCCTCTTGGTGTCATCATTGGTCTCTCCTGTCGCTGCAAAGTACATGTCCAGTTTTTTTATCCACAGCAACCATTTTGGGCCCAATTTTGAGGGTGGACCTGAAGTGTCAAATTCCTGCATGGGTAGTAATGAACCCTGTTTTCTGCGCACTACCGTTGGCATCACTGACGCTTCTCCATCGCTGTCCGTCATCTTCGTCGGTCGCACAGGCACCTCACTGAAATATTAGAGGTGACAAACGTGACTCGGACAGATCGCTGGCGCACCTGGTCCCATGCGCAGAGGTGACTCGGTGCTACAACGACGTTCGGTCCTGCAGTCCTCTTGGAACAAAGCATTGCTGACGCTTTGGAGTTTTGTCTTCCATTAGCACGTAGGCAGCGCTCGAGCATCCTCGCGGGCTGCTACTGCCTTTCGGCCTGAGGCTAACGATATCGCCATTGATCACGTCGGATTCAGGATACACAACGAAGAAAATGCTCGTGGTTGACACGTTGGTGCGTGTCAAGTTGCTCACTTCGTTGTATCCCATCCTTGTCGCCAATGTGGTGGGCGAGCAGGTGCTTCGGGCCGCCCCGTACTAAAACGCACATGAACACAAGCACTGAGACATGACACATGCGACCATGCTTTCCAAGGTCCCGGCGGCAACTGACGCACGGACGTTCTTTATTCAAAACACGCATGCGCCACCCAAAACGAGGCTCACGCATGCATCGTGTACACTGACAACATCACAATAACTTTCCTCAATTACTAAAGGGGCATTTACTTCCTATTGTGGTTACCACGGTTTAGTCTTTACTAGCAGTGCTAACTGAAAAACTACTAGACTTCCCATTACAGGGAAAAACATAAGCTTCCAAATTCTAAAGGCCCTTTTCCCACCAATATCTGGTCGCAAATGCCACAGTGGTATTTCCTCCCAGCTGAATTAGCACTTTCCATTTCACAGAAAATATCACCGGCAAGTATGTTAGCCAGACGAAAAATTATCGTCTGCTTAAAGAATGAAACAACACTTTAATTATCTTGTAATGATGATAGATTTATCACGTAAGTAATGTTTTTGTTTGCTTTTTTTCAAGAGCACACACGTCTCTTCCTCCGGCCAACCTACTGCACACTACAGTGTGTCAGGTAAACACGCACATGGAGGAAGCATGTTTACATGCTATGGTGTGTTGAAGGTGAATGCACATTTGGTGACAACAGGGATTCTGCATATTCCATTTCTGTTCCAATCAGTCTGAACAATTCATTTGAGCAGTATTTTATGGGGTGTATTTGGAAGATGCAGGTTTGGTAAATGCTTGTAAGAGGCGGCATTTCAGTTGCTGGATGTTCATTTTAGCTGCCCTAGCGCTGTTGCCTACACATGGGGGGTCGGGGGGTATATCTGTTTTGCTACAAGAGAAAAGCAACATCCTAAAAACGTTGACATAAACCAAACAAGCACCTTTCATAAGCCATGAAAAAGTGATGGCGCACTTTGGATTTATATTTATACTTCATTACTTGTGTTGTGTTTTGTTAGGTGCCACATGCATGCAACATACAGAGTACTTTAACCCCAGAAGACTGCCCTTTTTAGCCACCCCATGGGCAGAGTCTGCAGCAGGTGAGGATACTCTTTCTATGCCTGCTCCGAAATGATCTAATAAGCTAGGAGGCAAGCCTATTATTTTGACCTTAACACAATTTTATTGAGTTTTGCATGCTATAAACTTCAGCCTGCGAAGCTGCCACAGTCATCCTCTTCTTTCCAGGGCACCGTTGACGTAATGTTATGTGGTGTGCAGTGTTTGTAGAGCCAATGTCTGCCATTTACACAGCCTCTTGGTGCTGAAGGCTGCAGGGGGTGGGAGGAGTGACCAGTGTCCACTGGCAATTGTATGACTGTGTTTCCACTGTGGCCCCCAGACCAACAGGCCAGGCTCAAGTGACTTTCAACCGTACTAGCCCTGCTGGGTGAAATGTGGCCCAGCACCTAAAACGCGAAGCCTGCCTACGTCATGTTTTCATTTTGTTTCATAAATGCTTGCTTAAAATCCTTTTCCTTTATTTTCTTTCAAAATTAATATATTATTTGAAAGAAAAACAAAGTGAAATGTCCTTAATATAGCATCTTCTTGTGAAAACAGATCACATAGATGTATAATGTTTATATTTTATTCCCAACTAAATAATCCATTTAAAGCTTAGAGGAGTATCTGTTGAATTGGACTCAAGATATGTAATCCCTTTATTTTTCACATTAAGAGGAGCATGGATGTTTGGGGGACAACATGGGTTTGGAAGGGGGTGGGAGTAGGACATGGGTTTCAGGGGAGGGGCAAGGCTGTCTGTGCCCCGGGATCCAGCAAATGTTAAGATGGCCATTTACAAAGATTCAGGAGACGTTGAGAAATTTTGGGACATTTGGGGAAGTTTCCTTGAGGTACATGGGTGATGTATGCCTAATTATTTGGACTATTAGGTCTCTGGCCTGTGAGCTATAATACCAACATGGTTCACTCTCTGACTCATTATATGATGCTTTATTGACCAATAACAATGCTTGAGAGTATAATTATGTTTAACTTCTTTAATCTTTGCTCTATTTTCTTTTTCTTTCTTGTTCTTTCTTGTCCTCCTTTATTTCTTATCTTTTTTAAATGACCTTGGTACTGATTTGATCTGATATGTTATTGTGCTTGTTAATATGTACCAGATGCTTTTAAGTCTTTTGTCGATATCATCTATTCATTTGTTGTTATATTTTTATTTATTTGAAAATAAAACTTTGAATTGCAATAAGATGGCTCTGTGTGGCACATGAATTTGTGAAAATATATGAGGGGCAGAGAACCCTCTTTTTTGAATGGGGACCTGACTCTGGAGGGTTAGAGGAGACTAGCAACAGAACAAATAGAGTCAAAGGCTACCCTTATCATTGGCGCAGAGGAGGTCCACACGTATTGCAGTGAGGCTAGATTAGTATATACTAGCCTAGAAGATCACAAAGAGTATATGTGTTATAAAACAAAGTTTAATAAATCGTTAGACACACATTTAAAAATAAAAATAGGCATACACCTATTTGGCACAGGAAATATGAAAACAAGTCTATATGCATATGTGGGGGTTAGTAACAAGAGTGACTTTGATTTCATGTACTGCTGCATAGATAGTGGTACATAATCATTGTTGACACATAAGATGGGTGTTTCTGGTTCGGTAAGGAGTGGAACTATAGAGCCTTTGACTCTATTTTTTTGTTGCTAGTCTGCATGTTACAGCCAATGTTTAGTGATGTGCTAGGCCAGGTGCCGGAAGTCCTCCTGCGGCATGTTTCGCCGCACATCTCACTGCCCACCATAGGAGCACAGGTGCACGCCATGAAGAAACATTTCTATGGCGTTGCAGACATGCCAAATGCCATTGCAACCCTGGACTGCACCGATGTGGCTTTGATGTCCCCCTAGGAAGCACTAGCACTCACTGAACGTGCAGGTGACCTGCAATCCTGCCCTGTACATCACACAATGTTGTGCACGCTACCTTGGTTCAACGCACAATGCCATGGTCCTACACAATAGTACACTGCCTGGATAGTTGGCAAGGCACAGAGAACATTGGACGTGGATAGTGGGTAAGTAAAAGGGGGTGTTGCATGGGCACAACAGCATAATACATGCCCTGACAAGGAAACAAACATGTTGGACCTGCCCTCTTCCTACACTAATGACACCATACACCCCACAGAACAAGTACATGGTGGACATACCTGTATGAATTTGCTGATGCACAACAACAGTAAGGACTACCAACTCAAACACATGAACATAGGTACCACAAAGCAACATGATAGGTCCATAATCAACGTTTCACAATATGCAACATGGCAACCCACACCAATGACCCTGCCAGTACCACAGCCAAATACCTAGGTACACTTAGCCATCAATGTAGATCTGCTGCCCCAAGAAACCTATGCTGGCCTGGGAAACCACCCATCAGTGTACATGCACAAGAGAAATATACAGGAACAAGACAACCACCATGTCATCCGGAAACAAGACACAGTTTTAAACCACTCGGTGTCCCGCTCGGCCCGTAGTTTACACGTTCAGTAAATGGATTGAGGGACAACATATGATTCATACTATAAAGCACTTAGCAGACGGAAAGTGAAAGTCGTCGATTGGAGTCGATAACGAAGGCCTCGAGCTGAAAGATCTTACCTACCAGCGCACCGCGCGCACACCGCCAAGTACAACACAAGTACTGTTTTTTTGCCTTGAGCCTTGATCCAACTTCGCCTGGAGGAAGTCTGAAGCTGTGACACTGCTCTGTCTGACATTACAGGAAGAAGGTGACTCAACACGGGTATTCTCTTGTAACTTTCAACCACAAGCGGCGTACTAGATGTTATTTCAGAGCAGACTTTAACTACTGTGTGAATACGACTAGTGCACTGGGGGTGATATCACACGAGTGTGCCCAACCTTACATTGATTGCTGAATATAACTAATACTGTGTGCCCAACTTCCCACTGAGTTTGTGAAAAACACGTTCTCTTGTGTTACTGATAGTAACGTTACGTGACTTGTCATCACGTCAAAAGTTAAAAACACTCTTCTCTGTTTTTTTTTGTTTAAGGTACCATTTCCTTGTTGGAAATCCCGCCCCCTGCCTCGGTAACGCCTCTTCCTGGTTCTTTAAAATCTTACCTCCCAGCACACCGCGCATGCACCGCCAAGTACAACACAAGTACTGTTTGCTGTTCGCGGTGCGGGGCGCGGGGCTGTAGCGCCACCCTCCTATGGTCAGCAGAGGTTAATACGGTATTTTAACTTGGTGCTGTCTTTTGCACACTATAGCACCCATTATCACTTATATATACTAGGTGTCTCCAAGTGTATGTTCTCACTCTGGATAAGAGGACAGGTATAATTCCACTGCTACTGGCCTATATGTGGGGTGGGGGGACGCTTGGCCAAATCAGAGCTTTACTTTATCTTGTGATTAATAGGCTGGTGCTTACCTTGAAGTCTTTGGTAACTCTGAGTGTGGGTTTGGCAGTATGGTGAAAAAAACTGCCAATGGGAAAAGGTGTCTAAACTGGTCTCCTTCCATGTTAAACGAGGGGAATATGTCAGACGATGAAGTTTTACAGGTATCCATAAATCATACCAAAAAAAAGGGGAGATGTGCTCGCAAACTAGCGAAACTGAATCTGTTTCATTTGCTCCTATATTGAATACAGATTTATCAGAGCTGGGGCACTCAAAAAAGTAACAACTTTAAATACAAACAAAATTGATACTACAGCACAAATCCACAGCGAGAGTAATGAGGGTCTTACTTATCCAACAAACCCGATATGTAACATACCCATCACTGATAGCTCGCTACTGGGTGCAGTTTCTGATGGCTATGCTATACCTAGTGTGGACACCTCACTGGTCGCACCAGCGGTTCTTGCTGAATTGCACAGCAGACCGCGCTTATAAAATGGGCCATCAACCCCAGCAACTAGCTCATGTGGCTTTAGGGAACAAGTCCATTTCCATGCAACTATTGCGGCAAACTTGAACCAATTAAAGGAAACAAGAATGAAGGAGACAGGGTGGGACACTAAAGAGTCAAAACAAATGCTAGCTCACCTGCCCATGAGTCAGGTGTAACCCGACCGATGTAGTCTATCCTCACTCAGCTGTGTTAGGATCTGACTTATGTCCACCTAAACGGATCTCTGACATACCACGGCAACCAAATTCATCCTTACCACTATACCCTCTTGAAGAGACCTTAATTGATCTCAATCAACAGGAATTACAGAACTTTCCGGTATTAGCAAGGATTCTGAACTTACTGGATAAAGGGCATGAATGCACACACGGGGTAATTGGTTCCCTGAGCCTAGCAACCTCAGAGATCAATTCTAGATTGAGCAAAATATAGGGTTTTCTGATGGCTCAAGAAAAATTTCATACTTTCTGGGCAGACAAATTTGCTAGTGGGAGGCACCTGCATGACAACAAGTTGGCGGTGCCCGTAGGGGTCTCAAATGTGAATACTATGCCTATGTCGATTTCGCAATCCACACAAACTATTGATTGGGGGAAAGCTGATACCATAGAAACAACCCCACGGGTGAGTGTGATTGAGCAAAATACGAACCAGCTTCCCCCATATGCAGAAATTGCTAAATTACAACATGACAGAATTTTGGTGCTAGAATAAATATTGTTGGCTGCAAATTTGGTACCCGTGGAGTTGATGGGTAGTCAACTAGACGGAGTTGATGTATTGAAAACTCCTGCTTTGAAAATCTCTCCCGACAGTCCTACGGCCCTAACGGATTTGATTGACCCAAATGAGGATCCCAATCCGAAAGGTCCAGTTCCCATTGAAGCCCTGACCGAAGTTGGCAATGAAAATCATTCAACCTTTTTTATGTCGCGCAAAGCAAACAAACTTTACGCAAGAGCATTAACGAGGCAGACCAATACAAGTGCCCAATATGCCAGCACACAATTGGGGTGTAAAACTACAAATACTAACAACAACAAAAAACAAAAAAAAACAGGATAGGCATATAAATATACAGAAAAAAAAAATGATGACATGAAAGCAAAGGATAATAATAATAATAATAATAATTAGGCTTTTATATAGCGCTACAAACCCTCAGGTATCTGAGCGCTGCTTATTATTACCCACGGTGTGTGGTGCTCATTTATCGACCTCGGAAGGATGAAAGGCTGAGTTTGGCCCCGCCGGGATTCGAACCTGCGTTAACAGGCTCTGCACAGGTGTCAAAGCGGGCGCTCTACTCGCTGTGCCACTTGACCGATGAAACAATTGTTGACTTAACCCAGCTTAATATTGAAAGTCAAGCTCTTTTGGGCATTGATGAGAGTAATAAAAATGCAAACTCATCAACAATCCTATCAAAGGGGTTGAATAAGGAAAAAATTCAGGAAGAAGCTGATACTATCGAACAAATCAAAGAGAATGGTATAACACCAACACCTCTCTTGATACAAACACAGTTACAACGGTTCTTTGAAAAAATGGATAAGAAAATATCATCTCTATCTCAACAGCCACAAGGCCCTGTAACTAATACTGATGGTTCTAATTCTTTGACTAATGAATCAAATGGCACCGTGAGCAACCAAGGGAAAAGTGTTAATAATGAAAAGGTACATCCACAGGGACCTGGGGATGTTAAATCACTCATGTCGCCTGCTTGCCAAAATGTGTGCGAAAAAGAGCACTTTACCAATGCTAAATCTGTATCTGACAGACAGGGAATCGAGAGAACCCCAAATTATAAAGAAGTTTCACCTAAAATTAAACTGGTTATTGGTTGGACAGTAGACTTGACAAAAGTCGATAAACCTAATTTAAACCGTTCCTCATTAATGGGAGTGTTCCATCAAATACCAGCCCTGCGTAATTTGGTGTCTAACGACATAGACTGGATCAGACTCCCCTATGTCCCTAATTGTAGGATGCTTTGCAAATACCAATCTACAATAATTGCCTCATTAATTTGGAAATATGAAAAAGATTTTCAGACTCTTGGGTATGATCTGTCCTTGTATTACTCGATGGAAGATGTGACATGTTTTGTTGAACGTCATGCCCCATCGACTCAAAGTGATGCCGGTACAGATTTACGAGACACTCAGCTTGCAAGTATGCATGAAAAAATATGAATACAATCAGAATCAGTTGCACGAATTGTAACGAGTCTTGCCTGGCTGGAACCTCTAATGAAAACACTAATTGGCCATCTGCCAGACAAGGAAAAGTTATAAAATAACGTACTGGTCATAAACTCATGGAATTGCTGTGGGTTTAAAAATCTAAAACTATGGTTTCAGCAGATCCAATATGATAATTTACCAGCTGTAATCATAGTGCAAGAAACCATGGCACTTCAGAACATTTATTTAGAAGCCTATACAGCCTTCTGTGCCCATGCTGTGAAAGGTACATTTGGGCGTCCTTCTGGGGGGCTGGCTATATTTGTGAAACACTGTTATAGTTTTAAGGCTCGTCAAGTGTATACTTCCACAGACATTCTCGCCATTGAACTTTCCTCAAGTGCTCAAATGTATTCATATATGCTAATCATTTCAATATACTGGAATCCAACTGTAATGCCGGTAGACAGCATGATTGAAAAATTAAATAATGTTATTACAGATGCTGTTGTTAACTTTCCAAACATGCAGATCATCATAGATGGTGATTTTAATTCAAATCTCATTACAACGACTGTCGGACCTGAAATATCAAATTATCTATATGCTATATCCGCATATGAAAGAGGTCAGTTATGGTTAGATTACTTTGAACAGTGGGACATGCAAGTAATACCTTTTGCCCTTAAAGCGCTATTGCATACATGGTCTCGTGGATCTAAAACCTCCACGATTGACTACATTGTGATTTCTGCCCCCTAGCTAATATGGCAACCGTTTGCAATATCATATATTCCCACCTCAGTGATCATGGCATTTTGGAATGTTGTCTTGAATGTAATCTTCCAGTATATAACTCTATACCTACCTTGACTTTATTAGAAGAAGATCGGAAGGAAATATCCATTTAATGGAACACTAGCCTATATAGGCAATTGAACTACCTAGTGAATAGAGATATGGTTAAAACAAATGCTCAAATGATGTCTACATGTGAAATAAAGAATGATGTTATGATACGGGGATATGTTGAAGCGCTAGAAAAGAAAAATCTATCTGAACAACCGAATACTTACAGTGATACCTACAATGCTGCAATTGCCCTTAGGAAAAAACAAAAAAAATAGCGAAATACGAAATCTGCTGAAGTATCCTAATGGCAGTATTTCATATCCCAATGAAAAAAGAAAAATTCTGATAAAATACAAAAATGATCTTAAACCACTGAAGTTCGACAAATATATCAAAGCCAATCAAAAAACGAATCACAATCTCATGGATAAAAACACTATAGAGGTTTGGGCGACATTGAAAGATCCGCTATCGAAAGGTATCCCCACATTATGTTGGGCTGTGAGCGCCAAAGATTGGATTGAATTATATCAGAAAAAATATGTCCTGCCACAGAAATTCACTAATTCCAAAACTGTAGTCTCTATGACAGAGCTGCCAACACAATGTCCCTGGGGATTAGATGATATTGTACAGATTATAATAAAATTGAAATCCTCCAAGGCTGCTGGGCCGGATGGCATCCCTCCGTGCATCGTAAAAGATGACCCGAAGTTATGAGCAGTGATTATACTAAGGCGCTTGGAATGTGTATTTCAATCCAAAACTATACCATCATCATGGCTATCTGCCCTTGTAATACCAATACATAAAAAAAGGTCAGCTAAATGACCCGGATAATTTTAGACCTATAGCCCTGATTGATGTATCCGCAAAGATCTTTGCTGCGTTAATTCTAAGAAACCTAAATGACTTAATTGCCAAACAGAATATTTTTTCACGATACCAAACAGGTTTTCGTAAAGGAATGGGGACGCAGTTAAATGCTACCATGTTAACACACATTATAAAACTTACTAGGCAGAAAGATCATGTTCCAATCTTCATGGCCCTCTTGGACATATCTGGGGCATTTGATTCAGTGATAAGACATCTATTGTGGCAAAGAATGCAAGTACTATCAAAACCATCATATCTCATAGCAATGATAGTACTACTACACACCAATAGAAATTACAGGATAAAACTAGACAATAATGGAACCCTGACTCCTCCGATCCCCACCCACATAGGAGTAAAACAGGGATGTAACCTAGCAGCTACTCTCTTCAACCTGCACCTAACTGAAATAGGTAGCTATGGCCAAGTAGAAATTCCTTTGCAATCAAAATGGGTGAATTGCACTTAGATTGGTTAGCATTTGCTGACAATCTTATATCATTTGATCTAACGCCGTTTGGACTGCAAAACAAACTGGTTTCCCTAATTGACTTCTGTGAGAATCATAACCTGAAGCTGAATTCAAAAAATCGAATATCTTGATTTTCACAAATAAGAGAAAGCTAATTTGTTATCAATGGAACATCAAAGGGATGATCATTCCACGAGCACTGGGTATGATATGCTTAGGGTACAATTTAACCAACTGGGATTACATCGACAAATGGCAGATAGAAATGAGAACTAAATCCTTGCCATTGATCGCACAAATGAAACTAATATACTTTAAAGGTTTGTCAATTCTCACTGATTCCGTTGATCGAATTTTACACTCTCAAAGTTGAAGCCATTATTATTTATGGCTTAGATTTGTGTTCCCTTGGAATTGGCCTAGCCTTGAATAAAAGACAAGGCAAAATATGGAAAAAAGTATTGCATCTATCGCCATCTTTGCCAAACGCCATAATTATTCACAAACTGGGGCTTACTTCTCTTGCTACAAAATATCTATGGCGGAAAATGGCTAGCTATGCAAAAATATTAGACCCTGTGCCAAATTTGTTAAATGAAGATCTGCGAAAAATGCTAACACAGGGTTATCCAAAATCTGTTCATGTTGCTGGTCAATGGTGCGTAAACACCCTAGAAATGATTGCAATGGATAATGATGACCTAATTAAATGGCCACAACTCGTGAAGATGACTGGGAACTCACATCTGATAAAATTGGGGCTTATACAGCGTATAAGGAATACGCAAAATTTCGACACAAACTAAAACCATTGCTCCCCTATATCAGACAGACTTCCTGTCAGAAGATACGCATCTTATACATGCGCTTTAAATTTAACCTAATACCTACATTAGAGCGTACAAAAAACTGGGTGGGTAATGCTCTACTATCTGAAGATTGTAGATTTTGTAAAACCCAGACACACGAATCTTTGAAACATCTCGTGTTATATTGTGCGCATTTTTCAAAGGAAAGGTTAAAATATATTGGGAAATATGTGGATGAACCTGTTACTTACAAACTGGAACTGTTGTGGACACAATGTATGTGGGGATATAGTCAATCGCTGATTACTGATTTATGTCATCTTCTATCTGTGATTGATTTGAACATTGGAAACCTCAAAATCTGAATTGGCTACAATGAATGTATATGAAGTGAACAAATGAATTAATAGGTCTTTGTCTTCGATATTGTTATTTTTAAGTAGCACTGCTATTATTCTGACTTATGTTTATATGATGTATCTCGTTTTTTAAAAATGTTATTGTCTTTGCTGTTTTTGTTGTCTTTTATTTATTTTATTATTTATCTTCTCTTTTTTTCATCTGTATCTTTTTATAAACTGTTTTTAAATTGTGTTGTAAAGATATTTTATATCGTAAAACAACAATAAAAATAAAAATAAAATGATAGACCCTCGAATTTAAATCTGCTGCAAGAGAACAGGGTGAATGTAGTCACCCTACAATGCACAAAATGCTAGATACAACATGCACATGCAGTGAAATAAACACATGTCCTGCAAGTAAGCCACACATGCATGCACATGATACCCTTTGCCATGATGCACTGAATGGCAACACTCACACAATACATTGTCACTTATGCCTCTGAACTTTATGCCTGCAGGTGACTTTGGATACCCACAGCTGTCTAGACTTACGACACATGTGCGGGATCTAGAGACACCACAGGAGTTGGCTTAAAATCACGCACACAGCAGGACCTGGGTCTTTATTGAGCATACCTTTCACCTCTGAATGCCCATTTCCATTGCCTGGACCGTACTGGAGGGTCACTAATGTATAGTCCTGAAAAAGATGCGATAAATGTGCTGGTGTGTGCCATGCTGCACAATATCGTCCTCCAGATGAATGTCCCTCTATCCCCCGATGTGGACATGCCAACCCCTGAGGATGAGGACACACTGACTGCGGCAGATAGGCATCTGTATGATTTTACCGAGATGACATCAGAGCTGGTCGAGTGGTTCGGCAGGACAATTTGTTTCTGGTGATTTGATATGTCTCATACCATGCATCACTGTCTGAACTCAGACATTTATCATTAAACACATGGACACAGTGAGGAATGTCCTTGCATTGATTCAGTTGAACAATGGTTTAATGTGGAATTGGATAAACTATCCCCCCTCTCCCACCCCACAACACCACCACAACACACAATCCCCCGCCCCACCCCACAATACCACCACAACATGGCATCCTCCCTCCCCTCCTGTACCCCACAACTCCACCCCAACACACCATCCCTCTGTCCCCACACAACACAACCCCAATACACCATCATGCCTCCCCACCCCACAACACCACCCCAACACACAATCCCCCTCAGCCACCCAACAACATCACCCGACACACCCACTGTGACTAGCAACTAGGACAGAGTCTTTTACATGGCCACATCCCTTATAGGGATTCCCTCAGGGACTTAGGCCCAAGATTTCAATCTGAACAGTGCCTTGGGGGTGCTCAGTAATGAACCCTCCATTGGTGTTTCCGAACTAGATGGAATGGACACTGTCCCTTGGATATGTTGCAGAGTTAGTTCCATGCTTTGCTGAATGACCTCAGCATATGCAGAGATGCCTTCCATCAGCTCTCTTACGCAATGCCCAGAGACTGTCAGTGCTGCAGTTGTAGCAGCCGCCTGTTCCAGGTTGTGCTACTTGCTCCGCACAATCTGCTGTGTAGGACCCTGCATGCAGTCACAGATGTCCTGGAGGTGGAGGTAGTGAGCATTGCCATTTTCCTTGATTTCCCCTGGCATCCAGCCTCTGCATGATGATGTGGCTAGGTGAGGGCTGGGCTATGTGGAGAGCACATGCTGAAACAAGAAGACCCATACATGGGGATGTCCATGTCTCCCTCTGATGTCTGTGATTGCTGGCCATGTTGCATGCTGTCTTGGCTGGGTGATGTTCAGCCGCCATGTGTCTGTCGGGTGGGTTGCTCCACACTGGGTTCATCACACCATCCAGCAGATGTGTCAACTGTCATAGGTACATCGGCCGGCTAATCTGGTGCAGTTGGAGTAGTACCCCCGAGAGACTGGTGGATGCAGGGCCTGTGCTGGCACTAGCAGTTCTGCTTTTGCTGGGACCTAGTGTGACATGCTGTGCCATTTTCTTGCGCATCCCTTCAGATTGCCCTTCAGCGGTTGTTGTTGTCGTTGATGACCTAGAACCCCCAGTTGTTGATGGGGCTTCCCCCTCATCATCCTCTGCCACATCCTGAGCTGGCTTGAAGCCTGTAGGGGGACAAATAATATGCTGTCCTGCATTGTGCATTCCCATACACTGGCATGCAAGTCACACATGCTATTGATCAGAGGGAATCCCCACCCATGTGGCCAGAAGGGCATGGATGCAGGTGTGTGTGTCTGATTTATGGCCAGGTGCCCTTTGGCACTTGTGCATCCAAGATGGCCTGTCCATGCAGGTGCAGCTGGCTGGGTCATCCATGTATGCAAGTGTCTCTGAATGGCCATGCATATTATGGTGTACTGTTTTGGACATGAGCTAGCATCCAAGCCTAGCCTTTGCTTTAGCAGCACATTGGGCGTTTGTATGTGCTCATGTGCCACCCACACCCTCCCCTGGCGACACACACCTGGGGGGATTGGATTTGGTTGCATCATCCAGGGCACTGCCATGGCTCCATGGGATACTGCTGTGGAGCGTACAGCTGTGCTCAGTTTGGTTTGGTGTTATGCTTGCTGCACCCATGCAGATGCAGCGGGTCCAACACTTCCATCCGGCTCGTATGCCATACCAACATGGGGCTACTCAACAGGGCCTGCCACATGCTGGTGTGACAGCTGTGGTGTTTCATTGTTACTCGCTCACCACACTCCAGCTGACAGGGGCAGGCTGGCAGTGATGGGCCCTGAAGACCCTCGCGCATGAAAACAAGGCCAATCACCATACACAAACTGATACTCCAGACACGAGGTTCAATTCCCAAAATCTAGGGTTTATTGCAAAGCAAATAGTCTCAGTTGTCCAACTGGATCTCACGTCTCGCAACGTGTGTCACCCAGACCTCCTGAGACGCAAGAGAGCGAGCATTCCACAACAGTCACATATATACAAAAAGATCATCATATTATCAGTCAGTGACAGATTAAAACCGCCCATAATGTATCTTCTTTAGCAAGGGTTCGGTGATTGACAATTATGATCAGTATGGCACCTTCTAAGACATGTATTCATCAACAGTTTGCAATCTGCAAAGGCGCAGACACTATTCTTTGTTATAGAGAACATAATGCTTTTGTTCTGTGCGCAAGCTGTGTTCGTAGGAGAGACACATTCCCGAACATGCTATCTTCTAGTTTCTATTTGTGTGCTAGGGGTCAGCTTAAACTAAAGGGGCCCAGTAAGGGGGGCCATGAAAGAGAGTATAATTCATGTCCTTAGCTGTCTATTTCTACAGTTTCTGCAGTTTCAGCGAGACCGGCTGGCACCTGCTTGGTGATTAAATGCCTTTCTGCTCGCCTGCAAGGACTCGTGAGGGAGGAAAGCAGTATATTTCTGTCTGGGCTAGTCTCTCAACATGTGACTTGTAGCCTCGCCTGTGCAGGGGCAGAACAAAATAGAATTCATTTTTGCAAAGCGTTTAAACAGAAAATTAAGAGAAAGCAAAATGGCGAATTCTCATGGTACAAAATGGACGCTCTATGGTTATGCTGACGATTCTGTACTGGCAGTGCTGGGCATATGATGCGGTTGGTTTTCGGCCAACATAATATACTGCCTATGCTATGGTAGGTAATTTTCTAGACTAACAGCAGGGGCATGGGTGCATTGCACTTCAATACGCCGCATGCACACATTCATACTTCACACCAGCTCAGGGTTGCACTTAGTGGCCTCCACCCAGGCTGCCGTGGTGGGGGGCTGAGGTGGCACCCATCAGGTCAACTTGTGCTTCTGGCATAAATCCCTGTCCATTGGTGCTAAGAGACACTTTCTTCGGTTGACCAGTTTCAAAGTGCTTAAGGCGGGGACGACTCACCTCCTGCCTCCTGGCTGCTGGAACCCACCTCAGCTCTGCCAACTCCCAGGATTCCCTCCACATCAGGAATGCTGCTTGCCTTCTCCTCCCAATGTGTAAGAGCAAGGGGTCTTTGGTGCCACCTCATGTAGTCATGACCTCCTGCCTGTGTTGGGATAGGTGGCCCTGCACTCTGGCCTGAAGGTAATTCCACCATTTCTGGCAGTCTTCAGCATCCCACAGGACCATGGCTACTGCTGTCACCTTCTGACTTATCCATTACCAGATTGCAGTCTTCCGCTGACAAGATGTTTTCCTCTGCCTGTTTCTTTATATTCTTTACAAGGTCCCACCACCTCATCAGTGAGGACTTGTTATTCCCCCTCACTGAATTTTGGCAATGGTTTTCGGGCACCTTCCCTCTGGTTCTCTCTTGCGACATGATTCGAGTGACTTTTGGGTCATGTGGCTGCAGGAAGTGGGAGAGTCAGGGTGGATTTTGTTTTTCAAGATGGCCGCTGTCATGCTTCCCATTCCGGCGATTACGCTATTTCTGCCAGTGCTAATTGTGCCGATGTATTAGCTGTAATGGTAAAAGCACTGGGTTTCAGTGGTTTACGGGTGGATTGCCCAGTTCAGCCCTAATTTTGCACAGTTGATTTAGCGTTACCATGGTGTGTGCATTCAAGACATGTTGCGATCTGGCACTAATTACACAGCATCACACTGTGGTAACGCTCATTCCACTCAAGGTCTAAATGCTGGGATAGCGCCCAACTCCTGATGAGGCCCCGAGTGTCCAAACCTCAGTTATTTCTCAGGTAAGAATCGTAGGGCGGCAGGAGGGGGGAACAACATGTCAATCATTGCACAAATTGCATAAACCAATAAGCCATAATGATGATATGATAGTGTTCACCGGAAGAACAGGTCAGAAGATATATTTATTCTTGACAATGTACATTTGTATTTTATCCTCTGTGTTCATCAAAACGTCCGTCCTTGTGTGCTCCCCTCTCAGTGTCACCCGATGGAATGTTCAGGGCCTTTTCTGACCTGATTAAAGTAAATCTTTCTACTAGTGTCATCCCTAGTACGCTCAGGTTTAGAATCTGTAGTCTGCTTTCTCATAGTACTGTGGAACAAATGAAATGGGACACCTCAATTGGGTTTAGAGAGGCCCTTCAAACACTTCCCCAATAAGGCATACGGTTTCTTATAAGTGGATATATTTGTCCCTCTGTTTTCTATCCTTTTGAGAAGCCAACATTTCTCCAGGCTCCCGCCCCTACAAGGACACCCTAGCTCGGCCCCCTGTTTTTCCCCTTTTGTCCAATAGTTTCTTTTCACACTGTTTGAGTCCAGGAGGAAGTCTGGGTTTTCTGTTCAGTTCATTCAAGTTGCAAATAACATCACTTTACCCTGGTGCAGATGGAAACCTATGACCAAACTCTCTGTTCCAGTAAGTGGTTCCCGGTCTCTGTATTCATCTGCCATATGCCTTCATTTGGACTTTGCCTATTTTGATTTGTCTCTGCGCTTGAGAGCGCCTGCCTGACTGCTGACTCCCCAGATTTTGGCAGCTTGACAACATCATGAGTAACAGATATCTACACCGGGGCTGGGTGCTTCAACGCTAGATCTTGTCCTTTACTGTCATGGATGTCTGGGTCTTTTGGCCCCTAGCATGGCTCTAAATGGCTTGGAGGGAGTAAGGGCCTCTCAGTGTAATCTTTGTATCACTGTCAGCTGAATTCATTCTGGGTCTGGCACATTCACAAAAGTGAATAGATTGAAGAAATGCCCAAATCAAGTGATGCGACAAGCCTAATTCAGAACACAGATATTTGTACATGTATAATTGTATGCAAATTATAAAAGACTTGTTTCCATCTGGTCCTGATTAAAATGCAATGATTTAGAAGTGTGTGGGATTCAGAGAAGCCAAGATTTCAAACCAGTTCATATGGGTAGAGGGCAGATTAGATTTGGATAAATGTTGTGTGTTCTAATGACTCATTCTTTCCCGAATATGAAGACATATTGTGGCACAAAAAGACAATCCAAGAAGGAATATCGAGATGGGGACATGAATTACAAATTTAATTTCAACAGCTACAATGCAAAAGAGGGTGAGTTTCTCCCAAATTGAAAAGTCCTGCCTGTGAGGCTAGAAAAAGCTTCAAGTATAGGATAGACAATAATAGTGAATGGAGGCAACAAAGCACTAGATAAGCCATTGCACATGACCACTAACTAAGGGGTTAATCCTCAATCAGAACTAAAGCTGAAAGCAATAAATGTTCAATGTCAATTAATAGTAGAATAAGCACTAAATAGATTATGGACGATGGAGATATTTAGTTTAAGATAAATAAGTCTGTTTCTGATTGAAAGAATGTCCGGAAATTTAAACCATGATGATGATTATCAGGATGTCACCTTAGACAACCAACAACCAAGTGAATGTCATGAATGTTAAGACAGGATGTTTGGTCTGTCCACATTGATACATCAGACTATGAAATCCTGACACTCCTTTTTTTGTAAGGCATGTAGGCCAAAACAGTTATCAGAGAGCCAATTTACTTGGAGAAGCCCAGTATGAATAGCAATGGAAAAGGGCACTGGCCATACACAACTTCCAAGACAGTGTTAGGTTGCCGAGAGTATTCCAAGCAGACCACCATATCAGTTAGATAGGCGTCTTCTCACTTCCTGCCTAGGTACTAAATTGTCAACAGTCTATTCTGAACAAGAGTACCATCAGCAACCCCAGACACACGTTTCAGCCTTGTTGGCACTCAATAGTGAAGTACATCTGTGCTGCTTTAAGCACAGTGAGCATGGGGTCCATATGTGGCTTACCCTGGGTGACTTAGGGTGAAACCCCAAGTTCCTGAACATGCACCGAGAGGTCTGGGAGCCCCAGGGTAATCCAGACATGCATGGGGGTGCTGTTGGTACTCCTGTTCAGAGGAGAATTGCTTAGCATTTTGGTGCTGGCATGCCCAACTGGATGGGACCAGACTGATATGCAAACAGATCATTCTTCTCAGTGAAAAGTACAATGAGCGAAAACGTGGTTGTAGACCCTCCCGGGTGGATACCTACCTATAGAACTTTAGTTATTAGGCTGTGTTCGTTCTCGGTAGAGGGCCTCCCAGACCTTTTTTTAACCTCATGAAATGTCAATATAATGTTTAGAATGTCACGTTCTTTTCAAGCAGAAAATCCATCTGAAAATCCCGATCAACCGAACTTTCTCTTCAGCCTGTAGGCACTCATTGGTATAATGCCCAGGACTCGAACTATATTGACGGAGTGAATGATAATCTCGAGACAATTCAAAGTTCCTGAATAAGCCACTAAATGCTGCAGGGTGACACTATATTTCCTGAAAGTATCCACATCTTCAACCCTGCCTAAAGCTTTTTTATTTTTTTTTCTGCGAATGATGGATGTGTCGGCCAAGTCTGGGGATGCTTGTGATCTCCTGCAGAAGGGATGTGACCTAGCAGGTCGAGCTGGACTGCTACTTTTGTGGTGGGACCAAGCCCGATATGCATATGGTCTTTACCCTTCCGTAGAGGCTTGACAGGCTGAACAACGATGGTCTGGAGGGTTGCCCAGAGCTGTGCCTGTGGTTATGACTAATTCTAAATCTTCATACGTTCACCTTTTGGGTTTGCTTAGTAAGTACCATGGGCATGCTGAATGCTATCACCATTCCTGTGGATTACATGAACACCAACATAGAATCACAGAGGGCAACATTGATAGCCCAGAGAGATGTGATTACAACATGACACTTCATATCTGCTTATATGCCCCAGGGCTCTGAATTTCCCTTCTTGCTTTTTTCAATGTGCACATGTTCCCTTTGGCCCTAGCTATAGAGAAATATGGACTTGAGTGTCAACTTTATGCAGATGACTCACACATTCTGATTGACCTTCATGGAGGTGCTAGCAGAAACAGGAAGGTAACAGATTGTTTAGGAGCCCTACAGCACTGGATTCAGGATAATTGTATATGATTAAATGGAGACAAAACAGAAGTTCTCCTGCTAGGCAGTGAAACAGAATCAGTTCCTCATTTCCATGGGCTACCTATTCCCGGGACTTCACCAGTTTCAATTAAGGTGGTTTGAAATGTAGATTTGCTATTTGATAGTCAACTGACCTTTGCACCTCAGGTGAATGCAGTAGTTAAGGCACCCTACTTTCATCTATACAACATCAATAGATGCAGGAATGTCCTTAAATGTCCTAGTCCAGACAGTAGCTCTTTCCTGAGTGCAGTACTGCTTGTCAATTTATCTTGGCATCTCAACAAAACTAAATGTTACATTACAAGCAGTACAAAACAGAGCAAATCACACAATTTTTGGCATGCATAAATATGACCACATTTCACAGGCGTGCCAAGAGCTCGGCTGGCTACAGATTGAGAATATGATTCAAGGAACGGGCCCTCACTCAAATCTGGAAAATAGTGAAAGGAATCATGCCTGCTCATTTATCCTTTAAAGCAAACACCTATCAACCAAGCCGTTCACTCAGATATAGTGCTAAAACCTGCTTGTGGTAGGAAAACCCCACAGAACAACCCTGGGTTGCAAGTGTTTGGCAGTCTTCGGGTTGTAGTTTGTGGAATGACCAACCAATTGACATTAAGAACAACACTTCACAAAATAGCTTCAAACATCACTTGACACAATATTACCAAGTACCTTAAATTACCATAAACAGTGAATCCAGTGTGGTAATATATTTCTTGATGTTGCTGTTTTTCATGTTATTTATATTGTTTCTTGTTAGTATTTTATTTTAATTTGGCACGTTGAAACTAGTTTTATTTGTAATTACTTTTGCGCTTGATAAATAAACTACTACTACTGTTACTAAAAGAGTGAGTAGAATGTTCTGCTTGTTCTGTGTTTGCCATGTTATTTGTATCCTACTACCTTACTATCATTTACAGCAGACCTAGACAAATACTGACATATGAATGGCAGGAAAAGGATGACCCCATCAAGTGTGCAAGTGAGCATCACCCTTGCATCCTGGATGGCACACCATCTACACCATCCAGAATTATACCACCTGCTGCTACAACCCACCCCTTCTCTCCAGCAGAAAAGCATCACGTATGCAGGACCATGTCAAACAAAACCACCTGCTTGGACACAATTTTCATTGTGCTGTTGCATAGTCATCAGTCATGCAGAAGGAGATTCTACCATCAAATGCTGATGGAGACCTGAGAGGCATTGTGTGAGGCAGCTATGACATTTCTCTAGGCCACTATCTCTCAGGAAGAATTGGATCATCATTTGGCCCAGAGGCATGAAGTGCAGGAAATATTCAGCTATCCTGAGAGCAAGACAACTGGTATAATGATGTCTCCATCCATGTCTTCTGCACCAACTCTTACATCATACACAGTATGGAACATGCCAACACCACTTTCAACTACCAGATGGTTGATCCCATCTTCTTCCAGACCCATTCACATGCCAACTTGAGTAGGTTGATGACACGTCAGGAGCAGCCCTTTTCTCACTAGTAGGAATTTGTGGAACAGCATGTGGACATACATTCTGATGCCACTATCTCCTTTTACCATCACCACTGTAATCTCAGCACAGTAGTCTTTGATTCATCCCTGATGTTTTTCACCCATAGCAAGGCAGAGCCAACATCAGCAAGAAGGAATGTAAAAACGCTGCACGAGGTTACATATATTTGTTGATAAATAGCATGCACATGTTATTTCCTTTTGCTTTCTTTATATACTCTTCATCTATGAAATTGTATTTTGTTTGGATTTTGCCAACCCAGATTTCACCCTGGATTTCTTTAGCCACCCCTTCCAACCCAAAGGATAGTTGTTATGTGATACCACTGGATTACGGTTTCCCCGATGGGAATATGGGGTGATGAATCATTGTTTTACTTTATAGAGAACTGTAGTTATGGCACCATTTTCTGGTTTCCTTCAAGTTATTTCGTATTTGCTGTTCTGGGCGTGCTCTGTAAGGGTGCAAAAGCTTTTCTGAGTCTTAAGGTATGTACATTTTCGCTCTTACCAATAAGACGTTTCTATCTTGCGAAATGTGAGCCGGTTCTTTTTGTATGGTCTAGACATCTGTACCCATGACATGAGCTCATATTTGAATGTGGTCCAGGGGAAAATGTGGAAAGAAGTAATGGCCTATCTATGGCAATCCCTAATGCCATTATTCGACATGAGCTATGTCTTATCTCACTCAAAGCTAGATATTTGTGGAGACAATTATCCTTATTTAGAAAAATGAATGATCCACCCATTAATACCCTATATGAGTTGTTAAATAAGGATGTTGAATCCGGGTCAGTGATAGCTATCAGGGGTTTCAGTGATACAATGAATTCTCTGTTAGATACTCTAGGTTTTTGCTTAGATGACCTGGTCCAATGGCCGGGACTAGTCAAGAGACATTTATTTAGGGCAGATTGGGTGGATACAGTAAATGGCCTAGAGTTCTATGCAACTTATAAGGAATATGCTAACTTCGGGCATGCAAGGGAATATATTCCCCTTTACTTACAAAGATTCCCTTGCCATAGGGCGAGAGCAATATTTATGCGGTTTAGACTCAATCAGATGCCGACTTTAGAATGAATACATCACTGGATACATAAAGAAAAGGTGCTTAATTCCAACCAACTTACAGGGTAATTCATAGAATTTCGCAGAAAAGTGTCGCAAGCGGCTGGCGCAGAGTGTCCGCGTGCGATTGTCTGCGCCAGGCACGTGCGCTAAAACCGATTTCCGCGCACAGCGTATTCATGGATTTTAGGCTCCCAAACCAGCCGTGGCGCAGAGTATCGCAGCGACCCTGCAGCAGCGCCAGTAACGCCCCCAAGAACGCCCTCGCGCAAGGAAAAGCCATCAAAATCGCTAAATCATCGCAAAGGGCTGCGCTAACCCTGGACCAGTCTACAGGGCTGCCAAACAAGGAACGCAAAGCGGGTAACGTGCATATCAGGGGTACGCGTGAAGTCATACACGCGATTAGCCAGGGTACGTGTATTACAGGGGTACGAGTGAAGTTTTACATGTGATTAGCCAGGGCACGTGTATCACAGGGGTACGCAGGAATTATTACACGCGATTTGGCTGGGTACGTGTATTACAGGGGTACACGGGAAGTTCTACACGCGATTCGGCTGGGTACGTGTATTACAGGGGTGCGCGGGAATTCTCACATGCGATTTGGCTGGGTACGTGTATTCCAAGGGTGCGCGGGAATTATCACACGCGATTTGGCTGGGTACGTGTATTCCAGGGGTGCGTGGGAATTATCACACGCGATTTGGCTGGGTACGTGTATTACAGGGGTACACGGGAAGTTCTACACGCGATTCGGCTGGGTACGTGTATTACAGGGGTGCGCGGGAATTCTCACATGCGATTTGGCTGGGTACGTGTATTCCAGGGGTGCTCGGGAATTATCACACGCGATTTGGCTGGGTACGTGTATTCCAGGGGTGCGTGGGAATTATCACACGCGATTTGGCTGGGTACGTGTATTACAGGGGTACACGGGAAGTTCTACACGCGATTCGGCTGGGTACCTGTATTACAGGGGTGCGCGGGAATTCTCACATGCGATTTGGCCAGGTACGTGTATTACAGGGGTGCGCGGGAATTATCACACGCGATTTGGCTGGGTGGGTCCTCACAGGTGTTCCCTGTACACCCTCCACGGCCCCTGCAGGCAGCCCACAAAACAGGGGACTACCCTGCACACCTGCTCATGTCCCCCTGCACCCCCACCCCCCAGCAGTGAAGGGGCAGCCTCCACCAGGCCCCCACTCATGTCCCCTATCACCCCCACCCCCCCGCCACCAGGGGCACCCTCCACCAGGCCCCCACTCATGTCTCCCACCACCCCCACCCCCCAGCAGTGCAGGGGCACCATCCACCAGGCCCCCACCCATGTCCCCTATCACCCCCACCCCCCACCACCAGGGGCACCCTCCACCAGGCCCCCACTCATGTCTCCCACCACCCCCACCCCCCAGCAGTGCAGGGGCAGCCTCCACCAGGCCCCCACTCATGTCCCCTATCACCCCCACCCCCCAGCCACCAGGGGCACCCTCCACCAGGCCCCCATCCATGTCTCCCACCACCCCCACCCCCCAGCAGTGCAGGGGCAGCCTCCACCAGGCACCCACCCATGTCCCCTATCACCTCCACCCCCCAGCCACCAGGGGCACCCTCCACCAGGCCCCCATCCATGTCTCCCACCACCCCCACCCCCCAGCAGTGCAGGGGCACCCTCCACCAGGCCCCCACCCATGTCCCCTATCACCCCCACCCCCCAGCCACCAGGGGCACCCTCCACCAGGCCCCCATCCATGTCTCCCACCACCCCCACCCCCCAGCAGTGCAGGGGCACCCTCCACCAGGCACCCACCCATGTCCCCTATCACCCCCACCCCCCAGCCACCAGGGGCACCCTCCACCAAGCCCCCATCCATGTCTCCCACCACCCCCACCCCCCAGCAGTGCAGGGGCAGCCTCCACCAGGCCCCCACCCATGTCCCCTATCACCCCCACCCCCCAGCTACCAGGGGCACCCTCCACCAGGCCCCCATCCATGTCTCCCACCACCCCCACCCCCCAGCAGTGCAGGGGCACCCTCCACCAGGCACCCACCCATGTCCCCTATCACCCCCACCCCCAAGCCACCAGGGGCACCCTCCACCAGGCCCCCATCCATGTCTCCCACCACCCCCACCCCCCAGCAGTGCAGGGGCACCCTCCACCAGGCCCCCACCCATGTCCCATATCACCCCCACCCCCCAGCCATCAGGGGCACCCTCCACCAGGCCCCCATCCATGTCTCCCACCACCCCCACCCCCCAGCAGTGCAGGGGCACCCTCCACCAGGCACCCACCCATGTCCCCTATCACCCCCACCCCCCAGCCACCAGGGGCACCCTCCACCAGGCCCCCATCCATGTCTCCCACCACCCCCACCCCCCAGCAGTGCAGGGGCACCCTCCACCAGGCACCCACCCATGTCTCCCACCACCCCCACCCCCCAGCAGTGCAGGGGCAGCCTCCACCAGGCCCCCACTCATGTCCCCTATCACCCCCACCCCCCCGCCACCAGGGGCACCCTTCACAAGGCCCCCATCCATGTCTCCCACCACCCCCACCCCCCAGCCACCAGGGGCACCCTCCACCAGGCCCCCACCCATGTCCCCTATCACCCCCACCCCCCAGCCACCAGGGGCACCCTCCACCAGGCCCCCATCCATGTCTCCCACCACCCCCACCCCCCAGCAGTGCAGGTGCAGCCTCCACCAGGCCCCCACTCATGTCCCCTATCACCCCCACCCCTCCCGCCAACAGGGGCACCCTTCACAAGGCCCCCATCCATGTCTCCCACCACCCCCACCCCCCAGCAGTGCAGGGGCACCCTCCACCAGGCCCCCACCCATGTCCCCTATCACCCCCACCCCCCAGCCACCAGGGGCACCCTCCACCAGGCCCCCATCCATGTCTCCCACCACCCCCACCCCCCAGCCACCAGGGGCACCCTCCACCAGGCCCCCATCCATGTCTCCCACCACCCCCACCCCCCAGCAGTGCAGGGGCACCCTCCACCAGGCCCCCACCCATGTCCCCTATCACCCCCACCCCCCAGCCACCAGGGGCACCCTCCACCAGGCCCCCATCCATGTCTCCCACCACCCCCACCCCCCAGCCACCAGGGGCACCCTCCACCAGGCCCCCATCCATGTCTCCCACCACCCCCACCCCCCAGCAGTGCAGGGGCAGCCTCCACCAGGCCCCCACTCATGTCCCCTATCACCCCCACCCCCCCGCCACCAGGGGCACCCTTCACAAGGCCCCCATCCATGTCTCCCACCACCCCCACCCCCCAGCAGTGCAGGGGCACCCTCCACCAGGCCCCCACCCATGTCCCCTATCACCCCCACCCCCCAGCCACCAGGGGCACCCTCCACCAGGCCCCCATCCATGTCTCCCACCACCCCCACCCCCCAGCCACCAGGGGCACCCTCCACCAGGCCCCCATCCATGTCTCCCACCACCCCCACCCCCCAGCAGTGCAGGGGCACCCTCCACCAGGCCCCCACCCATATCCCCTATCACCCCCACCCCCCAGCCACCAGGGGCACCCTCCACCAGGCCCCCATCCATGTCCCCTATCACCCCCACCCCCCGCCACCAGGGGCACCCTCCACCAGGCCCCCACTCATGTCTCCCACCACCCCCACCCCCCAGCAGTGCAGGGGCAGCCTCCACCAGGCGCCCACCCATGTCCCCAATCACCCCCACCCCCCAGCCACCAGGGGCACCCTCCACCAGGCCCCCATCCATGTCTCCCACCACCCCCACCCCCCAGCAGTGCAGGGGCACCCTCCACCAGGCCCCCACCCATGTCCCCTATCACCCCCACCCCCCAGCCACCAGGGGCACCCTCCACCAGGCCCCCATCCATGTCTCCCACCACCCCCACCCCCAGCAGTGCAGGGGCAGCCTCCACCAGGCCCCCACCCATGTCCCCTATCACCCCCACCCCCCAGCCACCAGGGGCACCCTCCACCAGGCCCCCATCCATGTCTCCCACCACCCCCACCCCCCAGCAGTGCAGGGGCACCCTCCACCAGGCACCCACCCATGTCCCCTATCACCCCCACCCCCCAGCCACCAGGGGCACCCTCCACCAGGCCCCCATCCATGTCTCCCACCACCCCCACCCCCCAGCAGTGCAGGGGCACCCTCCACCAGGCCCCCACCCATGTCCCATATCACCCCCACCCCCCAGCCACCAGGGGCCCCCTCCACCAGGCCCCCATCCATGTCTCCCACCACCCCCACCCCCCAGCAGTGCAGGGGCACCCTCCACCAGGCACCCACCCATGTCCCCTATCACCCCCACCCCCCAGCCACCAGGGGCACCCCCCACCAGGCCCCCATCCATGTCTCCCACCACCCCCACCCCCAGCAGTGCAGGGGCACCCTCCACCAGGCCCCCACCCATGTCCCCTATCACCCCCACCCCCCAGCCACCAGGGGCACCCTCCACCAGGCCCCCATCCATGTCTCCCACCACCCCCACCCCCCAGCCACCAGGGGCACCCTCCACCAGGCCCCCATCCATGTCTCCCACCACCCCCACCCCCCAGCAGTGCAGGGGCACCCTCCACCAGGCCCCCACCCATGTCCCCTATCACCCCCACCCCCCAGCCACCAGGGGCACCCTCCACCAGGCCCCCATCCATGTCTCCCACCACCCCCACCCCCCAGCCACCAGGGGCACCCTCCACCAGGCCCCCATCCATGTCTCCCACCACCCCCACCCCCCAGCAGTGCAGGGGCACCCTCCACCAGGCCCCCACCCATGTCCCCTATCACCCCCACCCCCCAGCCACCAGGGGCACCCTCCACCAGGCCCCCATCCATGTCTCCCACCACCCCCACCCCCCAGCCACCAGGGGCATCCTCCACCAGGACACCAACTTCCCTGGCACTGAAGCTGGTGCCCCTCTGTCTCCTTGGCCGTGGGTTGCCACTGGTGCCAGATGTTGTAGTGCCCGACATGGCAACCCCAGAGGCAGGAGTGGGTGGGCAACAGGGTCCTGGGGCTGGGCTGTGGGGCGACGGAAAAGCAGTCGGGAGCCTTTGGTTCCAGCAGGGGTGGTCACAGCAACAGCACCCCTGGCTGATGTGCAGGCAGCAAATGGCAGGGCACGTGGGCAGCAGGCAGTCAGGCAGCAGCAGATGGCAGGTGGGAGCGTGCTCAGGGCTCTGGGGGGCAGTAATTTGGCCTCCTGGGCAGGAGCGTGGTCTTTCGTGCGTGAACGCGTGGACAGCTTGATACGTAGTGAGTGATTTTGCACGTGAAAATCCCACACGTCTGCGTGTAAATTGATGAAAGGCCCTTAGCGCGTAAACGCATATGCGCGTCTATGAAGTTACGTGCACGCGTAGGAAAAAGTTGCGTGACACGTCCGAGTGTCAAAACGTGTAATTGGTGCAAATGGACCTACACGCAGAAGTGTCAAAGCGTGTAATTGGTGCAAATGGACCTACACGCAGAAGTGTCAAAGCGTGTAATTGGTGCAAATGGACATACACGCAGAAGTGACAAAGCGTGTAATTGGTGCAAATGGACCTACACGCAGAAGTGACAAAGCGTGTAATTGGTGGGAATGGGCCTAGCACGTACACGCCGCGTAAGTGACGCTGTACGTGTGGGCCTGCATATAAGGTACGTGTAGAACACCAATTCCTTGTACTGCTTTTCGTGGAGAGCGAGTGGGTGAATTCTGTACTTCTTGTCGTTTCACACGCGATTTACTTCACGGCGTTTCAAGTTCGTACTCCCTGTTACCTCTGACAGCTTTTTCAATATTTTTCTCTTGTACTGGTTTACCTGAGCCTGTTCCCTCAAACAGTGTTCCCTTCTACTGTTGTCCTGTCTCCTCAGACAGCGTACATATCTTCTTTTGGCGGGGGTGTTGCCAACCAAACAGGCTCATTTTTCACGCTCTTTTACCTGGCAGACGGTGAGTCACGCACGTATCTAACATCTGTGCTTGCCCCGTGTGTAGCCTACCCCTTCAGAGGTCATTCTAGGCTGCGTGTGACACGCATACGTTCATTCTTGTGTTACTGGGTGCCACAGCGTAGTGCAGGTTTTTCTTTCTGCACACGTGGTCTAGGAGGGGTTGCGTGCACGTCATCTCCCTTTTTTGGGCCTCCTGTGCGTTGCGTGACCCGTCATCTTTCCCCAGGGGTTACATTCAGCCTTGCTAGAGCACTAGGGTACAATTACCATCTGGTACCCAACCCCTTTGACCCCCAATTGCCCAGGACAATAGTCTACATCCACTCCCATACGCACATTAACATCAGTGCCATGGCTGGGAGGCGAGGATTCCATAAGGGTGGCAAAGGTGGAAGAGCCACAAGTGGTGGCCGTGGTGGATCCGGTAGGGGACGTGGTCGTAACTTGCAGGGTGAGCCTGTCCCCCCATGTGTGGAGGACCAGTCACGGGCACCCATAATCCCCCCCTCCCCCCTCCCGTTGAGGCTGATGTGGCTGACACCATCCATGCTCAGCCCTTGTTGGACCAGCCCATTGTGGCACCAGACCTGGCTGACTCCATGGCTGACTTCCAGGTCAGCAGGGCTACGACACGTGCGCTGGTGCACGTTGATGCCATCATGCCACGTGGATCTGGGGCAGCAAGGTCATCTGCTGCACCAAGGAGGCAGGGCGGAGAGGCTGCAGGGGCAGCTGCGGCTCCATCCACCCCAGCCCTCACACACCCAGCCAGGACAGTGTCGGTCCTAGTCTATGCTGCTGACATTCCCCCTGACACCATCACACTAGAGCCAATGCCTGCACCAACTCCCATGCTGAGTGTGCAATCCCACACTCCTGATACAGAGTCCACCAGGGATCCTGCCCCTAGTGTCCAGAGCGGCGCAGGACACTCAGGATCACCACCACCTTCCAAGCGGAAGAGGAAGAGTGCTCGTCCGGCACAGGCTGATGCCCCAGACACGGCTACACAGTCCGGCCCGTCCAGGAAGCCCAGCTTCACGGATGACGAACTGAATGCACTTGTCAAGTATGTGTCCGGACATGACAACGAGATGGTCATTGTTGCAGGATCCAAGACCACACCTGCACAACGCCAGGCACACTGGCAGACCGTTGCGGACATCGTAAGTGCCCTTGGAATCGTGAGGCGCACAGCCAATGATTGCTATAAGCGCTGGAATGACCTAAAGCGCAGGGCAAAGAGTAAGCTGGCCTCAAGTCATGCCGCAACTCTAGTGACTGGAGGTGGGTCTCCAGTAGTAGATATGGAACTCACTCCACATGAGTCAGTCGCTGGGACCTACGTCACGGAGGAACAGATCCAAGGCGTGGGAGATCTGGCTGATTACGAGGCATTGTCCGGTGAGTGCACATGCATGTGTGTGTCATCCATGTGCATGGTGTGTGTGTGAGGGCTTCTGTTTGTGTGCCAGGTGAGAGTGTGTGCGCCTGAGTCGTATGGGTCAGCCATGTGCTTCATGCAATACTTCCTGCGCAGCTGCATTTGGCCATAGCAGTATCCCTTCTGCCAACAGTAGACATCTAGCCCAACTGCACGCCAGTTGCCCTTGAAGTGTCACCTTGCCACAACATTGTTGCTTATTTTTCACTGTTCATTCAGTCAGATTGTTTGCATTCCCCCACTTTTACTAGCCATGTCGCTGTCCACTAGTCACATGTCTGACATGGCTATGGTAAAGTGGAGTGACTTTGTTACCTGGATATCATTTGTACACACATGTCCCTGTGCAATTGGACCATTTCAGACTGGCAGCTCCAGGTGAAAAATCTGACCTGTTAGAATTAGAAAAGCAATTACATGCGGGAACTGGACTGAATGAATAGGTGCTGCCCTCCTCTCCATCTTCACTCAATAGCAATGGTACATGCCATCTGTGTGATGGCATGTGTGTTTCACCTGGCAATCACAGGCCAATGTGTGATGCCACTGCCAGGCAGCATGCAGAAAATGTGTTCATCTTCCATCTTGGTGTCATCAGTGTGTGCCATTTGCCTGCACTTCATACGCAGTGAGGGTGCATGCATGGGAGGGTTTTAGTCATGTGGGACATGGGTCAATCAAGTACTGGTTCTCTTGCTTTTCAGCCCTCATTGTGTGCCATGGTGCTAATGCCTGTTTCCATTTCTTTGTTTTTATGTCTTTGCAGGGGAAGACGCACCTGATACTGCTGGGGTTGTGGAGATGGTGCAGACCCAGGAGGGGTCCGAGGGCCGACCAACCACCAGTGAGGGACGTGGTGTGGTGGTGGGGGAGAACCCACAAGTTCTGCAGGTCGTGCTCTCAAGGGGTGTCTCTGGCTGCACCTCCCCCGAGCTGTACTCGGGTGTTGATTCGGATGAGACCTACGTGCCGTCACAGGTGAGTGTTCCAGGGAGGGATTCTGTTCTGTCTCACCCACCTGCACCAGGGTCAGAACCCTCCATGGGGATGTCAGTGTTGGCAGCTACGCCTTTGGTGGTTACGGATGCAGGGTCACACTCCGCGACATCTGATCCTGTTCCTGGGCCAGCAGATCAGAGGGGGAATGCAGTCCTGCAGCCTCAGGCAGTGCCGGCACAGCAAGGCGCAGTTCGCCTTGCCCCAGACAGGTGTGGTGCCCGCCGACGTGGTGGCCGTACGCCACCTGGCAATACCGCATGGGAGCAATCCATTTACGGTATGGCAACCCAACAGGCTGCATCATCCGAGATGATGGCTCAGGCCATGGATAGGGTGGCCACTTCCATTGTCCCCCCAGAAAGGCTGATGAAGCGACTAGAGCAGGCAACCGACTCCATCTGCCAGTCACACAGGGAGGACATGTTGGGGTCCAACAGGGACAGGCGGGCGGCACTGGCGACTCTGCAGGAGGCCATCTCCATTGAGTCCCAGGGCCACAGGGAAGCCCTGAGGCAGGAGCTCCTTCACCTCAGGACGACTCTTGTTGAGCTTGAGGCTTCAACACACCAAAGGACAGAACAGCAGCTGGAGCGTCTCACCCGTACGCTCTCAGCTGAGATGCAGGCAACGAGGGCGGAGGTCCGGGCATCCCGTGAGTTGTTGCATGGGGACCTCCGCACACTCATCCTCCAGAACCAGACCTACCACACCCGCATGCTTGCAGCCATGGAGGAGCAGACTAGGGCCTTGCGTGGGCTGCCTCCCATAGTGCAACCACCTCCGGATGCAGCTGCACAGGGTGATAATAGCGACAGCAGTGATACTCCCACAACAGGGTAGCCGTGTGGGCCATGAGCCCATGGAGGTGTTTTATTTTCCCAGGATCCACGCAGGTGGGTTCTGGTGTGCATCCTGTCCTCGGACCTCCTTGGTGGCCTCCCCAACCCCCCCGGGCCCATCAATGGGCATTTTTGATTGTTTCTTATTTTTATTTTTATTTTTATTTATTTTATTCCCTATTTTTTTGGGACGATTTGTTGGCTTCCGTGGTTCCTGTGGGCATACGCTGCATTGTGGCTGGGCACATGCAGGCTTGTAATGTATTTGGTTCAGATGCTTGGGTTTGAGTCACACACACCCCTCCTGCTTCCCGTTTCCATGGGCTTGCAAAGGGTGTGCCCAAGTGACAGTGAATTACACAGTGACGTTGGACTCCCATGAGCTGTGTGGGCAGTCTGTAGTCAATACTGTGTATACATTCCTAGTGCATATTGCTGTTGTGTTGTACACTGCATGTTGCATTGATGTGTAACTCATCTTCTGTGTCTACCTCCCAATTTGCAGGTCCCTTCCTCATGTCTACACAAGGACCTCTAGTCTGGAGATGGGGTCCATGTTGGCAGCAGTGCACCTACAACTCTACATGGCGCCAACACTGCACAGTTGGTAGTGGTGGGAGTGCAGGCATTTCCAGGTGGTGAGACTACTAATATGTAAAATTTGTGATGTCATGTTAATGGTAGTACGTGCTCAAGTATGTTGTTGGTCCGGCATTGCTGTGAGCATTTCAGGTGTTGCAGGTTTCTAATAGGGACACTGTACATAGTGACACTAGTGTCATGTTGTGGGGATTACTTTGTTTACCTGCAAATAGCATGACATGGCACGGTGTGTCGTGTGGCGGTGCTGGGGTTGGGTTGGCTGACATGGCACTGTCCTCTTGTTGCATTTTGCAAGTGGGTATTCTTTTTAGCTGCTTGAATGTGTAACTCCACAAAACTGCATTGGTGGTGTCTGTGTGGGTAGGGATGCACACATTGTGACACTTCCAGGTGAACAATCTCAGGCTGATATGGTATTCACGGTTCATTTTCCAGACATTCAGGATCAGTGTCAGGTTGAGTCATCATTGATTGTCAGATGGAATGTGCCAGGGCAGTGTGCACTCCACAGGTGTGTGATTTCTATGTGAAGTAATTAGCCACTATCTGTGTACGGGCTGCCTCCCCACGTGCCCTTTCCCCTCCCATGCGCAGCGGCTGTGCATGTGGTTGGGGATGTGGGGCCACCACCATGTCCACGGCCAGGCCCCAGCGTGTTGCAACGTTGTGCAGGACACATGCTGCCACTATGATCCTGCACACTACTGGGGGAGCGTATAACAGCTGGCCGCCAGAACGGTCAAGGGAGCGAAAGCGTGACTTTAGCACTCCGAATGTGCGCTCCACTATGCCCCGGGTCATAATGTGGGCTGTGTTATATCTTACCTTGGGTGGCGTGGTGGGGTTCCGAATTGGCGTCATCATGTGGGGGCTGAGAGGGTAGGCACTGTCCCCTGTAGAGGTGGTGATTGGTATCATTGGTGGGGTTGTGACCTTGCTCAGTATCCAAAATGCATGCATGTGCAGTGGCATACATACTCACCAAGGAGCCATGTATCGCCATGCCGCCCAGCTTCTAGGTCCCGGCTTAGGGTGGACATTCGGTAAATGAAGCTGTCGTGGGTGGACCCGGGATAGTTGGCATATACTGAGGTGATGATTCCCTTGGCATTACATGCTACCTGCACGTTGATGGAATGCCAGTGCTTGCGGTTCCTATAGATGTGCTCAGATGCCCTGGAGGGACGTAGAGCCACATGGGTGCAGTCGATGGCACCTAGCACTTTGGGGAATCGTGCCACACCGTAAAAATCCAGGGCGGCAGCATGCCTTTCTGCAGGGGTTCTGGGCAGGTATATGTGCCTGCGGACTGATGGGCGTGCAGTGATGATGTTCAAGACCTGGTGTAGGCAGCGTGACTGGGTGGCCTGTGACACCCCACCCACTATGGCACTTGTCCGCTGAAATGATCCAGTGGCTAAGAAGTGCAGTACATTGAGGACCTTCTCCAGGGGGCTGAGTGCTTGGGAGCACAGGGTGGGTGATGTGAGGTCATCCTCCCACTCACTCACCAGGTCCAGTATTATGTGTGGTGGAAACCTGTACCTCCCATACACCTGGTCATCAGGCATCCCGAAAAGGCTGGTTCTGGGTGTGAATATTCTGGCCCTGACTATCCTCCTCCTCCTCCTTTGGTAGCCCACTGCCACTGCTGCTAGGAACGGTATGTTCATCCTGGCGTCTGAGCTTGTTATTGTCAAAGTGCGCAAATTTATGCTTTGCGCGTGTTCTAGGCGAGCGTGTGACCCGCGCACCCCTGGAATCCAGTTCCCAGTCCAATAGCGTGTGGAAATTCCCACGCACCACGGGATACAGGTGCGCTGACGTACTTGCGTGTGTAAGTGCCCGCGCACCCATGAAATACACGTACATAGGCCAATCGCGTGTACGCGCACTTTTGTCCAATTACACGCTGACGTGCAGTATTTCCACGTGTGCTCCGTCATCACGTGCTGAGTGGGGAACACCCGTGCGGGTCACGTCACAGACGCGCTTACGCGCTGAGGGACTCTGGTCCAATAGAATCGCGTATGCGTGCTGACGCGCTTAGGCGCTAAGGGCCTTTCCTCGGATTTCACGCTGACGTGCAGGATTTTCACGTGCCAAATAACTCCGTATCAAGCTGGCCACGCGAAAACACACGGAAGACCACGCTCCTGCCCAGAAGGCCGAGTTACTGCCCCCCCAGTGCCCCGAGCAGCCTCCCACGTGCCATCTGCTGCTGCCTGCCTGCCTGCTGCCACCGTGCCCTGCCATTTGGTGCCTGCACATCAGCCATCTGCAGGGGTCCAGTTGCTGTGTCCACCCCTGCTGGAACTGAAGACTCCCGACTGGGATAACATCGCTCCACAGCCCAGCCCCAGGACCCAGTTGCCCACCCACACCTGCCTCTGGGGTTGCCATGTCGGGCACTTCCACATCTGGCACCAGTGGCAACCCCAGGCCAGAGGGGCAGAGGGGCACCAGCTTCACTGCCACCGAAGTTGGTGTCCTGGTGGAGCATGTCCTGGGGCAGTATGATGCCCTCTTTGGATCGTCCCGCGCCAGCAAGGAAGGACAGGAGAGGATCTGGGCCGACTGTGTGGTTGCCATCAATGCGGAGGGGGTGGCAACCCCCAACGTCCTGAAGATCAAGAAGCGCTGGGAGGACTTGAGGTCCAGGACCCTTGTGAAGGCCCGGCGCCTCGTGGAGGGGGGCCGGGGCCGCATGAGTTCCATCCAGATGAGGGTCCTGGAACGCGTACGCCCAGCGCTCCACGCCCAGATCCTTGAGAGGGAGGCCCGTCTGGAGTTGAGCGGTAAGTGTCCAAGCATTACTGTGTGAGACAGGGCATGTTGCGGTGTGCTGGTTCTATGATACTTGCCTGTATGTGTGCCATAGGCCATGTATGCATGTATGTGTGCAGGGACATCATAGTAATGCATGTGCGACCAGTGATGTGTGAGCCACATGGTTGTTGCATGTGTTCAAATGCCGCATGGGGAGCCCTATGCAGATTTTGAACATGAGAGCATGCCAGTCTCTGTACCTGGACATGGGTGGGGGTGAGGGATGGGTGCTGATGCCAGGTACATATATGGTAGCCATGTCTGTGTGCCTGACCTGCGTGTCTGTGACTTGTGCATGCCATGGATGCATGACACATGTGTGTGACAATGCACAGATTCAGTGAAGCAGCCAAATTACCCTTGTATCCGCTGTGTTTGGTGTGTTTGGGGCCAGATGGATGTGACTGAGGTGAAGTGTGTGCATGTGATCGGCATGAGCCATGATGCATGTGAGTTCCATATCATTGAATGTTTCAAGAGTCCATTGGACATGCATGGAAATGTCCATGGCATGCACCATGCCTGTTACTGTGTGTGTTTTGCCAGGACTGACCCATGTGTTGTGGAGGGACATGATGGAAGTGTACTTTGACAGTGGTGCTCATCTGCTATTGCTTCCTGTCTAGGGGACCATTGTACAGTACCCTGATGCTTGTGTTCTTTGTCTCCCTCTATGCAGCGGCTAGTGAAGAAGAGGGCGGAGACGGCGCTGTGGAGCAAGGCGGCGGGGATGCCCCCATGGCTGCAGCGGAAGGGGTGGGTGAGCCCCCACAGGGGCCTGCTACGGTGGGAGACGGTGAGGAGCCATCCAGGTTGGTGGTTTGCACAGAGGAGGAGGAGGCCGCCACTGGGGCACACATGGGGCCTGGTGGGGGCATCCCTGCTGGTGCAAGTGGTGCAGTCCAGGGGCAGGAGGCAGCACAGGTCACCGTGGAGGGGCCTGTGCATGTCGCTGTCCCTGACCCTGTGAGTGCACCACCATGCACCAGCAGGGATACCCCGTCCCAGGCCCGTCCGCAGGTAGAGGGGATGTCCATGTCAACTGACTCCCCTCCACCTGCGGACGCGGGAACCCCTGGCCGTGCGGAGAAGGTCCTGATTGGGGTCGCGATGCGCACGGCTGTGATTCGTGATGCCGTGCATGCTTCCCGGGAGGAGCACGCACGTCATCATGAAGTGCACCGTGCCGACGTGGCCCAATTGGGATCGCCCATGTTTGGGGGTTTGCTGCATGTGTTGGCCAATCTGGCGGCCCTCTCCTCCTCTGTGCAGGCTATACACCAGTCGTTCTCCTTGCCGTCTTCCGGCCCAGATGCCACCAGGGCCCCCTGTGGACCTGCCCCGACCAATGCAGCCAGCTCGGTGGGGATCCCATCCCTGCCACAGTTGGGAGTCGGAGGTCCAGCAGGGGTGGACAACACAGCAACTGGACCCCAGCAGATGGAAGATGTGACAGCATCATCGGGCAGGGCACTTGCACGACGGCGTCGGTGGTTTCCATCAGCCTGGATGCCGTCGTGCTGGCAGAGGCAGTGGCGTCGGAGGCAGCAGCAGGCTCGACGTGGGAGGCATCATGGCTCGGGGCCATCAAGATCAGAGGGGCAGGCATCGGCCGGAGGGCAGGGCAACCCTGGGATGGTGGTGTCTTCCGTGTGGGAACAGTTGGTCCAGCGGATAGGTGCGGAGCGGCAGCGGGCGGAAGAGGAGCGGCTCACCATGGTCAGGGCGGAGTTCTCCATGCGTCGGGCGTTGAGGCGGGCTCAGTGCCTCGAGGAAGCTCGCAGGGAGTTTGAGCTGAACATGGGGTTATCCCTGCGAGACCTCGGGGCCAGGACAGAGTCCCGCCTCCAGGACATCGACATGGAGTTCGATGATGCCCTGGCCAGCAACATCACCGAGTGAGCCGCAGGACTTGCCCGCTGCCTTTGTATATAGTTATTTAGTTAGTTAGTGTTAGGTTTCCTTTCTTTATTTTTATTTTTTTGGACCGCTCGGACAATGGCCACTTTTTTGTATATATTTTTTTCATTAGGTAGTAGTAGGTTTCATTTATGGTGTTGGGCTCATGGACCCTGGAACATTCGTGTATATAGTTTGCTTTTTGAAGAAACATTTTTTTTATTGATTATTGTGTTCACCATGAGGAAATGGTTTTTCATTATTTTCCTTCCACATGACATTGCTTTGGACGACATTTGTTTTTGGATTACTTTGCTTTTTTTATTTTTACATTTGTTCTCGGACATGGACCATTTATTTAGTTATCCCCATTGTTGTATGTTTGATTTGTTTACTTATTTTTCATCTTTAATACATGTTTTTTTAACTTTCACTTGTGGTATTTTCTCATTGGTTTCAACATGTCATGATATGGGTTTTGACATTCACTTGCACCCGTTGTGTATGTGTGTGTGACGGACATGTGTTCATTTACATACTTGCCATTGGGGTTGTATCATGTCATTGCATTCACTATGTGGGTGGATGCAATCCTTTCCTGGGTGTTTGTGCTGGGTATGCTGCCCATTACTGCCACGATTGAGTATCGTTAGGACCTGGGGGCAGGGGGACATGTGTGGGTGCCTGGTGGAGGATGCCCCTGCACTGCTGGGGGGTGGGGGTGGTGGGAGACATGGGTGGGGGCCTGGTGGAGGGTGCCCCTGCACTGCTGGGGGGTGGGGGTGGTGGGAGACATGAGTGGGGGCCTGGTGGAGGCTGCCCCTGGTGACTGGGGGGGTGGGGGTGGTGGGAGACATGAGTGGGGGCCTGGTGGAGGGTGCCCCTGCACTGCTGGGGGGTGGGGGTGGTGGGAGACATGAGTGGGGCCTGGTGGAGGGTGCCCCTGGTGACTGGGGGGGTGGGGGTGGTGGGAGACATGGATGGGGGCCTGGTGGAGGATGCCCCTGGTGGCTGGGGGGTGGGGGTGGTGGGAGACATGGATGGGGGCCTGGTGGAGGGTGCCCCTGGTGGCTGGGGGGTGGGGGTGGTGGGAGACATGGATGGGGGCCTGGTGGAGGGTGCCACTGGTGGCTGGGGGGTGGGGGTGATAGGGGACATGGGTGGGTGCCTGGTGGAGGGTGCCCCTGCACTGCTGGGGGGTGGGGGTGGTGGGAGACATGAGTGGGGGCCTGGTGGAGGGTGCCCCTGGTGACTGGGGCGGTGGGGGTGGTGGGAGACATGAGTGGGGGCCTGGTGGAGGGTGCCCATGGTGGCAGGGGGGTGGGGGTGGTGGGAGACATGAGTGGGGGCCTGGTGGAGGGTGCCCCTGCACTGCTGTGGGGTGGGGGTGGTGGGAGACATGAGTGGGGGCCTGGTGGAGGGTGCCCCTGGTGACTGGGGGGGTGGGGGTGGTGGGAGACATGAGTGGGGGCCTGGTGGAGGGTGCCCATGGTAGCAGGGGGGTGGGGGTGGTGGGAGACATGAGTGGGGGCCTGGTGGGGGCTGCCCCTGCACTGCTGGGGGGTGGGGGTGGTGGGAGACATGAGTGGGGGCCTGGTGGAGGGTGCCCATGGTGGCAGGGGGTGGGGGTGGTGGGAGACATGAGTGGGGGCCTGGTGGGGGCTGCCCCTGCACTGCTGGGGGGTGGGGGTGGTGGGAGACATGATTGGGGGCCTGGTGGAGGGTGCCCATGGTGACAGGGGGGTGGGGGTGGTGGGAGACATGAGTGGGGGCCTGGTGGAGGCTGCCCCTGGATGGTGGGGGGTGGGGGTGGTGGGAGACATGAGTGGGGGCCTGGTGGAGGCTGCCCCTGGTGACTGGGGGGGTGGGGGTGGTGGGAGACATGAGTGGGGGCCTGGTGGAGGGTGCCCCTGCACTGCTGGGGGGTGGGGGTGGTGGGAGACATGAGTGGGGGCCTGGTGGAGGGTGCCCCTGGTGACTGGGGGGGTAGGGGTGGTGGGAGACATGAGTGGGGGCCTGGTAGAGGGTGCCCATGGTGGCAGGGGGGTGGGGGTGGTGGGAGACATGAGTGGGGGCCTGGTGGAGGGTGCCCCTGGTGACTGGGGGGGTGGGGGTGGTGGGAGACATGGATGGGGGCCTGGTGGAGGGTGCCCCTGGTGGCTGGGGGGTGGGGGTGGTGGGAGACATGGATGGGGGCCTGGTGGAGGATGCCCCTGGTGGCTGGGGGGTGGGGGTGGTGGGAGACATGGATGGGGGCCTGGTGGAGGGTGCCCATGGTGGCAGGGGGGTGGGGGTGGTGGGAGACATGAGTGGGGGCCTGGTGGAGGGTGCCCCTGGATGGTGTGGGGTGGGGGTGGTGGGAGACATGAGTGGGGGCCTGGTGGAGGGTGCCCATGGTGGCAGGGGGGTGGGGGTGGTGGGAGACATGAGTGGGGGCCTGGTGGAGGCTGCCCCTGGATGGTGGGGGGTGGGGGTGGTGGGAGACATGAGTGGGGGCCTGGTGGAGGCTGCCCCTGGTGACTGGGGGTGTGGGGGTGGTGGGAGACATGAGTGGGGGCCTGGTGGAGGGTGCCCCTGCACTGCTGGGGGGTGGGGGTGGTGGGAGACATGAGTGGGGGCCTGGTGGAGGGTGCCCCTGGTGACTGGGGGGGTGGGGGTGGTGGGAGACATGAGTGGGGGCCTGGTGGAGGGTGCCCATGGTGGCAGGGGGGTGGTGGTGGTGGGAGACATGAGTGGGGGCCTGGTGGAGGGTGCCCCTGGTGACTGGGGGGGTGGGGGTGATGGGAGACATGGATGGGGGCCTGGTGGAGGGTGCCCCTGGTGGCTGGGGGGTGGGGGTGGTGGGAGACATGGATGGGGGCCTGGTGGAGGATGCCCCTGGTGGCTGGGGGGTGGGGGTGGTGGGAGACATGGATGGGGGCCTGGTGGAGGGTGCCCATGGTGGCAGGGGGGTGGGGGTGGTGGGAGACATGAGTGGGGGCCTGGTGGAGGGTGCCCCTGGATGGTGGGGGGTGGGGGTGGTGGGAGACATGAGTGGGGGCCTGGTGGAGGGTGCCCCTGGTGACTGGGGGGGTGGGGGTGGTGGGAGACATGAGTGGGGGCCTGGTGGAGGGTGCCCCTGCACTGCTGGGGGGTGGGGGTGGTGGGAGACATGAGTGGGGCCTGGTGGAGGGTGCCCATGGTGGCAGGGGGGTGGGGGTGGTGGGAGACATGAGTGGGGGCCTGGTGGAGGGTGCCCCTGCACTGCCTGGGGGTGGGGGTGGTGGGAGACATGAGTGGGGGCCTGGTGGAGGGTGCCCCTGGTGACTGGGGGGGGTGGGGGTGGTAGGAGACATGAGTGGGGGCCTGGTGGAGGGTGCCCCTGGTGACTGGGGGGGTGGGGGTGGTGGGAGACATGAGTGGGGGCCTGGTGGAGGGTGCCCCTGCACTGCTGGGGGGTGGGGGTGGTGGGAGACATGAGTGGGGGCCTGGTGGAGGGTGCCCCTGGTGACTGGGGGGGTGGTGGTGGTGGGAGACATGAGTGGGGGCCTGGTGGAGGGTGCCCCTGCACTGCTGGGGGGTGGGGGTGGTGGGAGACATGAGTGGGGGCCTGGTGGAGGGTGCCCCTGGTGACTGGGGGGGTTGGGGTGGTGGGAAACATGAGTGGGGGCCTGGTGGAGGGTGCCCCTGCACTGCTGGGGGGTGGGGGTGGTGGGAGACATGAGTGGGGGCCTGGTGGAGGGTGCCCCTGGTGACTGGGGGGGTGGTGGTGGAGGGAGACATGAGTGGGGGCCTGGTGGAGGGTGCCCCTGGTGACTGGGGGGGTGGTGGTGGTGGGAGACATGAGTGGGGGCCTGGTGGAGGGTGCCCCTGGTGACTGGGGGGGTGGGGGTGGTGGGAGACATGAGTGGGGGCCTGGTGGGGGCTGCCCCTGCACTGCTGGGGGGTGGTGGTGGTGGGAGACATGAGTGGGGGCCTGGTGGAGGGTGCCCATGGTGGCAGGGGGGTGGGGGTGGTGGGAGACATGAGTGGGGGCCTGGTGGGGGCTGCCCCTGCACTGCTGGGGGGTGGGGGTGGTGGGAGACATGAGTGGGGGCCTGGTGGAGGGTGCCCATGGTGGCAGGGGGGTGGGGGTGGTGGGAGACATGAGTGGGGGCCTGGTGGAGGCTGCCCCTGGATGGTGGGGGGTGGGGGTGGTGGGAGACATGAGTGGGGGCCTGGTGGAGGGTGCCCCTGGTGACTGGGGGGGTGGGGGTGGTGGGAGACATGAGTGGGGGCCTGGTGGAGGCTGCCCCTGCACTGCTGGGGGGTGGGGGTGGTGGGAGACATGAGTGGGGGCCTGGTGGAGGGTGCCCTTGGATGGTGGGGGGTGGGGGTGGTGGGAGACATGAGCAGGTGTGCAGGGTAGTCCCCTGTTTTGTGGGCTGCCTGCAGGGGCCGTCGAGGGTGTACAGGGAACACCTGTGAGGACCCACCCAGCCTAATCGCGTGTGTAACTTCCCACGCACCCCTGTAATACACGTACCAAGCCAAATCGCGTGTGATAATCACCGCGCACCCCTGAAATACACGCGCCCAGGCTATTCGCGTGTGGAACTTCCCGCGCACCCCTGAAATACACGTACCCTGCTGTAATCGCGTGTGGGACTTCCCGCGCACCCCTGAAATACACGCGCCCAGGCTATTCGCGTGTGGAACTTCCCGCGCACCCCTGAAATACACGCGCACAGGCTATTCGCGTGTGGAACTTCCCGCACACCCCTGAAATACACGCGCCCAGGCTATTCGCGTGTGGAACTTCCCGCGCACCCCTGAAATACACGCGCCCAGGCTATTCGCATGTGGAACTTCCCGCGCACCCCTGAAATACACGTACCCTGCTGTAATCGCGTGTGGGACTTCCCGCGCACCCCTGAAATACACGTACCAAGCCAAATCGCGTGTGATAATTCCCGCGCACCCCTGAAATACACGCGCCCAGGCTATTCGCGTGTGGAAATTCCCGCGCACCCCTGAAATACACGTACCCTGCTGAAATCGCGTGTTAAACTTCCCGCGCACCCCTGAAATACACGCGCCCAGGCTATTCGCGTGTGGAACTTCCCGCGCACCCCTGAAATACACGCGCACAGGCTATTCGCGTGTGGAACTTCCCGCGCACCCCTGAAATACACGCGCCCAGGCTATTCACGTGTGGAACTTCCCGCGCACCCCTGAAATACACGCGCCCAGGCTATTCGCGTGTGGAACTTCCCGCGCACCCCTGAAATACACGTACCCTGGTGTAATCGCGTGTGGGACTTCCCGCGCACCCCTGAAATACACGCGCCCAGGCTATTCGCGTGTGGAACTTCCCGCGCACCCCTGAAATACACGCGCCCAGGCTATTCGCGTGTGGAACTTCCCACGCACCCCTGAAATACACGTACCCTGCTGTAATCGCGTGTGGAACTTCCCGCGCACCCCTGAAATACACGCGCCCAGGCTATTCGCGTGTGGAACTTCCCGCGCACCCCTGAAATACACGTACCCTGCTGTAATCGCGTGTGGGACTTCCCGCGCACCCCTGAAATACACGCGCCCAGGCTATTCGCGTGTGGAACTTCCCGCGCACCCCTGAAATACACGCGCCCAGGCTATTCGCGTGTGGAACTTCCCACGCACCCCTGAAATACACGCGCCCTGCTGTAATCGCGTGTGGGACTTCCCGCGCACCCCTGAAATACACGTACCCTGATGGAATCGCGTGTGGGACTTCCCGCGCACCCCTGAAATACACGTACCCTGATGGAATCGCGTGTGGAACTTCCCGCGCACCCCTGAAATACACCTACCCGGCCAAATCGCATGTGAGACTTCCCGCGCACCCCGGTATACACGCACACATATTTTTTGTGAGCGTGTCCGTGTTTGTGGGTACCCCTTTGCACGTCATTTGTCCTGGAGGGCCACAGTATAGGACATTCATCATGGCAGTATATGGGTGCTATTTGTTGGCGCACCTTTTGGCGCACATTTCTTACAGCCGCAGAGACGCTACCGCCTGCTTTCTTGTGGCGGTCGTGTTTGTGCCTGTGCGCTGGTTTGAGCGTGCGCTTTTTTGCCCTATTCTATTCCATGAATACGTGTTGTAGGCGAGCGTGTGGGCGTTCCGCGCACTTGTGCCCTGTACTTCCCCCGTGACGCCCACGTTTTTGCAAGTTGTTCCCCATTCTGAGTGTTACGCCCGTGTTCCGCCTACTTTTGTTGCGTGCGCCGCGCTATGTGCGAATTTCGCTGTGGCCTGTGCGATTTTCGCTGTGACCTGGCGCACGCTGTTAGATGGCCTGTGCGCCAACGTGCGCGGCGCACTTTTTATCGCACATCCGCTGGTTTTCTCGCGCACGGACTTCCATGAATCGACGTGCGCTGCTTTTCGTGCGATTTTCGCACTTGCACTGCGATTTTCGCTATTCCACTGCGATTCGCACGATTTTGCCCACTTGCGCCGCGCTAATTATTCCATGAATCGGCCTGTTAGTCTTACATGTCGTTTCTGTGGAGAGACTGACATGTTAGAAACCCTTAAGCACCTTGTTTTAACATGTACCCATTTTGGGTCTAAACGAGCTCTCTACCTCAAAGACAGATTCAATGGGGATTTTGCAATATCTAACAATTTGTTTTGGAGTCGCTGTATGTGGGGTGTAAATATTTCCTTAATTTTTGCATTGAATATACTGCTCCAAAATATAACGGAAGAATTGGAGGTAAAAAATAAAGAATTGAATGTGTAATGTCGTTACAGTAGAATAACGGCAATGAAAACAAAAAGCTAAAAGAATTAAGGCTGGCAGAGATATTTTAAAGATTTTATGATAATGTTTGTGACTTTGATGAAATCTTTTTCTTTGAATGTATGGCATTTTAGCATTTTCTTCATTTTTAGATATTTGTATATTTGTTTTATAAAATGAAGTGTATATTTCTTGTGTGTGAAATGTTGTATAAGGTTTTATGTAAACTAACAATACAACAATATAAAAAAAAAGCTTTTCTGAAATGTTTGCACAATATGCCAGAAATATGTGTTCCTACGGAAGCACAACTTGTTACAATGCTGACAAAACTAACCTGCACTGGAGTTATGTAGAGTGCAATGATGGCCATTTAATGTTCTTCTGTGCTAAAATGGCATGTGCACATGATACTATTGATGGTCTATCCATTTGTATTCTTATGGTCATTGTTTTGAAATAATAGTTTTTTGTCAGATGTATCACCTCTGGCTGCTCTCATTGAGATGTGTACATGGATTGCTATATGTGATAGGTAAGCCTGGACAAACTAAAAAATAAATAAACAACAGACATAATGTGACCTTCAAATCTTCTGCAGATGATTCCTCCCTAGTGCAAGTAATTGATGGCTTTTTGAGGTCAACGAATCATGGGTCGAACTTGTGGAAGACATATGGCTTTTGTGTGATGATTCATTGTACAGTGAGGAGCCTTGGATCTCTTGTCAAATCACGTTTTTAATTTTCGAGTTTGTCCAGCCTATCAGAACCCTCTAGTGCTAATTTGCCATATAGTTTCAGTCAATAAGAGTCATTGAATGTCCTAATTGAGGCTTGACCCTCTGTTTAAGGTCCAGCTCGCTTCCTGTTCCTTTGTGGTTTTGTTAGACTGAGTGGGAAGGAGTAGCCAGGACAGGCTCACCCTTGGAGAGTGAAAAGAAAGGGCTTTGGAGCTTTGGAGCAGAGTTTTGATGAGGAGTGAAAAATTGGAGGTGTTTCATGGACTTTAATTTGCTTTTGTAGCCAATGTTCGTGCCACTTTCTTTTAGTGTTAGATCAGTCTGATGAACGTGTGTTGTTCATTTCCACTGCATAAAAAAGAAAAAAAGAAAACATGGCATTTTCCTGCTTATTTTATGCCTTTCACTTTTGTGTCCCATTTTAAAATGTAAAAAAGTCCAACAAGGTTTCCTGCCACTAATCCTAGCACCAAAAATACAAATTGTTTACATTTTTCCAGTTTCCCCACCTGCGTTTTCATTGTTGGTGTGTCATCTGCTCACTTACTGGTCTATTGGTTTGTTGTGTAGTGTTGTTTGTATAAGTAATGCACAGTAGATAAATGATTAGATCAGTTGTTATCTCGGGGTTATGCTTTGTGCACGTGTGGTTCATAATGTTGCCATATGTCTTTCTCGTGCATACTTGTGACACTGGGGGAAGTGAAAGAATGGAGTGTGATTGGGTGGAGGAGAGAGTAACTGAGGAAGAGAAAGAGGATCCTCATCCTGCTACTTCTTTGGTGGAGTGTGCAAGTCAGGTATGGAATGAGACCCAGGGATCAGTGACCCTCATACACAGCTCACATAGTTCTGGGTGTGGAACTATGTTGCACCATCATTACAGTAAAGCATCATGAGAGGAGTCTGAGATCTTCTGCACAGTGTAGAACCGTGGAAAGTGGTTGAATAAGGGGCAGAATGGAAAAGACAAGGTTCACAACATAGGGGATATGGCCATGAGGAAACATGTCTGCCAGAGGAACAATAAAGTGTACCAGGGTAAAGGAGAACTCTGCCTACATGGAGGACGTCAGCATCTTAGGTGCCACCATTGCCTCATCCAAAAGCAGTGACGAGGAGGGCGATGGTCCATTCACTTCCCAAGCCCAGGTTCCATCACAGCTGTGAAATCGGGCAGGCCATGCCAAAATGCCCACACCCATTAAACCTTCCCAATTGGTGCCAGGGCCTTGGCAACTGTGGCTAGTGACAGGCCACTGCTGTAAGTGTTGCACTGACAAGTGATTGAGGGTGGTGCACAACTGGCAGCATTGTTTTGGGCAGAACACCCTTGAATACATCATGCGGCAAGCGGCCAACTACTGCCATTATTGCAGGCAGGCTGGTAGTCAGGAGAAATGGGATGCATAATGGTGACATGCACCATGAAGAATCAGGTGGAGCTCCACCATCATTCCCTTCTGTTGGACATTGTGCAAGGGAGAAGTTATGAGGCAATCATTAAGGTGGGGCTGGACTCACATGGCAATTCCTCACCTGTGAGTGTGGTAATGGACTATGGTAGATGTGGAAAACATTTGAAAATGTGCTGATGGAGGGTTTTATTACTTAAGTGGATGACTGCATCATGTGACAAAGACCAATAATGTTAGTGTTTGACTGTGCCCTATGACAGAAACCAAGAACCTTAAGGGGTGGCTGCACCCTTTGGGAGAACACAAACACATTTGTGGGTTACTGTATACTGGGAAAGAGCCCAAGAATGTTAAGGGAATGGCTGCATCCTGTGAGAGAAACCGTAAACCTTAAGCGGAGCCATGCCCTGTGAGAGAACCCAAGAATATTATGGGGTGGCTGCTCCCTGTGGTAGAACTGTGATCATTAAGGGACACTGCACCATGTGGCAAATCACAAGAAACATAAGCAAGGAAAGTGTCCTATTGGAGAACTCAAGAATGTTAGTGAGTATCTGTGCCCTTTAGGAGAACCCAACAACTTTAATGGGTGAATAAGTAATGTCTGTGTGTGGGAGAACCCAAAAAACAATGCGGGGACTGCACCCTGTGGGGTAGCTCAAAAACATTACTGATTGAATGTTCCCTGTGAGAGAACCCAAGAACATTAAGGGAAGTTGCACCATCTAGGAGTGCACGAGAATGTTTGACAAGTGAAGTGATTATGGAAAAATACAAGGGCCCTCATTCTGAGTTTGGCAGTTGTTTATCAGTAATTCTGCCAAACTACTGACAAACATAATTACAGTCACTGCCACTTAATCCTGTGGATTTACTGTGGGATTACAAGAGATGGTAGGCCGTGCAAATCTTAATTTTTTGGAGTCCATAGGACTCCATGGGGATTATGGCAGAATTTCCACCAGCAGTAATTCCGCCAGTTGTAATTCTGCTGATTTTGCTGATTGTTTGGCGGTAAAGTGGAGGATTTACCTCCACTTTTTTCAGCTCTGCAAAAATCGCAATGATGGCCAAAGGCAAAAAAATATTAATCGCAGAATAGGGAATGGACTCTGTAAAACATCAACCAATCAGGGCCTCTCAGTCACTACTACAAAAATATATTCCCCAACCACTCACTCTGCGAAGCAACCCACCTGGACTTTTCAGTATCTTATATATGGCAGGTAAGAAATCATCGTCCTTGTCTAAGTTAGTCTGCTGTCTATGGGAGTCATAAAGAATTTGGTGGTAAGCCTTAAGTGCAGCAGTAACGCTATTGCAGCTGCATTTAAGGGTTGGCAAAATCATGGATTTTTGGTGCTATTACCATGCGCTACTACCGCCGTCGGTAGTAGCATCGAAAATTCCCCATTGGGCCCAATGCGGAATTCCTGAATGGGCCCAATGGGGACTTACTGTTCTGCAAAACCCGTGATCCATCGCTAATAGCGGCGGGGGTTTGGCGGTAACATTAAAGGCCCAGGCGGTAATACCACCGGGGATACTGCCTGACTCGTGATGAGGTCCAATGTGTAGTTGTAATTTCAAAGTTTTCCACAAAGAAGTCGCTGTTCATTGCATATAAATTGTTCAACATGCAGCATTGCAAGGCTTCTCCTGTGGAGGGAGACAATAGCCCCAGCCATACTAAACACACTATTAGATTCCACCTCGCAGCAGCAGCTTTGCGATTAAACAGCAACTCGCACAGATACCACAGGAAAGATGGATCACTTGCCAATACAGAATTGGGTCATCATGGGCCTCATTCCGAGATTGGAGGTAGTCATGGCGCTATTTGCACCAAGAGGAGACCCTCACTCTGGGATGCATTGTGACCTCCTCAAAGGTTGTAGCATGAAGGTAACCTTGCAGATGCCACTTACACAGTGTTACAAATACCCAATGCTGACTAGGGGTTTTCATATTGGCGATATAACTGCTGTAATTCTAGATGGTTTATGTCTCTTTATACTGCTTTACCTTGTATTACACTTTTATGGCGTTTCTACCGAAATAAAGATAACGAATTGGAAATGCCCCATCATGAACTTTGCTGTGGGTTTTGCAGCAATCTGTGATGACATTGTACTGGTTATCTAGCCTGTTCAAAATGTGCAAAGTAGAGTTACAGTGGGTAGCCACAGAGGTCTTCAGGTTGTACAATGACAACTTGTTTGAAACCTGTAATAGGCACGGTTTATTTTTGGCATGGTATGCCTCAGTGACTCTTCTGTTTAGAGGCTCAAAATTGTGGGACAAGTGTATGACTAGAAGGTGAAGAGTTTACGGAAAGCAGGGAACATACATTGGGCTTCATTACGACCCTGGCGGAATGGGTTTAATGGCGCCAGCAATGGTGCCAGCGCCGTTAAACCCATTCTGCCCTATTACGAGGTTCCATCGCGTTCCATCGCGTCATTAATGGGCCCGTTGTTAGCATGCTCCCCATTCCCATTGTGCCCTATGGGGCTCAAATGTGAATGGGGATTGTCTGGGTTCAGGTTCCCTGAATGGGGAAATATCGGGCCCTCCAAAGTCGGAATGGCTTGGTAATTCTCCATTCAGGGAACCCGTACCTGGACACGAGTTTGGAGGGGCTACCTCCAAACTCTTAATGAGGCCCATTGTCTCCCCATTAACTAAAGCAGCAAGGGCAATTGATCCTGCCATCTGCAAATGCAAAGATGATATGCGTCCTTAGCCTCTGTGTTTCACCTCCTCCTCTTTCTCACAGATGTCATGTCCCCTGTGGGTTCTGAGTAGAAACCCTTGCATGTTTAACATTCTGGTCCCACTTGGCTGTGAGAGTGCTGTGAAGCCTTGCAGTCAATGCTCTGACCATTTGTCCTCACTGCCATTGTAAATTGGATTCTTTTCTGCCTGATGCTCTACCCCAACTATAAGAAGCCCTACCAACTACCCGAGACTGTAAGTACTCACCCTACTATACATATAAGTGTGTTTTATAACTCTGCCATTGCTTTGCAAGATTAACAATGATGCATTGGGAACTTTGATGATCATCTTTCCCATAAGGTGCTGGAATCCTCCGCAAGTGATTAGGCAAGAGCCGTATTGCCAACATTTTAGACAGGGTAGCATAAAAGAGGTGCTGTTATGGGACTTTTAATATTTTGTTGCAATGCTCGACTCTTAATCTGTCTCATCTCATGTTTATGTAATGCTGCTGGCAGCGGTGGCACTTATGCTGGTCCAAATGCCACATAATGATAAATGCCTGCTAATTTGCAGCAAGATGGCTATTTCTTGAAGGTGGAAGACAAGCTTCTATTAATACCACTGCCTTTGCATCGCTGGTGTCATTCACCTCATCATCCTCCTCAGTACCAATTCTTTCCAGCAGCATTGCGCCTTCTGATCGGATCAGAGTTGTGTCTTGTTTATCAACCACCTCATCATCATCATCATCATCATTATAATTGTCAATATTGATAGTGGATGGGGGTGGTGGAGATGGGGATCTGTGATTTTCAATCTACTCTCACTGTTAAAGAACACCACATGGTGTTCTACCCTGATCCTCAGTAAATGAGATCTGCACACACCCCTTTTCTGCCTCCGAGTTAGTGGAAAAAACTGAATGAGAAACATGTTCTAATAGTCTGCAATTCTGGCCTCCTGTATGGACATTGCAAGTGCAGCTGCAGAAGTCAAAAAGACAGTGAGTATCATGCCTTCCCCTGCCTCTTGTTCATGTGAGTGCTGATATTTTGTTCCAAATGTGTCATGCGCTTATTGACTTGTGTATCAACCACATCCCAAAACTTCATTTGCTCCCTCCCAGCAAACTTTTGTGACTGTGTCTCCCCCACATGATTTCTTCTGGGATTTCTAACTATTACCAATCCTTCTCTCAAGTGTGACCTGAGGGTATGTTTATCTCCCACTCACTTTAAGAGACAGATACTGACTGGTGTGTCACCTGCCTTCCTGGCTTTCAGGTGTTCTTCCCTGCAGCATCAGGCAGGCATATCATTCCTACAATCTCTGCTCAGGAATTCCTGGCTCCTCAACCACTCACTGATGTGTCACCCAGCACCCACAATCCCAGCTTTTCCCTTCCAACAAAAAAAGTGATCATACCTCTATCACAACTGCCCCCAGGGATTTTCATATTCTCCTGCTCCTCTTCACAGGTGTCAACTAATGGGCTGTGTCTCATAGACTCCCTTCAAGACATAGACACTGACTGATATGTCCTTTTTTGCCCCGAACCTCAACCATTACCTACCAGATAAATCAGGTGAGGATATCCTTCCCACATGCTAATGTCCCATTTCCTCCCAATCCTCAACCCATGTGTCACACACTGGAGTGTGTCTTGTCCACTCATTGCATGTGACAGATATTGACTGGTATGTCATGCACAACCCTAAATCTCAGCTGGAATATGCTGTGTTCCCTCACTTCAAGAGATGGACACTGCCAGCTGTGTTACCCACCTCACCACATTTCAAATTCTCCCTCCCAGCAAAATCAAGCAAGTGTGTCTCTCCCACAAACTGCCCTCAGGGATCACCATCTCCTTTGATTCCTCTACCCAGGTGCAATGCAAGGCAACTTGTCTTGTCAACTCACTTCAAGAGAAAGACAATGGGCCTCATTATAAGTTTGGTAACTATGGTACCAGTAAGCTTGCCGGTACCGTAGTTACCGGACGGGAAAACTATGAGATCTGCTCGTGGGTGCCTTTTCTCCCGCCAGGTCTGACCTGGCGGAAGGAACAGCACCCGCGAGCAGAGCATGTTGGATGCACCGGCACCATTGTGAATGGTGCCAGTAGCATCCGCGCTCCCCATTCCCATTGGGCCCTATTGGGTTCAAATAGGAATGGGGAGCATTTCATTCCGGTGCCCGTGAATGGGCAATTACCGGGTACGGCAGGGCCATAATGACCTGCTAATTGCCCATTCGTGGGTGCCAGAATTTTTTTGAGGTTTGGCGGCACCCTGTTTGTTTTACCTGCAAGGCTACCGCCAAACTTTTAATCAGGCCCAATGGCTGGTGTATTACAAACATGCTCAAATATGAGTTCCTCCCTCCCAGTAGAATCCGGCAAGTGTGGCTCCCCCACAAGCTGTCCTCAGGTATTGCTGGCTCATCATTCTGCTCTGACTATGTTTCCCCCAACACCAGCTGTCTCTTCCACTTTATTCAAGAGAAGGGCATTGACTGGTGTAACACCTGCCTCCCCAAATCTCAGCTACACCCACCAAGCAAAATCAGGCACATGTGTCTTTCCCACAAGCTGTACCCAATGATTTCTGCCCCCTGCACTTCTTCCCAGGGCTCATATGATTGCACATATCTCATCCATTCACTTCAAGAGATGGAAACTGACTGGTGAGGCACCCACTTCAACAAATCTCTACTGAAGGCACTTCTTTTGTTTACCCAACTCAAATTACTGAATACATCACACAGCAGTGTGTCTGCAAACCCACCCCTGTAGCTAACACTCTGACTCGCTGTGCAGCCACTAACTACCTCTCACTAGCCGTATTCTTACTAAGGTACTCTAAAGAAAATTCAATTTATTCACCATTCCCTAAATATTCTAAACCATCCTCCAGCAATTGCTACCTGGCTCTCTGAAGCTCCCTCAGACTGAAAAAGAACTCTATTTGTGTGTCCCCCCTTAGGCCATCTGGTCGAACTTCAAACAGATTTCTAAAAAATAAATCTGAGGTACAAACTTGTTGGTTCCTCCCAAATTTGGGTGACTCAAGGTTCATGTCAGAAAGTGTATTCAGGACTTGTGGTAAGATTGCAGATTTTGTAGGACTGGATTGACATACTTTCTCTGGAAGTGGGGTGGCATGTACACATCCAAAAGTCCTGTCCACTGTTATTGTAGTTCCTTCATGATGCACAATAGATTGCTTTGGGTCAGGATCAAAGATTCAAATCTCGACCATGTCAATCTTGCACACACATGTGTGAAGGGCATTCCTGTGTCACAGGCCATTTGTACATTGATGGTGTGTTGTTTGTGTGAGTTACAAAGCCCTGCTTTCATTTCATGGGTGAAAAAAGGGTCTTGTTTGTTAGTCCAAAACACCCACCTTGTTAAGGAACCCTGTAAAATAAATCATAAATAGTAATTGTAATGGCATCCATTTCACCTACTAATAAAACCTAATATGATGTTCCATTTATCACATCATGATGGGTATTACCTGGAATGGGATCTGGGAAAATCAGGGCTCTGTTAGGCCATGCATCAGTGACACAATTCTCTGGACTGTAAAACTTGCACATATGTGGAAGAGGGTGAGATGTTGCAACTGAGGAGTGGAGGGAGGAGAGGTAATGTTATGATATCACTGTTTGACTCAAAGTCATCCTCTATTTCTGCAAGGTGGGAGAGGTTAGATGGCATGCCCAGGTGGTAGGCCATACATATCTGCGATCTGTCACATCTTGGGGTGACAACCTCGGCCTGTACACCATTGACATCTATGGTCTAGACACCCTCCCCCCGTTCCTCTTCTGGTGCTGTATCCGCATGGATGCTGGTTGGGCTGTTGGGCTTTTTAGCAGTCGCACAAGTTAGCTTGTCGCCAAGTTCAAGGGCTAACATCTGGAGAGCCTGCTGGCCAGGTTTATGGGATGCATGCCTGGCTGGAACTTCTGAAGGCACATGGGTGGCTCTGGAGCTTCCTGCTGTGGATCAAGTTGTGGGGCGTAAAAGGCTACACGTTGTAAAGAAAGCTGCTGCTGTTCGTCATTGGGCAGATGTGTGCTGATCAATTCATTGTATTGTGTATCATTGAATGGTTCCAATTTAGCCTTTTTATTCTGTCCCCACCCCCTAATTATTCACGGTCAGGGTGAAGTCTCTTCCAGGGGTGGTTGTGTTTTTTTTCAGTGGTTATGAACGTCTCTTTATCTCCCCCTGGTCCTACCATGCAATTAGATTGCCCCTCCAAGGCCTCCTCAGGCCGGCTGACACTTGATTTTGCCGCCCCTCCCTCCCTACCCTGTCCTTATCCCATCCTCCTCCTGTTGTGATTGGTCCCAGGGATTAGAAATCTCTGCAATCCCACCACAGTTTTACATTTGTCTTCCTTTTTTTCTGATTTCTGAGTCTACAGCTCCTGCCGCAGGCACAACAGGTTTGTTACTGTGCATATTGTATTTAGTAGCCAAGCCCAAGGCCTTCTCGTGGCTGCTGCCGCTTGCCTTTGTCACCCACCTCTCCCTCCCTACTCCTCCCTTATCCCACCCTTCCCATTGTGATTGGTCCCAGGGACTAGGAAGCACATTTTTCCATTACTCAGCCTTCTTCTTTTTCTGATTGCCAGTGTGCAGCTCCTGCTGCAGGCGCAACAGGTGAGGCCTGCCACCCCATTGCTGCACATATTTTATTTAGTTGTCCCCCAAAGACCACCTCACAGCTGCTGATGCTCGCCTTTGTTACTCTCCCCCCTTCCTCCCTACTCTGCCCTTATCCCACCCTCCTCATTGTGTTTGGTCCCACAGACTAGTGAGCGCATTTTTCCATTACTCAGCCTTCTTTTTTTCTGATTGCCAGTGTGCAGCTCCTGCTGCAGGCACAGCAGGTGAGGCCATGCAACCCCATTAGTGTGCATATTTTATTTAGTTGCCCCCCCCCCTTGCAACCTCTGCTGCTTGCCTTTTTCCTACCCTACCCTTTCTCCCTACTCCACCCTTATCCCACCATCCCCCTATTGTGATTGGTCCCAAGGATGATGAAGCGATGCAGAACCCGCGCATTTTGCCATTATTTGGTCTTCTTTTTTTTCTGATTGCTGAATGTGCAGCTCCTGCTGCAGGGACAAGAGGTGAGGCCATTTGACCCCATTTCTGCATATATTTTATTTAGTTGCCCCTCAAAGGTCTCCTCTCGACCTCTGTTGTTTGCCTTTGTCACCCCCTCCCCTTCCTCCCTACTCCACCCTTTTCCCGCCCTCTCCCAGTTGTGATTGGTCTGAGGGATTATGAAGCGCTGCAGACCCAGCACATTTTGCCATTACTCTGCTTTTCTGATTGCTGATGCTGTAGCTCCTGCTCAAGGCACAACAGTTGAGGCGCTCAAAGCCCATTTCTGTGCATATTTTATTTAATTGGCACCCCAAGGCCTCCTTGTGTCCGCTGCCGCTCGCCTTTGTTGCCCCCTCCCCCAACACTTCCCTTATCACACCCTCCATCTAGGGACTAGAAAGTGTTGCAGACCCAGCCCATTTTGCCATTACTCAATCTTCTTTTTTCTGATTGTGTGGGTGCAGCTCCTGCTGAAGGCACAACAGGTGAGGTCTTGCGACCCCATTTCTGCATATGTTTAATTTAGTTGGCTCCCCAAGGCCTCCTAGTGGCTGCTGCCACTCGGGTATGTAGCCCTCTCCCCACCCTCCCTACTCCGCACTTATCCCACCCTCCCCCATTGAGTTTAGTCCTAGCAACCAGAAAGTGCTTCATCAACATTTGAGTAAAGGCAGCCTTGCCTGGGCAGCCCATGGCTAAGGGCACACGGCAAAGGGAAGCTCCCAGCTAAGCAGCTTCACTCTGTGTTTGCCTGTGTTCACCTAGGATGCCTGCCACTGTCCACCAGCAGTGACTGATAAGGTAAGTGTGGTGTGGGTGGGAAGCACAGCCATTACTCTACTCCGGTAAAACCCCACCACTCTTATTACCTAACATCATTTGCATACATGCATTTAGACCAACTCTGCTAGATAGCCATACTCTGCGTTTAGCCTAATTGTGCCAGGTGGACATATTCTGCTTTTAGCCTAATTGTGTCAGGTAGCCTGTGAGGAATTCGACCATCCTCCCCGGGGAGAGGACACTCGAATGGGCTATTTGATTTTTTGTTTAATTAAAAGAATGAATGATGGGAGATCAACCTCCAGAAAATATGTGGGGCCAATCCTAAACATATTTTCCACGCTCACCGCACAGCAGAAAAATAGCCATTTACTCTGGGAGGACACAGTTTACCAGCACCTCCCTCCCCTGTCATGTGTAGCTGACACCTGACAGCAGTGGGTACATCAAAAAAGCCTCTGGCCATGGGTAGGCTGATTAGAATTTCAAGGCCCCATGAATTAGCATCTCCATTGTTACACCTTGCTGGTGGTGCTGAAAACTGAAGAATGTTAATTAGCAGGCCTCAGGAAAGCCTGGCTGCAGGAAGTGACAGTGGACACCAGAGACCAACACCTCTTTGTAATGCAATGTGTCAACTTAGTACTAAGAGCCCTCCTTGGTATGAAAGGGTAGTGAATGTACTGTCTTGAACCACTCCTTTCAGAGCAGGGAAGTTGTGAACTGTAGTAGACGAAAGTCTGCCTGCAACCTTGAAAGGAGGCCCATGTTGTGACCAAGTGCTGTTTAGGGCTCAGTTAATTAAGGAAACACTTTGATGTACAGCAGACAGGACGATGGGTGGGACTTAGAAGTATATGTTGTCATCCTTCCCCTGTCTGTTGCCAAGTGCTCTGATTGTGACCTGAGGCATCACTGAAGATTGTTGGTGGGGACCCAGGAATGGTTCATTGAGGTGGGTTTAGCCTGCAGCAATAACTGGTGCCCGTTTGGATTTAAATGGGGGCCGATCCCCTCACAGATCAGATCATCTGAAGACTTTGAAAGGAGTAAGATGAAGGACTCATTTGGACCTGAGCTGAAGGTTTAGTCTACCTTACATCTTCTGCCAGTGAAGGAAGGCCAGGAGTTCAAAGAGGGAAGCAAGTTCCCTCCCCTAAACATCTCCCAGGGAACAGAGGGAGATGCTGGACTCAGAGGACCCATCCAGCAGCTCCAGAACTGGTACACAACCAGCACACAGTGTTCCCTGCTAGGTTCTGACAGCAAGCTTTCAAGTTGGGAAGTGCTGTAGACCCTCTGGACAAAGGACAAGACTGTTGCCTGCTAACACCGTCCTGAGTTTTGGACCACCCTCCTTGAAAGGGCAGAAGCTTTGCAAAGAATCTAGGAGGAGTGCCACTCAAGCATCATCCAGCATCCATCCTTTCAAGGACATTTTTGAGACAGTTGACTCCTTGAACTGCATTTGGCTGCACCGCTGTCAGTTATCACACCACACCCACCAGAGCCGTCTGAGACGCCAAGACCAGCATTCCATATCTGCCAAACAACACAGAGACAACGATTCTTGGCCCGGAGCCATATGCACCAGACAGCCTGCAGACGTCCATCCAGCCTCTCTTGCCGAATTGCCTGCCATTCCATCTACATTACCAAAATGGGACAAGGAGGTCTTATAATCTACTTGTTCTCCAATCTGTTCAGATCCCTTCTTGTGTACTCGATGTATGGGGTTGATTGATGGTTTAGAAACCGATATTCATCTCTTGACCACTGGTGCCCCGGAAGTTGATTTGTCACATAGCCATATTCTGCTTTTCGCCTAATTGTGCCAGGTAACCGTATTCAGCTTTTAGCCTAATTGTGTCGTGTAGCCATTTTCTGCACTTAGCCTAATTGAGCCAGGTAGATATATTCTGCTTTTAGACTAATTGTGCTAGGTAGCCATATTCAGCTTTTAGCCTAAATGTGCCTAGTAAACCTATTCTGCATTTAGCCTAATTGTGTCAGGTAGCCATATTCTGCATTTAGGCTAATTGAGCCAGGTAGATGTGTTCTGCGTTTAGCCTAATTGTGTCAGGTAGCCATATTCTTCTTTTGGCCTAATTGTGCCAGGTAGCCATATTTAGGTTTTAGCCTAATTCTGTAAGGTAACCACATTCTGCTTTTAGCCTAAATATGTCAGGTAGCCATATTCTGCTTTTAGCCTAATTGTGCCAGATAACCATATTTTGTTTTTAGCCTAAGTGAGCCAGGTAGCCATATACTGTGTTTAACCTGATAGTGCCAGATAGTCATGTTCAGCTTTTACCCTAAATATGCCAGATAGCCATATTCCGCCTTTAGCCTAATTGTCCCAGGGAGCCATATTCAGCGTTTAGCCTAATTGTACCTAGTAAACATATTCTGCTTTTTGGCAAATTGTGTAAGGTAGCCATATTCTGTTTTTGGCATAGTTGTGCCAGGTAGCCATATTGAGCTTTCAGCATAATTGGGCAAGGTAGCTGCATTCTGTTTTTAGCCTTATTGCGTCATGTAGCCATATTCTAGTTTTAGCCCAAATGTGTGAAGTAGCCATATTCTGCTTTTAGCCTAATTGTGCCAAGTAACCATATTCTGCTTTTAGCCTAATTGTGCCAGGTAGCCATATACTGCTTTTAGCCTAATTGTGCCAGGTAGCCATATTCAGCCTTTAGCCTAAATATGCCTGGTAGCCATATTCTACATTTAACCAAATTGTGCCAGGTAGCCATATCCTGCTTTTAGCCTAATTGTGACACTTAGCCATATTCTACTTTCAGCCTAATTGTGCCAGCTAGCCATATTCTACGTTTAGCCTAATTGTGCCAGGTAGCCATATTTTGAGTTTAACCTTAGTGTGGAGAGAAGCCCCAGCATACACCTCAACCCATCAACATTCATTCGCCACATCCTGCATTTAGCCCAACGGTGTAAGGTGTCAATTTTGATCTAATTGGTTAGGGAAATCATGCTCTGCATTAGGTGTCTTCTAAAATCATTCACCATATTGCTATTGTTGCCGACGCAGTTTAGGCTATGCCGCCCTTTTAATCTAGGCATTTTCCAAAATTGCTCACTCTTCACCTGAATCTGAGTGTTCCAGGTTGTACTAAAATGAATGCCTGGTGTTTTTCCACTCCTCTGCCAGAGTTGAATCTTAGTGTTTCCACTGCTGTGCTACAGTAGATTCTGGGTGTTTTCCACTGCTGTGCTAAAGTAGATTGTAGGTGTTTACCACTGCTGTGCCAGGTTCAAATCCAAGTGCTTCTCCACTGCTGTGCTAAAGTAGTTTCTAGGTATTTTTCCACTGCTTTACCACAGTTGAATTTTAGTGTTTCTCCACTGTTTTGCGAAAGTAGATTCTATGTGTGTTTCCACTGCTGTGCCATACGACCCAGGCGGTAAGGGGTTAACGGCAGCGTTAACAGCGCCGACCCTTACCGCCTGAGTACGAGGTCCCTTAGCGCCATGGCGCTTTTAACACCTGCTTTTAGCAGGTGTTAAAATCCATGGCGCTAAGGGACCATGGAGTTAATTACGCCACCGTAATTTACGGTGGCGTAATTAACGCCTTCCCCACTCCCATTATACCCTATGGGGCAAAAATGGGAATGGGGAAGGGTAAATGGGGATTGGGGACTTACCGCCCCGCCAAGGTCGGAATGGGGCGGTAAGTCCGCCAACCACCATGGCGTAAACGTAGTTTACGCCATGGTGGTAAAGTCACGGCCCAGGCGGTAACTTACCGCCTGGGTCGTAATGAGGCCCATAGTTGAATCTGAGTATTTTCTACGACGGTGCTACAGGCGATTCTGGGTGTTTCGCCACTGCTGTGCCAGGGTTGTATCGTAGTTTCTCTGCATTGCTGTGCTAAGTGTGATTCTGGGTGCTTCATCCTATAGTGAGTGTAGGGGAGGATTGGTCCAAAGGACCCCCCTAGCCTACATCCCTTCCCCAGGTGAGGGCCATGGCTCATCGGGCGTCCCCTCATACCACCACGGCCCAGCTGGTGGAGGGCTCACCTGCTGAGGACATTACCCACACGTATTGAATTTAGCTAGGCCTCAGAAACCATTTTGTCTAATAAAGATGGTGTGAGCTCAGCGCACTGTAGCGCGGCCCCCACCCTCGGAGAGTTTCAATTATCCCTGTGGCCGCAGCTCCCTGGCAGATCCGCTGTGAGCCCGTTCCCACGAACAAGACGGACATGAGCTAGTGTAAGATACTAACACTGTAACATTTCACCTTCTGCAGTGTATCACTGCTCCCAGCATGACCCGGCCAGCGAGGCCTGGGTGAAGAAGAGAACTGTAAAATGGTCATCGGATGAAAGCAAAAAGTCCCCAAATACTAATGCCAAAACTACCTGCAATACGCGCATTCTCTTCACAAAACTTCTTCTATTAAGGAAACCTGTAATTATGGTAGAATGCATGTTTACATGACATTAGCAATGAAGAACCCACACCACTGCAGTTGTATGCAAATAATAAAAAGCGTCCCCGGGGACTATTCGTTATGTGTATCAATGAAAAGCTTACACTCCACGGTCCCGCGCCATAACCGAACTAATGCTGCTAGAGTACAAGGGAAGACAAGTGTAACCATACAGAGGGCTCATGTGGAGGACGCGCGAGAATGCACCCGTCATGTGTGTATGTCTAAGCCCTTATGTGCCACTACCGCCACGCACGGTGGCGAGTCACTTTCTTTGTGCTCCACCAACCACACTACTACCTCGCTTACTGCAAATGTACATGCATATAACTAAATGTTGTAGTTGTTAAAACATAGTGTACAAATAATGTGCTCAGACTGACTATATTTGAGAGACATTTAGCAAAATTAAAATGTATGTCTTTGTATGATTCAAATGAGTATTGTACAGTATTCAAATGTTTATGATGTTTTCACCTAAAATCGGCAACACACGAGGAAGATACCTTTATGAATATGCGCAAGGCCATTCCCCCTCCCTCCCTGCGAAGACTGCCAAACAAGAGAGCAGAGGCCCGCGCCGCGCTGCTCCACCTCCCCCAACTAGGCTGGAGCCGCTTCAAAGATTTGTAGTCCCCTCTGCAGCACCCAAGGCCACGGCCCGCCACCTGCATTATTTACAGCACAGCAGTAAACCTCCGCCTGAATACACAAATCCAAAGGCGCCCTCTCTTAAACCCCACAACCCACCGGATCACCTTAGGCTTATGGCCACTGTACAAATTAGGACACCCAATACTATGGCAACATACAGCAGCACATTCAGCACGACTTCTAACAAGACAGAAAGACATGTACCGCCTGTCCCATGCCCCGAGACCTAGCCCCTCGACCTATGGCACCCGGTCAACAGGACACTGGTAACCATGCACTGATGAATCGCCATCAAACCCCTCTCAAGGTGCATTCCTCCTGTGTTGCATTAACCTGTAGAATAACCTATTGAAAGATTTACTAAGGAAGATAATATTGCAATAACCAAATGACTGCGGTGTGCATGACCTAGGACAGATAAGTCAGGAAAGGACATTCATCTCTGACACTGGCCACAATGGCACAACAACACCGTCCGGATGAACCCAGCAGACCTGCCAGGCCCGGCCCAACCCACGCGGCTGACCAGTGACGTCCTCCAGCCAAGACCAACCACATCGCAGCAACACCTATAGCTAGTCGTCGCCACCCAATCACAATGGACTTGTGCCCCCTATAGTGTGTAGGTTCTGATGACGTTTTTTGTAAATATATACGCCTGTCTTTGCTATTGTCAGACAGAGCGCTCTCAGAGTTTGCAGAGTTCTTTGCATGCCCTATTCTGATTGATAAAATCCCATTTACGCTCACCCGCACTCTGTCTTGGCCTTATTCTCATCCTGGGAGAATCCTTCATTGTCTCTCATTGCGGGGAGGATCGTGCTGGTTGGGGACGCTTGCCTTCATGAGCTAGTGCTGAATCATGCTGCACCCTACAGCTGGACATTGGGCTGAACTGTGCATCACCTTATAGTTAAACACCGTATTTCGCCTCACAGTTTACCTGCATTGATTTGTGCTGTGCCCGATACTTAGCCACTGTGCTTCACCCCACAGCTAGCCTGTGCCAACCTGTGACGTGCTCCACAATAAATGTGCATTGTACTGTGCACTATAGCTATCCATTATGCTGAACTGTACTGTCTCACTCTTTGAACTGTGTTGTGCCTGTAGTTGGGCCACCCGTGCTTAACTCCACTACAACCTATAACTAGCCTTTGCATTTTGAATCCATCATTAGCTCATGTGAAACAGCACTGCAATATTTTGACCAGGCATGGGGTCAAACTGTGCTAAGTCCTATAGATCGACACTTTATTGTAATGTGCTGCACCAAACAGTTAGCCACGGTGTCTGAACTACCCTTCTCTCAGCCAACCTTTGCCTCCCCCTCTGTTAGAAGGTGTTGAACTATGCTACACCCCATAGCCAGCCTTCAGGGCCTCACCCCATAGGTTAGTCTGAGTTGTACTGTGCTGTGCACTGTTACCTAGCCATGGGGTTGAACTGTGCTGTGCCATAGAAGTAACCACAACACTAAACAACCCGGACCACTCCAACCCTAAAAGATGCCAAGATTGTACAGAACCAAAATTTAAAACCAGGAAACAACCAAGCCATGAGGGCTCACACCCCTGGTTTCACCACTGAGAACTAATAAACCACGAGTGACAACTATCAACAAACATACACCTCCACCACAAAGTAAACTACAATAGTGAAGAAAATACTCCTGGGGACCAAGAAGCAACCCAACCAAGAGAGCACCTGCTCTGGGAAATTCAACCAACAACTCAACAAAACACACCACACCATGCCTCGCCAAAAAAAAGGCAAAGAAGCAAGTAAGGAAAACAGGAACAAGAGGGGAACTATAACCCCACTGGAAGGAGGCTTTCCTTAAGAATTCACAACACCTAAGAACCCCATGAAGACAAAGCCAAAAGGACAAATGATACACATCAAGAAAAGAGCAAACATGGATTATATCTCTTATTATTTGTCCATCTACGGCTGTATTGCAAGAGATAACAGACAACCGGCAATCAACCCACATGTAAGAACTGAAATCGATGTTGACACCATCGGGACGCCAAACCCAGCACTCCAGAAAACAAACCATCCCAACCAGGATAGCACCTCTGCCAAGAATCAGGGACAGACCTGAGCCCATAACCTTCAACACACCCTACATTCCTAAAGACTGGAACAAAGGACCAACACTGAAACTCACCAACCTGTATGAACCAAAACCAAGCAACCCCACCATCAACCTAATCAGACTACTTGATGAAGAGATGGAACATCCAAGAACAACCCCATCCAGAAAGCACAGCCAGGAGAGAACCGCCAGCAATGGAAACCCGACATACACCACACCAATTCAGACAAACAAATGAACAACCAACAACCCACAATGGAAAATAGACAAATTACACTGCAGCCTACTCAACGTAAGATACATGGCTAAACATACCACAGAAATCCACACCCTCCAAACCGAGGAAGGCACAGACGCGCTCTTTCTCAGCGCAACATGGCCACTATAAAACTATCGCACACAAAGTGGATAACTTCAAATTAATATACGTAAACAGAGAAAAGCAAAGAGGAGGCAGAATTACAATGGTGCACAAAGAGCACATCTGCACCTCGCCACTCCACTCAAACGACATTGAAGACTGTGAATCCCGCCTCATCAAGATCTAACTCAACAAGAAAGCCAATATAGTGTTCCTCCTCATCTACAGGCTGCCACCCTACAACCTGAATGTCACAAAAAACTAGCAGACTCCATCGCCATCTGATCAACCTAGCATGACAACTTGGTCATATTGGGAGACTTCAACATCTAGTTTGAAAGAGAAAACAAAACCACAGCTAATTCACTCTGCACACTCCTGGAAACACTGCACTTCAAACAAATAGTAAACGGCAATGGCTACCTGATACCATTCTCCATCTCCATTCTGCATCAAACTCCAAAACGTGCTTACCAATCCGAAACGCAATACTACATGCCACTAGGAAAAGACATTGGAAGAATCTAGAACTGGAAACCTTAACATATCTGCTAGAATCAACACAACCAAACACCACAGAGAAACACCACAGAGCTAAACTAAATGACCCCAGACTCAGTGGAAAACATACTCAGCACTTTCATCAGGGAGGCCTTGGACCCACTAGCAGAAGCAAAACCTTCCAAAGCCACATCAAAATATTTGCTGCAAGATGGCTATCTGATGAGCTCAAAGAACTGAAAAAAACAACCAAAAAATGGAACATATATGGAGAGAACATTACAACTAACCGCACAAAATAAAATACCAAAGACAACTCAGATTATATAAATCCACTGTACTTAAAGCAAAAAATAATACTATACTACAACAATTATATCGGCAACCAAAAAATGAACTCATCAGAATCATCAAAGAATAAAAAAAACGTCATCCTTCAACAAAGACATCATACCAACACAAGCACTATGTGACAACATCACCAAGCACTTGAGAGCAAAAATAGAAGCAATACAACAGACTATCATCACCACACTAACACAAACTCAACCACTGATGCACGGATAACTGTTGAAACTGTGATCACAGCAATACTTACCTGCTTTGAACCAATATCCAAAGACATTTTCTCAACACTTATAAAGGACACAAACCTTGCAGGATCTCCAAGTGACCTTTGCCCCTTGGACATTTACAAAGAAATCCTCAACCAAGAAACCCCAGCATCAGACTTCCGGCACCTAATGAACGTGTCGCTAATCACAGGACTAGTCCTAAAGTCCTTCAAATCAGCATATGTCAAACCACTGATGAAAAAGGAAATGGAAAGTGCAGAAGATCCCAACAACTACAGACCAACGTCCAACCTGCCCTACCCAGCAAAAACACTCACAAGTTGGCTTCAGACCAAAGAGAGGAATAGAATAAGAGCTCCTATCCATATAGGATGACCTTAAAATAAATGCAGACAACAGTACTCAATCTGCCCTCATACTAATGGACATCTCTATGGCATTTGAAACAATTAGCCACACAACACTAATAAAAAAACTGGTGGAATGTGGCAGAAAAGAATTTGCCCTAAAATGGATAACCTCTTTCCTCACAAATCACAAGAATACAGCCTCTCCCCCCTACTTTTCAATGTTTAAAAGTTCCCCTTGATGAAAATCATGTAAACCCACGGACTGACCGCATACAACTATTCAGAAGGCACACAACTAATTGTTCAGATAACCATGAACCAAGAACCAAACAAAACCCTTAACAATTGTCTCACAGACATATACAGCTGGATGACAATGAACAACCCCAAATTGAACCCAGCCAAAATGGAAACAATATTCTTACCCCAGAAGGCAACGCAACCATTACACAACTGGACCTGCCACCAGGCATGGGAACCCAAACGGAAACTTAAAATGTGATAAATAACCAAGGAATGCTCATGGACAACAGACTATCCCTGGAACCACAAGTCAATGCTATCGCAAAGAAGAGCTTCTATCTCCTGAGACTCCATAGAGGGTTGCTCCCGTACCTCTCTTTTCCACACATAACCTTGCAATCATATCCCTGATATTGACTAGAATCGACTACGCAAACAGTCTCTACCTAGGAATGCCTGAAAGGCACACCAAAAACCATCAACACATCTAGAACACTGCAACTAGGATTCTCCTGAGATTAAACAGAAGAGGCCACATCACCCCAGCTCTGAGAAGCCAACATTGGACAGTAAAAAACATGGATTAAGTTCCAGGCCCACTACATTGCCCATAAATCCTTAAACAGACAAGGAGCCAAATTTCTCCAGGCCAAGATCAGCCACTACCAACCGAGAAGAGACCAAGAAATCAAGCAACAACCTACAAATAGAGCCAAAACAATATGATAGGAGGAAATTTGGAGGAACTGCAATCTCATGCTTAATTATTATTATTATTATTATTATTATTATTATTATTATTATTATTATTATTATTATTAGTAGTAGTAGTAGTATTATTAGTATTATTATTATTATTATTATTATCATTATTATTTGCTAACCTATGGAACACAATGCATAAGGAAATTAGAACCACAGAAGACCAGCTCACCTTCAGAAAACAACTAAAAACTTGATTATTCAAATGCCAATGACCAGCACAAATGGACAATACCAGCGAATGCAAAGAGGACAAAAAGAATGTACAAAGAGACAATACCACAGATAAGGGACAATAGCAGATACATCAAGGAGGACCAAAATGCTCCACCCCTTCCCTTCCCAGTTATGTGCAACAGCTAGAGAGATCAACAAAGAGTAGCCATGCCTTAGATTAGACAGATTGGTGAAAGACACACACGGGCATCATCTAGACATTCTGAAGAAAAAAAACAGCTATGTAACGCGTTAAATTGAAGCATGTTGACTAACCAACCGTCCCTCCAGATAGTTAGGGTACTTCAGTCACGAATCACTTCCTGAAGGTTTGTGAAAATCAGCCATGCATCATTTCAGCCGCCAATATTACAACAAGCCGTAGCACAATTAGGCTGAATAATTCTTGCTGAGTAACTGGAGACCAATTGGGTGCAACCATTGTATGGCACTCAGATGAACCAGTGGGGGAAGAGGTGCCTGCGATGGGTAGCGAACTACTGCCAGAAGTGTTGGAGGGTACCACTGACAAGCAACCAGATGAGCGCTGCGGACATGTTTAGGAAGCACTGTCAAGATTAACCAATGTACAATCCAACCCACTCCTGCTCATCCGATACAATCCACAACCACTATACACAACTATGGGTGATCCAAACAACACATACACACATCAAGCATTAATTAACATTCGTACTCAACAAACTTCAGAGACACTGGACCTAACCTCAGACAGAACATACCAGTGCACACAATTCATAAAACCCCATACTTAGCACACACACACACCAACACAACTCCCTCAGACATGTAAAAACAACCATGACACTGGACCCCCCACTACAAATACAGTAAACCAGTTTGCATGATTATACTTCCACCCTAACAACAAGTGACTCACACACCCAACATAAACATTAGTACACAACCAAGGCAGAGTCTTACCCTTATGATTACAACAAGCTGGGCTGCACAACCAACACCTACATACAAGACATCACACACATATGCCAGTTTCTCCTGGTTCTGAACCTATCCTATCATCCTGTCCTCACTAACACATACTGACCTCTTTTCTTGCCGATGCACGTGAATGCCTGGAGACTTCTCCTGGATGGTAGAGGTGCACGGTAAGAATCAACATAACAATCATCATCAGAAGAGGTCTTAGTTCACTCAGAGTCACTCACAAGCAATTCCTGTCTACATGGTCAAACACAGAACTCAAGTCCATGAAGAGCAGGTAGACAGGATAGCCCAAGATTTTCACATATTAGGCGAAGATCATGGTGTTAATTAGTGTGTTTGTCTATGTTTATACATTTAGGTGGACATTTCACCTGTAGAAATGTGTGTGTTTGTGGGTAAGTATTTTGGTGGGTACCTTCTGAATGATTGAAAGAAGCTGTTTGCGTGCTTGACTGTTTGTGCGAATTATGTGTATGTGTATTGATGGCCTGATTCTGAGCGCCATGCAAAATAAAAAAGGTGTAATTCTGTGATGGAAAAACTATTTCTTATTTTACATGGAGTTTGCAATCAGGCTCTGAATGTGTGTGTCTGTTTAGGTGTTCTGGTGGATGTCATGTGTACAATTCTGAGAGAGGTTGTATGGGTGCATAACTGCTTGTGTGAATGCTGGAAATGTGTTTATGAATGTGTAAGTGTTCAGATGGGTGACAAGAGAAAGATTGAAAGAAGCTTTATGACTGCTTCGCTGCTTGTATGAATGCTGTAAATGTGTGTATGAGGGCATGTTTCTGTGCTCTGTGTAGAATATAAACAGTGTCATTCCATGGTGGAAAGACCATTTTATTTAATATAGAACATGCAATCAGGTCCTGAATGTGTCTTCGTTTTCTGGTGAGTGTCATGTGTATGTTTGAGAGAGAGGCTGAATAGGAGCATGGCTACTTGTGTGAATGCTGTGAATGTGTTCATGAATGTGTGTGTCTGCGTGAGTATGTGTTCCGGTGGGTGCAAGTCTGAATGATTGAAAGAAGCTGTATGCGTCTGTGACTGCTTGTTGCAATGCTGTGAATGTGTATTGTGGGCCTGATTCTCAGCTCTTTGTAAATTAAGAAAAGTATAATTCTGTGATCATTATTTTACATGGAGGTCCTGAATGTGTGTGAGTAAGGGTGCTTGTGGGTGTGGTGTGTATGATTTAGAGAGAGGCTGTACGAGTGCATCAGTGATTGTGTGCATGTGTCTATATGAATGTGTGAATCTGCATGAAATGAATCATTCACACGGTACCCACGAGAACACTTATACAGGCATATGCACATTTATTATATACATGCACACACGCAGTCAGACCCACATACATGTTCTCTCATTGGTTGAGCGAAGCTGTATGGGGGCATGACTGCTTGTGTGCATTATAGGGCTTGCAGTAGAGACCCTGTAGTTACATTTAAGTTGCTCAACTCATAGAAAGAGCACTTTTTGGGTGGCTTATAATATTGGGGCTTTTTGATGAATCCTCACAAAGCTTTGCAAAACAAGTATGTGTCCCCATCAGAATAATTGTATGAACTTTGGTGCTGTTTAATTTAAGGAGGACAAAGTTATAGGAGGGGTGCCAAAATGTATGGACATCAACGCAATGGAAAAAGATTTTTGCTCGCACCTGCAGACCAAACCGCGGGATGGATTTTCACGAAATGTGGAGCTGCGGCTTGGTCCCAAAAGCGTGCTTTTGTGAATATCAAGTAAATCCGTGCAGTCATTTTTTCAAAAATGAGCAAAAAGTATTACAAAAAAAATTGTGATATCTGGGTATGGTCCAGGGACTCACTTCCTGATCGGGGTCTGCGGGCACGTCTGGCCCAATCAGGAGGCGGCTTGCTGTTCACTAAAACTGTTCACACCCACTGATTTTATGGTGAAAAATGTGAGGTGCATCATATTACTTAAACAGTCGCCATGTTTCATCCGCGGACAACCGCCGGTGTCCGCAGATAGTACGGTGTAGAAAAAGTCTGGGAAACACATTTGGGGATATTTAGTGGCCAAAACAGGTTTGGAAATGGTGGGAAAGTGGAAAATAGTTGAATTTTTTTTTTTTTTTTATAGATGAAACAGGCTTTGCAGGTGACGCCAAGTCTGGGGTCAATTTTAGTGTCCGCAGCAATCATTTGGATGGCAGGGTGCTCTGGGTGAGTCTTGTTGTTTGAAGGTGTATTGTATGTACTTGCTATATGGTTTAATTATTTTGTGGTGGTTATGCCCAGTGGCCACATTCTTGGGGGCATGGCCACTGGGAACACACTAGTATAGTAATATGTGTATAGTAATTATAGGTACTGTAGGGAGAGTATACAGTATTTGTAATATGGTGAATAATAAAATTGAAGTGTATATGGTATTCATGATAGTAGGACAATTGAGAATAGTGCTCATTGATGTATCCTCTGCCTTTCATATGGTCAACCATTCTATCCTTACTAAGCGGTTACATGATATCTTTAGCATCTTGCACCAGGCACTAGAATGGCTGACCTGTTTTCCTCACTCACCACCCTTCCCAGCTACAACTGGGCTGTTTCTTCTCAAACAACTCATACCTGCAGAGTGCCCGAGGGTTCTATCCTGTAATTGTGGCTCCTCAGTATCTATTTCTTCCCTCTGCTCACTTGATGTCCTTCTCTTTTCTCATTTCCACTGTTATGTTAATGACACAGCTTTCCTTAAACCTCCCTCTACTGTTTTGTTCTCCTCGTTTTTTATCCCTGATTGTCTGACCGCCACCCAGGAATTGTGTGTTACTAAAAAATGTCTGTCTCAATGCTAGTAAGACCGATATCTTTCTTATTGTGACACCTGTCCTCTGTTTTTTCTCACACACTTTGGCCACCATCTCACAATCCTGTGAGGCCAAAAACCATGGTTCATGTTTAAGTTATATCTCTCCTTTACTCCTTAAATTGTGGAGCTTGTAAAGAGAGCCCACTTTTAGCTTCACCTCCTTACAGGAATTCTACCATTCCTCACCTTCCCCCAGAAGCGCAACGTCTCTAGAGCCCTGCTCGTTTCTGGCTGGACTACTGCAACAGCCTCTTCCTTAACCTCCCCCTTTGTTGTATATGCCCCCTTTTCCTAAACTAGGGCTGCAAGATATTCCATTGGCCTCAAGCCCAAGGATCATATCGCCCAGCTCTAAAATGTATACAATGGTTCCTAGTGGTTGAAAGGATGGCATTCAACATCATTCGTAATATTGACAAGGCTTTCTGGGGCCTGTGACTACAATACCTTCAACTTTGCCTCCATAAATACTTTCCTGCTAGTGCCCTCCACTCCTCTAACTCCAATTCTCTGCTTATCAAACGCTTTTTGAAAGGAGAGCGGGAGGCATGTTTCTCTCTTTGGCCATTGCCTCTCTTTGAAACAGCCTTCCTGCTCCTCTCTTATGCTTAAAATGGACTTCCTTCAGTTCTGGAAAAATCTGAAAACTCTTTTCTCTTCTGCTTTTCTCTTCCTGTTTTACTTAATCCCTTCCCTGCTAACTCATACCACTGTGACTGGTGGCCTGGTTTCTCATGAACCTCACAGGTTTCTGGCCCTGTATCTAGTGAACACAAGTACACCCCCACCTCTTCGGCTCTGCCTGGTGGCTGTGTACCCCACCCTTGGGACTCCTCTGTCCCAGAAGTTAGCTAGTCGCCTCCCACCTTCGATTCTCTTGGCACTTTCCTTCTGGGATCCTATCATCACTTGGCAATCCCTACTTCCCTTTCCATTTATGCAGTTATCTTACTGCACAATGCATGTGTGCATTTTTAGCAGCAGTGTCTACATTTTATTTGGATAAGCAATGGAAATGCAGATGCAAAAGACTTCTAGTGCATTCGGTTATACGGTTATATGTAGAGTTTTTAGAACAGATTGGTGGATAGATGTTTGACAGTTTGAAAGCAGGCAATGAGGGAGTGTTACACACATAACAGTAAAAAAGGGTAGAAGGGTTGTCTTGTGCGATGGTGTGCATGTGCAAGCCAGATTTCTAATGATGCATGGCCTGGAGAGGGGACTAAGGAGACCATGCATAGCCATGAAGTTGCATGGGTTATGGTCCTTATTGTATGCTATCGAAACGTATTCGGGAGAGAAAATTGTTTCTGTGATTTTTTTCTTTTTTCTCTACTATACAAATTCTACATGTTTTACATTAGCATAGTAGAAAATGCTAAAGGAAATGTTGGAGAATTTTATTGAGTGTAACTACTTTACTGAAAAATGTAAAATAGATGGAGTCTATCAGCTTATTTTGTTTTTAGTTGTATTTTTTTTAATGTGAAAGGTGGTTCCTAAAGGAACGTTTTTTTTTTGTGTTTTTTTCATTCTGATTGTTTTTTATTTGTTGCAGGAGAGGCCAGGAAGTAAGTTAGGGAGGGAAATGTGATAAGGGGCATTAACCACATTTATGGATGGGCAGGAGGACAGGGGAAGATGTTGGTCATGCGTTAAATCTGATGTAGGTGCCAGTGTTTCTCATGCTCCTTGATTACAGCCTTGAATGTACTTTGAAACTGTCCCCCCCCTGCAGAGTGGTGTGCTGCAGTATAAACACAGTATTTTTTTCTAAGTAAGATATGGCTCAACAGCCTATTTCATGGCTTGCAATGTAACTGGTGTTATTTTATGCCCCAGAGGAGTAGCCTGTGTATTGGCAGTATTGGTTGAGGAAGATAAGGTAGAGGAATACAGGCTAGTACTTCCTGAGAAAGGAACAGCCTTTCTCAGAGCATCCAGGTAGTTGGATTTGGTGTGGCAACACGTGGATGTGGTCGCATACAAGAACTGCCCAGGTTGTCTGCAACTCCGTGTATTTCACCTTGGTAGCCTTAGCCTTTGGTACACCCCCAACAGTAGTAAAGAACTGCCACACCCATTTTTCTCTCTGGGTGTGGATGTAGGCATTTCCTCCATCTCATATTCCTGGTCCTCTTGATTATGTTCTGCATCATTGTGCTTTTTCCGTTGTCTAGGCCCTCTAGCTGGTGGTAGTGGTGTTGGTAGTGGAGGCTCCTGGGAAGTGTGAATGGCCATGACTGATTCCATTTTTGATGTTAAATAGCAGTTATGCTAATATTCTTCCAAGCATGTGTCCTTTCCTGAATTGCAGATGTAAAATCAGTAAGAATAAGTCTAGGTGCTTTGCTACAGTAGATTTTCGGCTTGACAATTCCTAGATCAGCTGAAAAAGCAGTTTTGAACTGTTTGCGAAGCACAGACCCAATGGCGAAGCGTGGACCCGTTCACAAACAAATCACTCAGCTGTGCGTGTGCGTGTGGTCAAGTGGCACTGTCCAGGAAAAATCTGCAATGACATCAGACATTCATGAACGTCGGCAAACAAAAAATGGTGCAAGAATGTGCAAAAACTTAATAAAGAGTGTTAAAAATGCTGCTTGGAGGTGGGGAATTTCAGTTCAAACTTTCTAGATCGTCCGGAAATGCTGCTATATTGGGGTAAGCATGATATTAGGAAGTTTAATAGGGTGCATTGGTAAAAACCCATGACCTTCAGCAGAACAAACGTTGTTAAAGGACATTATAGTTAAGTTGCACTAATAATTTGTGATGTCATTGTTGATGTCCAGGGTGTTAGTTTTAGCAGTGCACAATAGTGGTGTGAGTTATGGTTGCTTAGCTTACCATAACTGGCTAGGTTCTGTTTTTTTGTTTGTTTTACTTGTAACTATAATGTCTTTTTCACTGAATTTCATAGGTTTTATTAGTGCAACGTAACCATAACACCCTTTAACAAAGTTTTTTTTCGCTGAATATATATATGTATATACATATATATATATATATATATATATATGTATATATATATATATATATATGAATGTGTGTATCTGTGTGAATTAAGTGTTTGGCTGGGTGCAGTGTGATTAAATAATTCACGCAGCACCCACCAGAACACAATCTGGAAGATGTACATATTCATAGATGCATGCACACAAACAGTCATACACACCCATAACACGTCTCTAAAACATCCAATGACTTAAGGAAGCTGTGTGGGGGCATGACTGCTTGTGTGAATGTGTCTATATGAATGTGTGTATCTCTGTGAGTGAAGTGCTCTGCTGGGTGCTGAGTGAATTAATCAGATGCACAACACCCATCTAAACACTTACTCAGGCAGACACTCATATTCATTCATACAGGAGTCATGCCCCCAAACCATTTCTCTCAATCATTCAATGCTTGACAGAAGCTGTATGAAGGCTTGACTACTTGGGTGCTTGTATACATGAATCTGTGTGTCTGCATGAGTGAAGTTTTCTAGTGGGTGTCATGTGAATTATTGAGTGAGGCTGTGTGGGGTATGGGTGTGTGATTGCTTGTGTACATGTGCATGTGTATATGAAAGTGCGTGTGTGTGTGCCTGTGTGTGTGTGGGCTCAGGTATGGAGAGGGCATTTGTGCAGGGCAATACCAAGGTGATAAAACATGTTCTTACGGACTGTGTGAACTTTATGCAGTCAGCAAGAACATGCCCCCTTGAAGCCCCACCCAAACACACATTTATATATACATGCACACAAGCAGTCACACACCCATATATCTTTCTCGGTCATTCACATGACAGCCACCAGGACACTCTACTCACGCAGATACATACATTCATATATATCTGCATGAGTGAAGGGTTTTGGTGGGTGATGTGTGAATTATTGAGAAAGGCTTTATGGGTACATTATTGTGTGGCTCGAGCTTCGAAGGGGCATTGGTGCAGGGGAATAACAAGATGAGAAAGAAAAATGTTCTTGCTGGCTACATGCAGTGCATCCAATCAGCAAGAACATGTTTTCTTGCTATGGCATGGTATTTTTCTACTGTAATCTATGATAAAGTAACTGTGATGAGTTCTATTACGTGGTTAGACAGGCATAATTTGGTGCAGCCAGTCAAAATATGATTTCCTACTGTGGCATGGAACTTTTTACTGGGAATCAATGGTAAAGCAAGCATTGTAAGTGTTATTACATGAGCGGACTGGCTTACATTGTTCAAGCAAATTTTGACTTTTTCATTTTTTATTTGGCATGGCATTTTTATTGGAAAGCCATCCTGGCATTATGCACAAAGCAAATATGTTTTTTCTTATGTGGGAATTCTGCCATACACTGGCGCAGCGTGCAGGGGAATGTATTGGCACAGCCATCGTGAAAATGTTTTTATACTGAAATATACTGTGGGGGAAGGCATAATGAAAATGTGTTGGGAAATGCTCCCATGCACTGTTGGTGACTTTCATCTATTGTATTTTCCCACAAGTGACCCTACAAAACTGCTTGCAATCTGTCTGGCTGTTTACCCTATTTTTCACAAAGTGAGCTGTATAATGCAGCATTTTAACCCATTTTTCCAAAAATATTCTTAAGGGGAGAACCTCCTCCATGCCCACTTGATTGATTAGGGCCAACCTCGCTCGGTCAGTCACACAGACTTGTCGGAAATATTAACGCCTGTGAAATTAATCAGCCAGCACTGTAATGGGGCTAATTGTTTAACATATGTTTATTTCACGCAGGGGGGTAATAAGATTAGCAATGACATGTGGTTCGGATCTCTGCTTCCCCGTTTCCCCATTTACAAAACAGAGTTGAATATAACACACTAAAAATAGGTAAAATGTTATTGGCAGACAGCATTTATAATGGATTCCTATGGAATCTCCCTGCTTTTAGCAGGTGCTTATTGCAGGTGGATTTTAGTATTCCATCAATCTCGTGCTGGCGTAAAACAGAGAGGTTTTGCAAGTAGAGTGGGAAGGACCAGTTGCAAAACGATGTTGCTTACGTCTTCATCTCTTAGTCAAAATATGTGTAAAAACCTCATAGAAATGCTTTTTCGCTTTCGTATAACACTTTTCCTGATTTAAAAACCTTCCCTCCAACCCCCAATACTTTTCCACCTGTTGTATCTCCTCCTCCCAGGGATCAAAATTAATGATGTGCTTTATGCTTTGTTTTTTTAATTGCATTTTGCAAAAAAGTGTATATTCCGTCCCCACTTATGAAGGGGAAGCTACCTGTTTTTGGTAGTGTTCATCGGAATCCATTGGTTTTACGTGAACACAAATATGGCATACCTCCATAAATTGATTAGGCATTTGAAGCCGGAAGAGTAATAAATGTCATTAAATATTATTTCACCCCTTGGCCCCCACTCCACTTCCAAATGGCTTCAAGATCTGCCAAAGTGTACAATTAAGGCGTAACATTTTCGTCTGGTTTAAAGCATTACTTTTAGACCTTGGGGATCTGGAAAAGTGCCTTCACAGTCTCTGATATAAAAAATGTGCAATTTAAAATTCAAAATAGTTTCATTTGAATAACATTACATGTTCACATCATAACCAAGAGATTGTTGCTTGTAGGCAGTTAGGTTACGTTACTTTATTGAAAAAGAAAGGTCGGGTAATGAAATGACATTAGATAGGACTGATTCATGGGAATGCTGCAGAAATCTCTCAAAGGCCACGCGCCGAGAAGGACACTGCGCGAGCCTATGCGCAGAATAAAAATGTGCACCCCGGCTAGTCATGGAATTCACTGTGCAAAGTAACTGTATTCACAAGTCGTGGCCGGATCCCTCCCCCCGCAACACGCCCACACGCAAAGCATAAACACCCAGAACAGCTACCTTAGCATGCTCCCCCATGCTCAAATACACGCACCTTTCAAACAGTGGGTGTGTCCGCCGCAAGCAGGTTTGCATCTCGGGGAACTTGCGCAGTGTCCCCCGTAACTGTTGCATGGCACCGTGACAACATGCGTATGAAAAAACATAACTCAGTCTAATCTCGGAAAAACCTTGTGCGAATCCCGGTAAACCATTCCTGCACCTGGCTACACTGCTTAGGCACGTCACTAAGTAAAATCGGAACCCTGGTTGCATAGATACACCCCCAAATCCGACATATAAACTCACCTCCGTGCTGCGAGTCCTATGTGCAAATGTACTTATCATAGACGTCATTTCACCAAAATGCCAGGGGTAGCGGAAGTGAAATCACACGACCATTGACCACTGATGACATCACAGGAAGTGGTCTCATTTGACCCCACCCCGAAATGATATTGCGGGTAGCGATGGAACACGACATTTCACCCATTGACAAAACAGGAAGTGGCATCACATAGCATTGTACACTACGATAAATATAGTTACGATATCACTATGTGATGTACATTTCATACAAGAATGGATCGCCATATGTTTCATTAAGATCAGTGTGTATAGGCCCATATTACCAAATTACTGTGTATTCAAGCAGACGTCCATGACCAAATGATAATGAAGTGCTATTATATAGCACTTACACTTAAGTGCTTTATATAGACAAAATATACACCCAATATCACCCAACCTGTGTTGGTACTCATTTATCGACCTCAGAAGGATGAAAGGCTGAGTGAGGCGTTTAAGAACAGACTAAACCAGTGACTCACACGCTGAAGTGTGCCTGAAATAAACATTTAATGAGCCTAGCATTTATTTTATAAAATTCCAGAAAGACACATTATTTGGTATTCCTATTCTTTCTTATTTAGGGTCAGTGCTGAAAGTGTTAGACCTGTGGGACTCCTGTTCTTATTTTTCTTCTTTTTTTTAAGGGGCCTGAACAAGAAAGCCAGCCACCCCAGAATTAAAGATCCACAGGCCGTGAGCTTGCATTACAAACATTTTTTTAGAGGTTGCAAGGGAGACCTCAGTGGTCGCAGTTGCGACCTCTGGCGACCCCTAAATGACGTCCCTGGTACTTATGCCTGCCTTCGGGTGGTGGATAGTATGATGGACTTGCATAGACAATTCCCATAAATACTTCTCGTGCCTTGCAATCGTGGCCGTGCGAGGGGCTTTCTGCAGGCTGTCCCTCGTAATGCCCACTTTTTCGCATGTTATTCCCCATTTTCCGTGCTCCGCCCCCTACTCCGCCCTCTGTGCAGGCCTCACCCAAGTTCTGTGTGACGTCTCCCACAAGGCGCTCGTCAGCTCGCAGAGACGTGCTGAGCCACCACGAATTCCACGCATGTCTTGAAAAAATACTACGCATTTAATTCCATGAAACGACAAACATGACTTTGCGCGCAGTTTGTCGCTCAAGTACCCTATTTTCTGCACAAATAATTCCATGACTCAGGCCCTCAGTGTCAAACAACACAAAAGCGCCTTCTTTGTTGTAATTTGTTGCATCTGAGCTTCTTTAACTGAGTAAAACCTTTTTTTTTTTTTTAATTATCTGCCAAAAGATGAAATCATGATTTCAGTTATATTGCTTCGAGAAAGTAAAAGTCATTGCTTATTATTGAAAGTACAAAAGTGTAATTTCCTACAGTTTATTTTAATTCTCAGTTCTCAATAGCATATTACATACACATTTATCAAGGTTTGCAAAAGCAAATCGTTTGGCAATGTGGGCCTGATTCACAAAGCGTTTTCAAAGAGATTGCACCATTATACAATGCTTTTGTGAATCAGACCCTGTGTGTTTCTGCTATTATAATGGTTCAAGGTTTTTCTTTTCTTTTTTTAAATGAACCAAAAATCAATGTAGGGGTAATTTTCTAAATACATGTATTTTCTTGTTTATTTTATTACTCGGCCTTCTTCTTTTTCTGCAGGCGCAACAGGTGAGGCCTGCCACCCCATTGCTGCACATATTTTATTTAATTGTCCCCCAAAGACCACCTCACAGCTGCTGATGCTCGCCTTTGTTACTCCCCCCCTTCCTCCCTACTCTGCCCTTATCCCACCCTCCTCATTGTGTTTGGTCCCACAGACTAGTGAGCGCATTTTTCCATTACTCAGCCTTCTTTTTTTCTGATTGCCAGTGTGCAGCTCCTGCTGCAGGCACAGCAGGTGAGGCCATGCAACTCCATTAGTGTGCATATTTTATTTAGTTGCCCCCCCCCCTTGCAACCTCTGCTGCTTGCCTTTTTCCTACCCTACCCTTTCTCCCTACTCCACCCTTATGGAGTCCCAAGGATGATGAAGTGATGCAGAACCCGTGCATTTTGCCATTATTTGGTCTTCTTTTTTTTCTGATTGCCGAATGTGCAGCTCCTGCTGCAGGGACAAGAGGTGAGGCCATTTGACCCCATTTCTGCATATATTTTATTTAGTTGCCCCTCAAAGGTCTCCTCTCGACCTCTGTTGTTTGCCTTTGTCACCCCCTCCCCTTCCTCCCTACTCCACCCTTTTCCCGCCCTCTCCCAGTTGTGATTGGTCTGAGGGATTAGGAAGCGCTGCAGACCCAGCACATTTTGCCATTACTCTGCTTTTCTGATTGCTGATGCTGTAGCTCCTGCTCAAGGCACAACAGTTGAGGCGCTCAAAGCCCATTTCTGTGCATATTTTATTTAATTGGCACCCCAAGGCCTCCTTGTGCCCGCTGCCGCTCGCCTTTGTTGCCCCCTCCCCCAACACTTCCCTTATCACACCCTCCATCTAGGGACTAGAAAGTGTTGCAGACTCAGCCCATTTTTCCATTACTCAATCTTCTTTTTTCTGATTGTGTGGGTGCAGCTCCTGCTGAAGGCACAACAGGTGAGGTCTTGCGACCCCATTTCTGCATATGTTTATTTTAGTTGGCTCCCCAAGGCCTCCTAGTGGCTGCTGCCACTCGGGTTTGTAGCCCTCTCCCCACCCTCCCTACTCCGCACTTATCCCACCCTCCCCCATTGAGTTTAGTCCTAGCAACCAGAAAGTGCTTCATCAACATTTGAGTAATGGCAGCCTTGCCTGGGCAGCCCATGGCTAAGGGCACACGGCAAAGGGAAGCTCCCAGCTAAGCAGCTTCACTCCGTGTTTGCCTGTGTTCACCTAGGATGCCTGCCACTGTCCACCAGCAGTGACTGATAAGGTAAGTGTGGTGTGGGTGGGAAGCACAGCCATTACTCTACTCCGGTAAAACCCCACCACTCTTATTACCTAACATCATTTGCATACATGCATTTAGACCAACTCTGCTAGATAGCCATAGTCTGCGTTTAGCCTAATTGTGCCAGGTGGACATATTCTGCTTTTAGCCTAATTGTGTCAGGTAGCCTGTGAGGAATTCGACCATCCTCCCCGGGGAGAGGACACTCGAATGGGCGATTTTTTGTTTAATTAAAAGAATGAATGATGGGAGATCAACCTCCAGAAAATATGTGGGGCCAATCCTAAACATATTTTCCACGCTCACCGCACAGCAGAAAAATAGCCATGTACCCTGGGAGGACACAGTTTACCAGCACCTCCCTCCCCTGTCATGTGTAGCTGACACCTGACAGCAGTGGGTACATCAAAAAAGCCTCTGGCCATGGGTAGGCTGATTAGAATTTCAAGGCCCCATGAATTAGCATCTCCATTGTTACACCTTGCTGGTGGTGCTGAAAACTGAAGAATGTTAATTAGCAGGCCTCAGGAAAGCCTGGCTGCAGGAAGTGACAGTGGACACCAGAGACCAACACCTCTTTGTAATGCAATGTGTCAACTTAGTACTAAGAGCCCTCCTTGGTATGAAAGGGTAGTGAATGTACTGTCTTGAACCACTCCTTTCAGAGCAGGGAAGTTGTGAACTGTAGTAGACGAAAGTCTGCCTGCAACCTTGAAAGGAGGCCCATGTTGTGACCAAGTGCTGTACAGGGCTCAGTTAATTAAGGAAACACTTTGATGTACAGCAGACAGGACGATGGGTGGGACTTAGAAGTATATGTTGTCATCCTTCCCCTGTCTGTTGCCAAGTGCTCTGATTGTGACCTGAGGCATCACTGAAGATTGTTGGTGGGGACCCAGGAATGGTTCATTGAGGTGGGTTTAGCCTGCAGCAATAACTGGTGCCCGTTTGGATTTAAATGGGGGCCGATCCCCTCACAGATCAGATCATCTGAAGACTTTGAAAGGAGTAAGATGAAGGACTCATTTGGACCTGAGCTGAAGGTTTAGTCTACCTTACATCTTCTGCCAGTGAAGGAAGGCCAGGAGTTCAAAGAGGGAAGCAAGTTCCCTCCCCTAAACATCTCCCAGGGAACAGAGGGAGATGCTGGACTCAGAGGACCCATCCAGCAGCTCCAGAACTGGTACACAACCAGCACACAGTGTTCCCTGCTAGGTTCTGACAGCAAGCTTTCAAGTTGGGAAGTGCTGTAGACCCTCTGGACAAAGGACAAGACTGTTGCCTGCTAACACCGTCCTGAGTTTTGGACCACCCTCCTTGAAAGGGCAGAAGCTTTGCAAAGAATCTAGGAGGAGTGCCACTCAAGCATCATCCAGCATCCATCCTTTCAAGGACATTTTTGAGACAGTTGACTCTTTGAACTGCATTTGGCTGCACCGCTGTCAGTTATCACACCACACCCACCAGAGCCGTCTGAGACGCCAAGACCAGCATTCCATATCTGCCAAACCACACAGAGACAACGATTCTTGGCCCCGAGCCATATGCACCAGACAGCCTGCAGACGTCCATCCAGCCTCTCTTGCCGAATTGCCTGCCATTCCATCTACATTACCAAAATTGGACAAGGAGGTCTTATAATCTACTTGTTCTCCAATCTGTTCAGATCCCTTCTTGTGTACTCGATGTATGGGGTTGATTGATGGTTTAGAAACCGATATTCATCTCTTGACCACTGGTGCCCCGGAAGTTGATTTGTCACATAGCCATATTCTGCTTTTCGCCTAATTGTGCCAGGTAACCGTATTCAGCTTTTAGCCTAATTGTGTCGTGTAGCCATTTTCTGCACTTAGCCTAATTGAGCCAGGTAGATATATTCTGCTTTTAGTCTAATTGTGCTAGGTAGCATATTCAGCTTTTAGCCTAAATGTGCCTAGTAAACCTATTCTGCATTTAGCCTAATTGTGTCAGGTAGCCATATTCTGCATTTAGGCTAATTGAGCCAGGTAGATGTGTTCTGCGTTTAGCCTAATTGTGTCAGGTAGCCATATTCTTCTTTTGGCCTAATTGTGCCAGGTAGCCATATTTAGGTTTTAGCCTAATTCTGTAAGGTAGCCACATTCTGCTTTTAGCCTAAATATGTCAGGTAGCCATATTCTGCTTTTAGCCTAATTGTGCCAGATAACCATATTTTGTTTTTAGCCTAAGTGAGCCAGGTAGCCATATACTGTGTTTAACCTGATAGTGCCAGATAGTCATGTTCAGCTTTTACCCTAAATATGCCAGATAGCCATATTCCGCCTTTAGCCTAATTGTCCCAGGGAGCCATATTCAGCGTTTAGCCTAATTGTACCTAGTAAACATATTCTGCTTTTTGGCAAATTGTGTAAGGTAGCCATATTCTGTTTTTGGCATAGTTGTGCCAGGTAGCCATATTGAGCTTTCAGCATAATTGGGCAAGGTAGCTGCATTCTGTTTTTAGCCTAATTGCATCATGTAGCCATATTCTAGTTTTAGCCCAAATGTGTGAAGTAGCCATATTCTGCTTTTAGCCTAATTGTGCCAAGTAACCATATTCTGCTTTTAGCCTAATTGTGCCAGGTAGCCATATACTGCTTTTAGCCTAATTGTGCCAGGTAGCCATATTCAGCCTTTAGCCTAAATATGCCTGGTAGCCATATTCTACATTTAACCAAATTGTGCCAGGTAGCCATATCCTGCTTTTAGCCTAATTGTGACACTTAGCCATATTCTACTTTCAGCCTAATTGTGCCAGCTAGCCATATTCTACGTTTAGCCTAATTGTGCCAGGTAGCCATATTTTGAGTTTAACCTTAGTGTGGAGAGAAGCCCCAGCATACACCTCAACCCATCAACATTCATTCGCCACATCCTGCATTTAGCCCAACGGTGTAAGGTGTCAATTTTGATCTAATTGGTTAGGGAAATCATGCTCTGCATTAGGTGTCTTCTAAAATCATTCACCATATTGCTATTGTTGCCGACGCAGTTTAGGCTATGCCGCCCTTTTAATCTAGGCATTTTCCAAAATTGCTCACTCTTCACCTGAATCTGAGTGTTCCAGGTTGTACTAAAATGAATGCTGGGTGTTTTTCCACTCCTCTGCCAGAGTTGAATCTTAGTGTTTCCACTGCTGTGCTACAGTAGATTCTGGGTGTTTTCCACTGCTGTGCTAAAGTAGATTGTAGGTGTTTACCACTGCTGTGCCAGGTTCAAATCCAAGTGCTTCTCCACTGCTGTGCTAAAGTAGTTTCTAGGTATTTTTCCACTGCTTTACCACAGTTGAATTTTAGTGTTTCTCCACTGTTTTGCGAAAGTAGATTCTATGTGTGTTTCCACTGCTGTGCCATAGTTGAATCTGAGTATTTTCTACGACGGTGCTACAGGCGATTCTGGGTGTTTCGCCACTGCTGTGCCAGGGTTGTATCGTAGTTTCTCTGCATTGCTGTGCTAAGTGTGATTCTGGGTGCTTCATCCTATAGTGAGTGTAGGGGAGGATTGGTCCAAAGGACCCCCCTAGCCTACATCCCTTCCCCAGGTGAGGGCCATGGCTCATCGGGCGTCCCCTCATACCACCACGGCCCAGGTGGTGGAGGGCTCACCTGCTGAGGACATTACCCACACGTATTGAATTTAGCTAGGCCTCAGAAACCATTTTGTCTAATAAAGATGGTGTGAGCTCAGCGCACTGTAGCGCGGCCCCCACCCTCGGGGAGTTTCAATTATCCCTGTGGCCGCAGATCCGCTGTGAGCCCGTTCCCACGAACAAGACGGACATGAGCTAGTGTAAGATACTAACACTGTAACATTTCACCTTCTGCAGTGTATCACTGCTCCCAGCATGACCCGGCCAGCGAGGCCTGGGTGAAGAAGAGAACTGTAAAATGGTCATCGGATGAAAGCAAAAAGTCCCCAAATACTAATGCCAAAACTACCTGCAATACGCGCATTCTCTTCACAAAACTTCTTCTATTAAGGAAACCTGTAATTATGGTAGAATGCATGTTTACATGACATTAGCAATGAAGAACCCACACCACTGCAGTTGTGTGCAAATAATAAAAAGCGTCCCCGGGGACTATTCGTTATGTGTATCAATGAAAAGCTTACACTCCACGGTCCCGCGCCATAACCGAACTAATGCTGCTAGAGTACAAGGGAAGACAAGTGTAACCATACAGAGGGCTCATGTGGAGGACGCGCGAGAATGCACCCGTCATGTGTGTATGTCTAAGCCCTTATGTGCCACTACCGCCACGCACGGTGGCGAGTCACTTTCTTTGTGCTCCACCAACCACACTACTACCTCGCTTACTGCAAATGTACATGCATATAACTAAATGTTGTAGTTGTTAAAACATAGTGTACAAATAATGTGCTCAGACTGACTATATTTGAGAGACATTTAGCAAAATTAAAATGTATGTCTTTGTATGATTCAAATGAGTATTGTACAGTATTCAAATGTTTATGATGTTTTCACCTAAAATCGGCAACACACGAGGAAGATACCTTTATGAATATGCGCAAGGCCATTCCCCCTCCCTCCCTGCGAAGACTGCCAAACAAGAGAGCAGAGGCCCGCGCCGCGCTGCTCCACCTCCCCCAACTAGGCTGGAGCCGCTTCAAAGATTTGTAGTCCCCTCTGCAGCACCCAAGGCCACGGCCCGCCACCTGCATTATTTACAGCACAGCAGTAAACCTCCGCCTGAATACACAAATCCAAAGGCGCCCTCTCTTAAACCCCACAACCCACCGGATCACCTTAGGCTTATGGCCACTGTACAAATTAGGACACCCAATACTATGGCAACATACAGCAGCACATTCATCACGACTTCTAACAAGACAGAAAGACATGTACCGCCTGTCCCATGCCCCGAGACCTAGCCCCTCGACCTATGGCACCCGGTCAACAGGACACTGGTAACCATGCACTGATGAATCGCCATCAAACCCCTCTCAAGGTGCATTCCTCCTGTGTTGCATTAACCTGTAGAATAACCTATTGAAAGATTTACTAAGGAAGATAATATTGCAATAACCAAATGACTGCGGTGTGCATGACCTAGGACAGATAAGTCAGGAAAGGACATTCATCTCTGACACTGGCCACAATGGCACAACAACACCGTCCGGATGAACCCAGCAGACCTGCCAGGCCCGGCCCAACCCACGAGGCTGACCAGTGACGTCCTCCAGCCAAGACCAACCACATCGCAGCAGCACCTATAGCTAGTCGTCGCCACCCAATCACATTGGACTTGTGCCCCCTATAGTGTGTAGGTTCTGATGACGTTTTTTGTAAATATATACGCCTGTCTTTGCTATTGTCAGACATAGCGCTCTCAGAGTTTGCAGAGTTCTTTGCATGCCCTATTCTGATTGATAAAATCCCATTTACGCTCACCCGCACTCTGTCTTGGCCTTATTCCCATCCTGGGAGAGTCCTTCATTGTCTCTCATTGCGGGGAGGATCGTGCTGGTTGGGGACGCTTGCCTTCATGAGCTAGTGCTGAATCATGCTGCACCCTACAGCTGGACATTGGGCTGAACTGTGCATCACCTTATAGTTAAACACCGTATTTCGCCCCACAGTTTACCTGCATTGATTTGTGCTGTGCCCGATACTTAGCCACTGTGCTTCACCCCACAGCTAGCCTGTGCCAACCTGTGACGTGCTCCACAATAAATGTGCATTGTACTGTGCACTACAGCTATCCATTATGCTGAACTGTACTGTCTCACTCTTTGAACTGTGTTGTGCCTGTAGTTGGGCCACCCGTGCTTAACTCCACTACAACCTATAACTAGCCTTTGCATTTTGAATCCATCATTAGCTCATGTGAAACAGCACTGCAATATTTTGACCAGGCATGGGGTCAAACTGTGCTAAGTCCTATAGATCAACACTTTATTGTAATGTGCTGCACCAAACAGTTAGCCACGGTGTCTGAACTACCCTTCTCTCAGCCAACCTTTGCTTCCCCCTCTGTTAGAAGGTGTTGAACTATGCTACACCCCATAGCCAGCCTACAGGGCCTCACCCCATAGGTTAGTCTGAGTTGTACTGTGCTGTGCACTGTTACCTAGCCATGGGGTTGAACTGTGCTGTGCCATAGAAGTAACCACAACACTAAACAACCCGGACCACTCCAACCCTAAAAGATGCCAAGATTGTACAGAACCAAAATTTAAAACCAGGAAACAACCAAGCCATGAGGGCTCACACCCCTGGTTTCACCACTGAGAACTAATAAACCACGAGTGACAACTATCAACAAACATACACCTCCACCACAAAGTAAACTACAATAGTGAAGAAAATACTCCTGGGGACCAAGAAGCAACCCAACCAAGAGAGCACCTGCTCTGGGAAATTCAACCAACAACTCAACAAAACACACCACACCATGCCTCGCCAAAAAAAAGGCAAAGAAGCAAGTAAGGAAAACAGGAACAAGAGGGGAACTATAACCCCACAGGAAGGAGGCTTTCCTTAAGAATTCACAACACCTAAGAACCCCATGAAGACAAAGCCAAAAGGACAAATGATACACATCAAGAAAAGAGCAAACATGGATTATATCTCTTATTATTTGTCCATCTACGGCTGTATTGCAAGAGATAACAGACAACCGGCAATCAACCCACATGTAAGAACTGAAATCGATGTTGACACCATCGGGACGCCAAACCCAGCACTCCAGAAAACAAACCATCCCAACCAGGATAGCACCTTTGCCAAGAATCAGGGACAGACCTGAGCCCATAACCTTCAACACACCCTACATTCCTAAAGACTGGAACAAAGGACCAACACTGAAACTCACCAACCTGTATGAACCAAAACCAAGCAACCCCACCATCAACCTAATCAGACTACTTGATGAAGAGATGGAACACCCAAGAACAACCCCATCCAGAAAGCACAGCCAGGAGAGAACTGCCAGCAATGGAAACCCGACATACACCACACCAATTCAGACAAACAAATGAACAACCAACAACCCACAATGGAAAATAGACAAATTACACTGCAGCCTACTCAACGTAAGATACATGGCTAAACATACCACAGAAATCCACACCCTCCAAACCGAGGAAGGCACAGACGCGCTCTTTCTCAGCGCAACATGGCCACTATAAAACTATCGCACACAAAGTGGATAACTTCAAATTAATATACGTAAACAGAGAAAAGCAAAGAGGAGGCAGAATTACAATGGTGCACAAAGAGCACATCTGCACCTCGCCACTCCACTCAAACGACATTGAAGACTGTGAATCCCGCCTCATCAAGATCTAACTCAACAAGAAAGCCAATATAGTGTTCCTCCTCATCTACAGACTGCCACCCTACAACCTGAATGTCACAAAAAAACTAGCAGACTCCATCGCCATCTGATCAACCTAGCATGACAACTTGGTCATATTGGGAGACTTCAACATCTAGTTTGAAAGAGAAAACAAAACCACAGCTAATTCACTCTGCACACTCCTGGAAACACTGCACTTCAAACAAATAGTAAACGGCAATGACTACCTGATACCATTCTCCATCTCCATTCTGCATCAAACTCCAAAACGTGCTTACCAATCCGAAACGCAATACTACATGCCACTAGGAAAAGACATTGGAAGAATCTAGAACTGGAAACCTTAACATATCTGCTAGAATCAACACCACCAAACACCACAGAGAAACACCACAGAGCTAAACTAAATGACCCCAGACTCAGTGGAAAACATACTCAGCACTTTCATCAGGGAGGCCTTGGACCCACTAGCAGAAGCAAAACCTTCCAAAGCCACATCAAAATATTTGCTGCAAGATGGCTATCTGATGAGCTCAAAGAACTGAAAAAAACAACCAAAAAATGGAACATATATGGAGAGAACATTACAACTAACCGCACAAAATAAAATACCAAAGACAACTCAGATTATATAAATCCACTGTACTTAAAGCAAAAAATAATACTATACTACAACAATTATATCGGCAACCAAAAAATGAACTCATCAGAATCATCAAAGAATAAAAAAAACGTCATCCTTCAACAAAGACATCATACCAACACAAGCACTATGTGACAACATCACCAAGCACTTGAGAGCAAAAATAAAAGCAATACAACAGACTATCATCACAAACCACACTAACACAAACTCAACCACTGATGCACGGATAACTGTTGAAACTGTGATCACAGCAATACTTACCTGCTTTGAACCAATATCCAAAGACATTTTCTCAACACTTATAAAGGACACAAACCTCGCAGGATCTCCAAGTGACCTTTGCCCCTTGGACATTTACAAAGAAATCCTCAACCAAGAAACCCCAGCATCAGACTTCCGGCACCTAATGAACGTGTCGCTAATCACAGGACTAGTCCTAAAGTCCTTCAAATCAGCATATGTCAAACCACTGATGAAAAAGGAAATGGAAAGTGCAGAAGATCCCAAAAACTACAGACCCACGTCCAACCTGCCCTACCCAGCAAAAACACTCACAAGTTGGCTTCAGACCAAAGAGAGGAATAGAATAAGAGCTCCTATCCATATAGGATGACCTTAAAATAAATGCAGACAACAGTACTCAATCTGCCCTCATACTAATGGACATCTCTATGGCATTTGAAACAATTAGCCACATAACACTAATAAAAAAACTGGTGGAATGTGGCAGAAAAGAATTTGCCCTAAAATGGATAACCTCTTTCCTCACAAATCACAAGAATACAGCCTCTCCCCCCTACTTTTCAATGTTTAAAAGTTCCCCTTGATGAAAATCATGTAAACCCACGGACTGACCGCATACAACTATTCAGAAGGCACACAACTAATTATTCAGATAACCATGAACCAAGAACCAAACAAAACCCTTAACAATTGTCTCACAGACATATACAGCTGGATGACAATGAACAACCTCAAATTGAACCCAGCCAAAATGGAAACAATATTCTTACCCCAGAAGGCAACGCAACCATTACACAACTGGACCTGCCACCAGGCATGGGAACCCAAACGGAAACTTAAAATGTGATAAATAACCAAGGAATGCTCATGGACAACAGACTATCCCTGGAACCACAAGTCAATGCTATCGCAAAGAAGAGCTTCTATCTCCTGAGACTCCATAGAGGGTTGCTCCCGTACCTCTCTTTTCCACACATAACCTTGCAATCATATCCCTGATATTGACTAGAATTGACTACGCACACAGTCTCTACCTAGGAATGCCTGAAAGGCACACCAAAAACCATCAACACATCTAGAACACTGCAACTAGGATTCTCCTGAGATTAAACAGAAGAGGCCACATCACCCCAGCTCTGAGAAGCCAACATTGGACAGTAAAAAACATGGATTAAGTTCCAGGCCCACTACATTGCCCATAAATCCTTAAACAGACAAGGAGCCAAATTTCTCCAGGCCAAGATCAGCCACTACCAACCGAGAAGAGACCAAGAAATCAAGCAACAACCTACAAATAGAGCCAAAACAATATGATAGGAGGAAATTTGGAGGAACTGCAATCTCATGCTTAATTATTATTATTATTATTATTATTATTATTATTATTATTATTATTATTAGTAGTAGTAGTAGTAGTAGTAGTAGTAGTAGTAGTAGTAGTATTATTAGTATTATTATTATTATTATTATTATTATTATTATCATTATTATTTGCTAACCTATGGAACACAATGCATAAGGAAATTAGAACCACAGAAGACCAGCTCACCTTCAGAAAACAACTAAAAACTTGATTATTCAAATGCCAATGACCAGCACAAATGGACAATACCAGCGAATGCAAAGAGGACAAAAAGAATGTACAAAGAGACAATACCACAGATAAGGGACAATAGCAGATACATCAAGGAGGACCAAAATGCTCCACCCCTTCCCTTCCGAGTTATGTGCAACAGCTAGAGAGATCAACAAAGAGTAGCCATGCCTTAGATTAGACAGATTGGTGAAAGACACACACGGGCATCATCTAGACATTCTGAAGAAAAAAAACAGCTATGTAACGCGTTAAATTGAAGCATGTTGACTAACCAACCGTCACTCCAGATAGTTAGGGTACTTCAGTCACGAATCACTTCCTGAAGGTTTGTGAAAATCAGCCATGCATCATTTCAGCCGCCAATATTACAACAAGCCGTAGCACAATTAGGCTGAATAATTCTTGCTGAGTAACTGGAGACCAATTGGGTGCAACCATTGTATGGCACTCAGATGAACCAGTGGGGGAAGAGGTGCCTGCGATGGGTAGCGAACTACTGCCAGAAGTGTTGGAGGGTACCACTGACAAGCAACCAGATGAGCGCTGCGGACATGTTTAGGAAGCACTGTCAAGATTAACCAATGTACTAAACAATCCAACCCACTCCTGCTCATCCGATACAATCCACAACCACTATACACAACTATGGGTGATCCAAACAACACATACACACATCAAGCATTAATTAACATTCGTACTCAACAAACTTCAGAGACACTGGACCTAACCTCAGACAGAACATACCAGTGCACACAATTCATAAAACCCCATACTTAGCACACACACACACCAACACAACTCCCTCAGACATGTAAAAACAACCATGACACTGGACCCCCCACTACAAATACAGTAAACCAGTTTGCATGATTATACTTCCACCCTAACAACAAGTGACTCACACACCCAACATAAACATTAGTACACAACCAAGGCAGAGTCTTACCCTTATGATTACAACAAGCTGGGCTGCACAACCAACACCTACATACAAGACATCACACACATATGCCAGTTTCTCCTGGTTCTGAACCTATCCTATCATCCTGTCCTCACTAACACATACTGACCTCTTTTCTTGCCGATGCACGTGAATGCCTGGAGACTTCCCCTGGATGGTAGAGGTGCACGGTAAGAATCAACATAACAATCATCATCAGAAGAGGTCTTAGTTCACTCAGAGTCACTCACAAGCAATTCCTGTCTACATGGTCAAACACAGAACTCAAGTCCATGAAGAGCAGGTAGACAGGATAGCCCAAGATTTTCACATATTAGGCGAAGATCATGGTGTTAATTAGTGTGTTTGTCTATGTTTATACATTTAGGTGGACATTTCACCTGTAGAATCTGTGCAAAATTGTGGCCTGATTCAGACGGTGAAATTGTAAGAGTGAGATCCAACAATTTGTTTCACACATAAAATACAGGTGTATGGTTTGCCTATATTACACATGTACATTTTTATGACACGTGTGGAACAAGCACTCAATGGGGCAGTGGGAGCACGCCCCTCCGCCTGAAGAAACCAATAGAAGCAAAAAAATGCATTATGGAGTGAGTGATTTTAACTCGCTCCATAATGTAAAAGTAGTATTTGCATTTGCAAAGAATCTATAAACATTTACATGTTTTGCAAATGCAGCCTGGTGGTGTCCCGTATGCCCTACAAAGCATGTTACATGGGTGACGGCTGAAGAATAAGATACCCATGAATTCACTCATGTAAAGTTTTGTGAAAGGCGTTTGGGAGACCACCAGTGATGTCACACCCTTCAAGACGCCTCGGGGACAGGCACATCTAGCCCAGGAGGCATCCTGAAAATCTCTTTATCCCTCCCTCTGCCTGTCTGTCTCAGGCCTCTGGTGGGATCAGAATGCTGACCCTCCAATCTGCATTGAAGAGGAACAGGCAGTAGGAGGGGTAAAGGGAGTCTCCCGACTCCTGACCCACTTCTACCTAAGTGATGATGTTGGAGGAAGAGGGAGAAAACCCAAGCAGAGGAGATCACTGCTGATGCCCGCTTTTTTAAGTTTTGAAAAAAGAAAAATGTTTTGTACGTTTTGTGTGTGTGTGAGAGAGATGTAGCATGTTTAAGTTGTGCCTGTGTGAATGGCGGTGTGTTTGTGTGAATGAAGATTTACGGCAAGTGCGTGTGTGTGATTGAGAGAGAGGCTGTATGTGACTTCTTGTGTGAATGCCGTGAATGTGTATAGAAATGTGTGTGTTTGTGGGTAAGTATTTTGGTGGGTACCTTCTGAATGATTGAAAGAAGCTGTTTGCGTGCTTGACTGTTTGTGCGAATTATGTGTATGTGTATTGATGGCCTGATTCTGAGCGCCATGCAAAATAAGAAAAGTGTAATTCTGTGATGGAAAAACTATTTCTTATTTTACATTGAGTTTGCAATCAGGCTCTGAATGTGTGTGTCTGTTTAGGTGTTCTGGTGGATGTCATGTGTACAATTCTGAGAGAGGTTGTATTGGTGCATAACTGCTTGCGTGAATGCTGGAAATGTGTTTATGAATGTGTAAGTGTTCAGATGGGTGACAAGAGAAAGATTGAAAGAAGCTTTATGACTGCTTCGCTGCTTGTATGAAAATGTGTGTATGAGGGCATGTTTCTGTGCTCTGTGTAGAATATAAACAGTGTCATTCCATGGTGGAAAGACCATTTTATTTAATATAGAACATGCAATCAGGTCCTGAATGTGTCTTCGTTTTCTGGTGAGTGTCATGTGTATGTTTGAGAGAGAGGCTGAATAGGAGCATGGCTACTTGTGTGAATGCTGTGAATGTGTTCATGAATGTGTGTGTCTGCGTGAGTATGTGTTCCGGTGGGTGCAAGTCTGAATGATTGAAAGAAGCTGTATGCGTCTGTGACTGCTTGTTGCAATGCTGTGAATGTGTATTGTGGGCCTGATTCTCAGCTCTTTGTAAATTAAGAAAAGTATAATTCTGTGATCATTATTTTACATGGAGCTTGCAATCAGGTCCTGAATGTGTGTGAGTAAGGGTGCTTGTGGGTGTGGTGTGTATGATTTAGAGAGAGGCTGTACGAGTGCATCAGTGATTGTGTGCATGTGTCTATATGAATGTGTGAATCTGCATGAAATGAATCATTCACACGGTACCCACAAGAACACTTATACAGGCATATGCACATTTATTATATACATGCACACACGCAGTCAGACCCACATACAGGTTCTCTCATTGGTTGAGCGAAGCTGTATGGGGGCATGACTGCTTGTGTGCATTATAGGGCTTGCAGTAGAGACCCTGTAGTTACATTTAAGTTGCTCAACTCATAGAAAGAGCACTTTTTGGGTGGCTTATAATTTTGGCGCTTTTTGATGAATCCTCACAAAGCTTTGCAAAACAAGTATGTGTCCCCATCAGAATAATTGTATGAACTTTGTTGCTGTTTAATTTAAGGAGGACAAAGTTATAGGAGGGGTCCCAAAATGTATGGACATCAACGCAATGGAAAAAGATTTTTGCTCGCACCTGCAGACCAAACCGCGGGATGGATTTTCACCAAATGTGGAGCTGCGGCTTGGTCCCAAAAGCGTGCTTTTGTGAATATCAAGTAAATCCGTGCAGTCATTTTTTCAAAAATGAGCAAAAAGTATTACAAAAGAAATTGTGATATCTGGGTATGGTCCAGGGACTCACTTCCTGATCGGGGTCTGCGGGCACGTCTGGCCCAATCAGGAGGCGGCTTGCTGTTCACTAAAACTGTTCACACCCACTGATTTTATGGTGAAAAATGTGAGGTGCATCATATTACTTAAACAGTCGCCATGTTTCATCCGCGGACAACCGCCGGTGTCCGCAGATAGTATGGTGTAGAAAAAGTCTGGGAAACACATTTGGGGATATTTAGTGGCCAAAACAGGTTTGGAAATGGTGGGAAAGTGGAAAATAGTTGAAATGTTTTTTTTTTTTTTTTATAGATGAAACAGGGTTTGCAGGTGACGCCAAGTCTGGGGTCAATTTTAGTGTCCGCAGCAATCGTCCGGAAATGCTGCTATATTGGGGTAAGCATGATATTAGGAAGTTTAATAGGGTGCATTGGTAAGAACCCATGACCTTCAGCAGAACAAACGTTGTTAAAGGACATTATAGTTAAGTTGCACTAATAATTTGTGATGTCATTGTTGATGTCCAGGGTGTTAGTTTTAGCAGTGCACAATAGTGGTGTGAGTTATGGTTGCTTAGCTTACCATAACTTGCTAGGTTCTGTTTTTTTTGTTTGTTTTACTTGTAACTATAATGTCTTTTTCACTGAATTTCATAGGTTTTATTAGTGCAACGTAACCATAACACCCTTTAACAAAGTTTTTTTTCGCTGAATATATATATATATATATATATATATATATGAATGTGTGTATCTGTGTGAATTAAGTGTTTGGCTGGGTGCAGTGCGATTAAATAATTCACGCAGCACCCACCAGAACACAATCTGACTGAGACTGAGACAATCCAGCTTTCGCCCTAGGCATGGGAGAGAGACCGCCCTACTCGACCTAAAAAACCAAATGGACGACGCAAGGGACCAAGGCAAACCTGCCTTGCTCCTTCTCCTGGATCTGTCGGCAGCTTTTGATCATGTAGACCACGACATCCTCTGCCACCACCTCTCCTCCACAGCCAACTTCTCTCAAGAAGCCATTACATGGATCACCTCCTTCCTCCAAGGCAGGACCATGCAGGTCTTCTCTGACCTAGCCACTGCATCACCCTCTCTCATGCTATGTGGGGTGCCCCAAGGCTCCTGCCTCTCCCCCACCCTCTACAACATCTTCACCCGCCCCCTCTTCCTCATCCTTGACGCCATGGGCATCTCTTACACCAACTACGCCGACGACACACAGATCCTTCACACTCTGACAGGCGACTATGACACGGACTCCGCTACCCTCAACAACATCTACAACACAATTCAAATGTGGATGGCTATCAACGGCCTCTGCCTTAACTCTGACAAAACTGAGCTCCTACTCGTAGGCTCCCCTGACACCATCAAGAAACTTGACGCTCAGTTCAGTCATTTCACCATTGACTCAATCATGATACCAGTACTTGACACGGTAAAAACATTAGGCGTCTACTTAGACTCCAATCTATCCATGACCAGACAAGTAAACGCCATTGCCTCCTCGGCCGCTTACCATGCAAAACTCCTTAACGCAATCAGACCTTATCTGTCAAAAGACACTTGCACTAACATAGCCAGGGCCATAACCGGCTCGCAACTTGATTACTACAATATTCTTTTCCTTGGGACCTCCAACAAAAATCTTGAGAAGCTCCAAGTAATACAGAATAATGCCCTACGCGCTGCACAAGGCATTGCCAAGAGAGAGCACATCACTGCTGCCAGAAAAGCATCCCACTGGCTCCCCATAAAGGAGAGGATCCTATTCAAGGGTCTAAGCATCACCCACAAATGTGTCCATCTTGCCGCCCCAATGTACCTTTCCCAGAGGATCCACCTGGTCTCCTCCACAAGACCCACTAGATCACCCTATGCCAGCATGCTCTCAGTACTCAGGGTAAAAAGGACCGAGCAGGTGGCTCCAGTTTCCCGTACCTCGCTGCCGTACACTGGAACACCCTCCCTAGCTCCCTGCGCTCTGAAACCTCACTGACCGCCTTTCGGAAAACCCTGAAAACGACCCTGTTCATCTAACAATTACATGGCCTAGCCCTCATAATTGTATTGTATGATGTATTATGTGGTATATCTGATCACAGGTCACTGCCTCACTGTAACCCAAGGCACAACCTGCACACATTGTAACTAAGTCTTCCTTGCAAGTAACAGCGCCACAATGCCCCTGGGCTGCCTGCGCGCTATATAAATTTAATAAATAAATAAATAAATAAATAATCTGGAAGATGTACATATTCATAGATTCATGCACACAAACAGTCATACACACCCATAACACGTCTCTAAAACATCCAATGACTTAAGGAAGCTGTGTGGGGGCATGACTGCTTGTGTGAATGTGTCTATATGAATGTGTGTATCTCTGTGAGTGAAGTGCTCTGCTGGGTGCTGAGTGAATTAATCAGACGCACAACACCCATCTAAACACTTACTCAGGCAGACACTCATATTTATTCATACAGGAGTCATGCCCCCAAACCATTTCTCTCAATCATTCAATGCTTGACAGAAACTGTATGAAGGCTTGACTACTTGGGTGCATGTATACATGAATCTGTGTATCTGCATGAGTGAAGTTTTCTAGTGGGTGTCATGTGAATTATTGAGTGAGGCTGTGTGGGGTATGGGTGTGTGATTGCTTGTGTACATGTGCATGTGTATATGAAAGTGCGTGTGTGTGTGCCTGTGTGTGTGTGGGCTCAGGTATGGAGAGGGCATTTGTGCAGGGCAATACCAAGGTGATAAAACAAGTTCTTACGGAATGTGTGAACTTTATGCAGTCAGCAAGAACATGCCCCCTTGAAGCCCCACCCAAACACACATTTATATATACATGCACACAAGCAGTCACACACCCATATATCTTTCTCAGTCATTCACATGACAGCCACCAGGACACTCTACTCACGCAGGTACATACATTCATATATATCTGCATGAGTGAAGAGTTTTGGTGGGTGTTGTGTGAATTATTGAGAAAGGCTTTATGGGTACATTATTGTGTGACTCGGGCTTCGAAGGGGCATTGGTGCAGGGGAATAACAAGATGAGAAAAAAAAATGTTCTCGCTGGCTACATGCAGTGCATCCAATCAGCAAGAACATGTTTTCGTGCTATGGCATGGTATTTTTCTACTGTAATCTATGATAAAGTAACTGTGATGAGTTCTATTACGTGGCTAGACAGGCATAATTTGGTGCAGCCAGTCAAAATATGATTTCCTACTGTTGCATGGAAGTTTTTACTGGGAATCAATGGTAAAGCAAGCATTGTAAGTGTTATTAGATGAGCGGACTGGCTTACATTGTTCAAGCAAATTTTGACTTTTTCATTTTTTATTTGGCATGGCATTTTTATTGGAAAGCCATCCTGGCATTATGCACAAAGCAAATATGTCTTTTCTTATATGGGAATTCTGCCATACACTGGTGCAGCGTGCAGGGGAATGTATTGGCACAGCCATTGTGAAAATGTTTTTATACTGAAATATACTGTGGGGGTAGGCATAATGAAAATGTGTTGGGAAATGCTCCCATGCACTGTTGGTGACTTTCATCTATTGTATTTTCCCACAAGTGACCCTACAAAACTGATTGCAATCTGTCTGGCTGTTTACCCTATTTTTCACAAAGTGAGCTGTATAATGCAGCATTTTAACCCATTTTTCCAAAAATATTCTTAAGGGGAGAACCTCCTCCATGCCCACTTGATTGATTAGGCCCAACCTCGCTCGGTCAGTCACACAGACTTGTCGGTAATATTAACGCCTGTGAAATTAATCAGCCAGCACTGTAATGGGGCTAATTGTTTAACATATGTTTATTTCACGCAGGGGGGTAATAAGATTAGCAATGACATGTGGTTCGGATCCCTGCTTGCCCGTTTCCCCATTTACAAAACAGAGTTGAAAATAACACACTAAAAATAGGTAACATGTTATTGGCAGACAGCATTTATAATGGATTCCTATGGAATCTCCCTGCTTTTAGCAGGTGCTTATTGCAGGTGGATTTTAGTATTCCATCAATCTCGTGCTGGCGTAAAACAGAGAGGTTTTGCAAGTAGAGTGGGAAGGACCAGTTGCAAAACGATGTTGCTTACGTGTTCATCTCTGAGTCAAAATATGTGTAAAAACCTCATAGAAATGCCTTTTCGCTTTCGTATAACACTTTTCCTGATTTAAAAGCCTTCCCTCCAACCCCCAATACTTTTCCACCTGTTGTATCTCCTCCTCACAGGGATCAAAATTAATGATGTGCTTTATGCTTTGTTTTTTTAATTACATTTTGCAAAAAAGTGTATATTCCGTCCCCACTTATGAAGGGGAAGCTACCTGTTTTTGGTAGTGTTCATCGGAATCCATTGGTTTTACGTGAACACAGATATGGCATAACTCCATAAATTGATTAGGCATTTGAAGCCGGAAGAGTAATACATGTCATTAAATATTATTTCACCCCTTGGCCCCCACTCCACTTCCAAATGGCTTCAAGATCTGCCAAGGTGTACAATTAAGGCGTAACATTTTCGTCTGGTTTAAAGCATTACTTTTAGACCTTGGGGATCTGGAAAAGTGCCTTCACAGTCTCTGATATAAAAAATGTGCAATTTAAAATTCAAAATAGTTTCATTTGAATAACATTACATGTTCACATCATAACCAAGAGATTGTTGCTTGTAGGCAGTTAGGTTACGTTACTTTATTGAAAAAGAAAGGTCAGGTAATGAAATGACATTAGATAGGACTCAGGGCCTGATTCATGGGAATGCTGCAGAAATCTCTCAAAGGCCACGCGCCGAGAAGGACACTGCGCGAGCCTATGCGCAGAATAAAAATTCAATGTGCAAAGTAACTGTTTTCACAAGTCATGGCCGGACCCCCCCCCGCAACACGCCCACACGCAAAGCATAAACACCCACAACAGCTACCTTAGCATGCTCCCCCATGCTCAAATACACGAACCTTTCAAACAGTGGGTGTGTCCGCCGCAAGCAGGTTTGCATCTCGGGGAACTTGCGCAGGGTCCCCCTTAACTGTTGCATGGCACCGTGACAACATGCGTATGAAAAAACATAACTCAGTCTAATCTCGGAAAAACCTTATGCGAATCCCGGTAAACCATTCCTGCACCTGGCTACACTGCTTAGGCATGCCACTAAGTAAAATCGGAACCCTGGTTGCATAGGTACACCCCTAAATCCGACATATAAACTCACCTCCGTGCTGCGAGTCCTATGTGCAAATGTACTTATCATAGACGTCATTTCACCAAAATGCCAGGGGTAGCGGAAGTGAAATCACACGACCATTGACCACTGATGACATCACAGGAAGTGGTGTCATTTGACCCCGCCCCGAAATGATATTGCGGGTAGAGATGGAACACGACATTTCACCCATTGACAAAACAGGAAGTGGCATCACATAGCATTGTACACTACGATAAATATAGTTACGATATCACTATGTGATGTACATTTCATACAAGAATGGATCCCCATATGTTTCATTAAGATCAGTGTGTATAGGCCCATATTACCAAATTACTGTGTATTCAAGCAGATGTCCATGACCAAATGATAATGAAGTGTTATTATATAGCGCTTACACTTAAGCGCTTTATATAGACAAAATATACACCCAATATCACCCAACCTGTGTTGGTACTCATTTATCGACCTCAGAAGGATGAAAGGCTGAGTGAGGCGTTTAAGAACAGACTAAACCAGTGACTCACAGGCTGAAGTGTGCCTGAAATAAACATTTAATGAGCCTAGCATTTATTGTATAAAATTCCAGAAAGACACATTATTTGGTATTCCTATTCTTTCTTATTTAGGGTCGGTGCTGAAAGTGTTAGACCTGTGGGGCTCCTGTTCTTATTTTTCTTCTTTTTTTTAAGGGGCCTGAACAAGAAAGCCACCCACCCCAGAAGTAAAGATCCACAGGCCGTGAGCTTGCATTACAAACATTTTTTTAGAGGTTGCAAGGGAGACCTCAGTGGTCACAGTTGCGACCTCTGGCGACCCCTAAATGACGTCCCTGGTACTTATGCCTGCCTTCGGGTGGTGGATAGTATGATGGACTTGCATGGACAATTCCCATAAATACTTCTCGTGCCTTGCAATCATGGCCGTGCGAGGGGCTGTCTGCAGGCTGTCCCTCGTAATGCCCACTTTTTCGCATGTTATTCCCCATTTTCCGTGTTCCGCCCCCTACTCCGCCCTCTGTGCAGGCCTCACCCAAGTTCTGTGTGACGTCTCCCACAAGGTGCTCGACAGCTCGCAGAGACGTGCTGAGCCACCACGAACTCCACGCATGTCTTGAAAAAATACTGCGCATTTAATTCCATGAAACGACAAACATGACTTTGCGCGCAGTTTGTCGCTCAAGTACCCTATTTTCTGCACAAATAATTCCATGACTCAGGCCCTCAGTGTCAAACAACACAAAAGCGCCTTCTTTGTTGTAATTTGTTGCATCTGAGCTTCTTTAACTGAGTAAAACCTTTTTTTTTTTTTATTATCTGCCAAAAGATGAAATATTGGTTTCAGTTATATTGCTTCGAGAAAGTAAAAGTCATTGCTTATTATTGAAAGTACAAAAGTGTAATTTCCTACAGTTTATTTTAATTCTCAGTTCTCAATAGCATATTACATACACATTTATCAAGGTTTGCAAAAGCAAATCGTTTGGCAATGTGGGCCTGATTCACAAAGCGTTTTCAAAGAGATTGCACCATTATACAATGCTTTTGTGAATCAGACCCTGTGTGTTTCTGCTATTATAATGGTTCAAGGTTTTTCTTTTCTTTTTTTAAATGAACCAAAAATCAATGTAGGGGTAATTTTCTAAATACATGTAATTTCTTGTTTATTTTTATTCTGAGTTCTTATAAGCATATCACATGGACATTTTTCGAGGTTGCAAAAGCAAATATTTTGACAATGTGGGCCGAATGCATACAGCGTTTTTTCAATGAGATGTGCCATTATAAAATGCGTTTGTGAATCAGGCACTGTGGGTTTCTGTTATTATAATGGTTCAAGTTTTTTTTTTCTTTTTTTGAACTAGCAAAAATCGCTGCAGAGGTAATTTCCTAAATACCTGGTTTGGTCAAAAGCGACAGTAAACGTGTTTGGTAATGATTACTACCATTTTATTGCCAATTTTACCAGTCCAGGGATGTGTTACATGCTCTGCCAGGCATTGATTGTAATGCTAGTAGTTAGCCTCTCGCTTATAATAGAATAGACAATGCCTGTTTTTTCCCACCTGGTTAAAGATGACAGACACGCGCGAATGTTAATTGTGGAAGACATCCATACTTTTTTGGAAGTGTAAAAGAAAGGTGTAAGCTCGATGTGCCTGTTTTTACACCTTTCTTTTGCACTTTAGAATACAAATGATGCCAAGTCCTTTGCAGAAGTGTTTTGCTACTACTGTCTCGCTGTAGCTTCTAGCTTCCGGACCTGTTGCAGTATAACCACGTGATTGCCGTGATTCGAGTCCTTCGACAGGATTGGAGCATGCCAGCCCCGCCTCTATTCCCAGAATACTGCGAAGGTACTGTGCTCGCGCATTTGCGTGCACGCATTTCCCAAGTGCTTTGCAGAATTGTTTTACTACTGTCTTATACGTGCAATAAGAAGAAATGAGACACACCCTAGACGGGGAATGAGGGTAAGAAGACAGGTTGAGAGAGTTCAAAATGTTTTATATAGATTTGCCATCCAAAGAACTCTGCTGCCTGAGAGCGCTCTGGCAAACATTTCATTTACACAGCATTATAAAGTGAAAAATCGTCATAGATGACGTAATTAAAATAGTTTACTAAGTCAGTGCAGGATTGGATAGACATTATAGCACTATATATTCGTGGAGGCACTGTCTCATCCAGATTGGTTGCTCCTTTGTTGGGAGGGTGAACATCACGTGGTCCGGCTGTCAGGGTCCAGGAGGGGTGAAGGTCAGGTCGCTGCGAAGCGCGGTGGCCACTAACTAAGCTAACATAATACATCTTAGTGAAACATGCACTAAATAATGATCATTGCAACTCTTTTGAACAAATCGTTGTAAACCTATAACCTTCATTCATGTATTTACATCATTACTTATTGAGGCTTATATGGGGCATCAGGTTAAGGGTCTTGACCAATATGATAACATTGATTGAAGCGAGGGTCTGGACTCGTAAAGAATCTAAGGCAGGTTGGCGTTTGTTAGTAGTGAGAGACAATATACTGCATCAGAGGTTTACTGTTAGCTGGGGGCCCATTAGGTGGGCATCATGGCGAGGTTGCAAATCTGGTACATCAAGAGAATACCTTACAGGGGCACAGGGTTACACTGGCAGTAATTTTCCAATAGCGAGGGTGAGGTGGCATGAACAGATTTGTGGAGATGGATGAGCTACAGCCGGTTCACACGCGGGGCAGAGATCTCAGAGGAAGAGTGAGATGTTACATTTATTCTTTGTTGCAATTACCTCTGGCTTGAGTGTGAGAATGGAGCTGCAGAGTTTTCCAGACACAGTGAGAGAAAAGGTGGGAGCCTTGTGTGCGGTGTGTGCGGCACTGCAAAGGGGAGAGAAGTCTTTTCGTATTATCGCAGTGAGGCCTTGTTACCAAGATGGAGTCAAGGGGGTACAAAATGGATTCCACGTGTCCTGCACAACAGCCCCCTCTACGCAAATGCTAGCCGATGCTGGTATTACATAAGGGCGACAGGGGCACTCCCCCCCATTGGGGGCACATGGTCCAAGTTTGTACTGAAGGAAAGGAGGGACGGGGGGCCTACTGGCCCCTCATTTCCACAGACTACTACTGTCTCGCTGTAGCTGCCAGCTTCCTGTCCCGTTGCAGTATTACCACATGATTACCGTGATTCGAGTCCAGTGACAGGATTGGAGCGGTACGAACATAGAACGCTCCACTCTTGGCCCTTGTCCCATAGAGTGTAGCCCATAAACTCACAGTGGAAAGTCAGCTCTGCTCGCGTTTATTCACTCGTTGATTGTGTCTTTTTCATTTCATCCACAGTGCCGGCCCCACCTCCATTCCCAGAATCCTGCAAAGGCACTGTGCTCGGGCAATTTCACGTGCGTATTTGCCAAGTGCCTTGCAGAAGTGTTTTGCTACTACTGTCTCGCTGTCTAGCTGGCGAGCGGGAGGAGGGGCTCCCAGGCTAACTGTGGTAAGAACAATGTGGTATTGATTTTGCATCTGTATTTGTTTATTTTATTTTATTTTTTCTCTCTTTTATTATTATTTTTTTTAAATCATCTATTGATGTTGTAAGTTTAAAGGTGGCTATGTATACTTACTGATTGAGATCAAGTATGCCCGCATTTAACATAGAAGCTCCACCTATAAAATGTATTCAAATTAAGAAGTGCGCGGCCGCCACACTAATTAAAGCGTGGCATGCCGCAAAGCTGAAACTATCAGTTTCCCTGTCAGCTGATATCCAGGCTTATATGTGCATGATAACAACAAACTTACAAAATCGCCAATTCTATCATCATCCCAGATTTCTAAGATTGACACCAATGATTTAGAATCTGGAGTATTAGGCTCAATTGCAGAGTCAGCGTTAGTGACTGCGGGAGAGCCACGGCAATCACCAGCCACTAATTTGTTTCCAGACGAAGTAAAGGACATCACATTAGAATCTGTGTGTCATGATGGTGAACTGCCGGCGTGCCATACCAGCTCAGTAAACATTGCCTCCTTGTACACTGTGCCAAGTCCCACAACTTTGTCTAAGCAAGCAATCCCCACTGTCGAGCTCCACCAAGAATCATCAAAAACACATGTAAAGCTGAAAATGACGGCAGAAGTAGATAATGAGACCCTGTATTTCATGAATTCGTCTCACAATACACTTCATGAATCACAGGATATTTTATACATATGCTCCAATACCGGACATTTGATACAATTAGAAGAGGTAAACAAAGCATCTGGCATCCCTCGAGATTTTACAAATACAACCACTTATGAGATACCTTCTCGGTTAGTAAATAAGACGGACCCATTTAGGTCTTCAAGCCTATTTGATAAGTCAATTACTCACTCTGAAAATCGATCCTTATCTTTTCTTGCCCCAACACCTTGTCATACAACATTGAACGATATAGCTGAGGAAAAGCAATATTTTATACATAATCATCACAATCATCGTTTCTCATTTCCTGAAGCACCAGCTCTCAACAATATGCTGAGTGCCATGAACACAGTGCTTCGAACAGTAGCTAAACGTTATGAGAATCTAAATGATAAGATAAACAATCAGACATTACTAATAACAAATATAGTAAAAGAATTCAGAAAGACCAAATGTATTTGTCATGTAAAGAAAGAACCTTTGCTAGCTGAAAATACAGCTCCTCAGCAGATGTTGTTTTTGGTCAAGGGAACTCGATAGAAATAACATCCAATGAAGCCACCATCTCCAAGCCAGAGGCAGCAAAACAAATTCATGACCCAAATTTGGATCATTTTCCAATTTTTGTTGGATCCATCATCCAATCTGGCATACAGAGTATGAGTGAAAATACCACATGCCCTATAATCGTGCGACAAGGGAAAGAACAAACAATATCAGTTACACCTAGCACACCATATGCTGCCTCACTCAGCACTCACCCTAGTGAACCAAACTCAAAAGCTACAAAACAAAATGGCAAATCAAAACAATCAAGAAAACAGTGTTTGCCACAACATAATATAAATTCCAGGAAATTCATAAACATTTCTTCTCTGGCTAATAAAAACAAAACAGCAAGCGTTCTAAAAAAAAAATCCCAAATCTACACACTATAAACCCTTGGATGATTTGGTAGATTTAGTCTCTGCGACTAATCTGCTCCCACCCATAGAAGAACAGGCAGCAAGTGAGCCACAAACTAAGAGCTTAGTAAATGATAAAAATTATAAAAACAACTCCTGCTTTGCAAAACTTACATGAAGAAATAAAATATTCCATTGAACAATATATGAAGCATAATCAGAATCTGGCAGACAATATTCCTGGAATTGTGCCAATTCTAAAGGCTTTTCCTAACATAACTTTGCTGCCGAAAGGACCCCTTACTGTGGAGGGTTTGCCTCATCTAACCACGGTTAAAGAAGTTATGAATCAAAATATTGAGCCCCAAGTAAGAAGCAGTGATGTGATGTTACCTGATGTCAATGCAAAACTGGGCAACTCAAGAAGGGACCATAGTTGTTACCAATACAAAGACCAGCATCGTCACCTGATTAAATGTAGAGAGCATCCGCATATTAGATATGATCTTAATCGAACAGGCCTTTTAAATGTTTTCTCAGATACACTGACGCTTGAAGATGTGACCTCTTCAGATATAGACCTAGTTGAATTTGTAGATCACCATGATCTAACAGAGGCAAGGCTCTACATTTGATCAGGTGGTATCCTGAAAACTCCCTGGCAAGCAAAATTGCACATATATAATTTAGAATTTAGCCTAAAACAGGACATTACAACCAATAACGGGTCAGAAAGAAGTCAAATAGTGTCAAAACCAAATCTATACAATTCTGCACCAAGTAAACGAGAGAGTATCTCTCACCATCAGGTAATGTATGGTAAAAGGTCAAACTACAGACAATAATGGGGGCATAACAATTAGAGTCAAATGATACAATAAGCCTGTTATCATGGAACACAAGAGGACATAGGCATCTTATCAATTCTATGTTAGATGACTTGTCAAAGTATGATATCCTTGTGTTCAAAGAAACATGGCTTTCTACAACTCCGATCTGGGATCTCTACAACGTAATTATAGTTCCGGCCATATGTAGATCTAATGGTCGCACTATGGTAAGCCTTTTCGTGGCATTTAAAAAAAATTAAAATTCTCAATTCAAATCTGCTCTTCTCCCACACCATGTATACAAGTCGTGAAATTGAAAAGGGGTCAGGGGACAATTATTTTTTGGGGGGATTTATTTATTGAAAACTGCAGTTGAAAAACAAAAAGAATTTAACATTTTGTTTCAACCATTCTACCGAGCAATTAAGTTTACTTCCTTGTTAACCTTCTAAAAAAAACTAAATTGATCCAATGGACCATGTGGCCCTTTTAAGTTAAGGTTCTTTGCTTCCAATGTCCAATAATGTAAAAGATGTTTTTCTAAATCTCAGTTTTTAGCAAGACGTCCATATAGTCCACAATGGCACAAGACATTTAATGTCATTCCCTTAAGTGATTGTGGACCACCAGGCTTCCATGTCCTCATCAACGGGCGCATATTGCCCAAGATATAAGGAACGTTGATTTATGGTGCCTACACAGCTAATTAATAGGTGTTTAGGTGACTCTATAGAAAGCCGACAAAAGCGACAAAGATTGTCTTTCACAGCCTTGTCACATCTTAGCCTTAAGATTTCTTTCATCTCCAAGAGATTCATTCTCAATCTTAAGAATTGGGCTCTATGGTGTTGTGAAGGACTGTGGAGGAGATAACAAGGCTGAACATTAAGTTTGTGTCAACTCACACTGAAGGTAATAGCAGAGTGCATCTTAGCTCTTTT